>NW_020654289.1:13993518-14061352 GCF_003589595.1 Hyposmocoma kahamanoa
AAAAATCGTGTCCGCCATCTTGGATTTACAAATAAGTGCTATATTCGTTTTTCATCGACAAAACCGAGCACATCTGTAGGCACCTGATCGACAATGTCGGGCAAATCTGTAGGCACCTTTAACTTAATGATGAGTTAAGCAAGATACAATTTCCCCACTTTTGAGGGAAATGTTATTCCATGGCATCATTATTTGTATATTTGTGTGCGTGCCGACGAGCGTAGTTACAAGTTGCTTACGCCTACATGAATTTGGTTTTTGCCTCACTTGTGACAGTTCGTTTGATATGAAACTATCATTCTATGCGTTATTATTCTAAGACATTAACCTTTTTTTTTTTGTTAATCCGGGGGAATCTGCTTACAGATACCCCGGCCCCGCGGGGGCAGAGTCGGAGTTATGTGGGACTGCTAACCTACTAAAGGACCACATTATAGGAGCACGTAAAATTATCTCAATTGCCAATATATAAAATAATAGTTATATAAAAATGGCTTTATATAAAATGTGAATATTATTACCAACGAGAATTATATGAAATTGCTTATAGGAACTGTATTTGGTCCAAGTGAAAATTATATTTAATTGGGTGTTATATCTTTTAAAATTACTTTGAATTATAAGGAATAAAAAAATCAAATAATTACCATTATACCTAATTGATTTTCAGAACTATGAAAAACATTCTATGTCCGGAATAAAATAATAACAATTCTGATTGATAATTGAAAAGGTTTCTACTAAAAAACGTTTCAATTTAAGGCCCCAAACTCGAGAGGGACAATATGTATAATGGACTATGGTCATAGTATACTGTCCTCGTAACGAAAAAAGGCACAACTACGCGTGCTTTATACAGCAGTCGTGCCTTTTTTTGTTCTGGGGGCAGTATACTATACCATAGGTTCCCAATCTTTTTGTCTTACTACTCATTTAGGCAAGATAAAAAAGTTTCAACACCCACCACTACAAAAAATTATTGAAAAAATGTATTTTTTATATTAACATAATACTAAAAATGAGAAGGAAAACAAATATATATACGTACAAGTAGTGTAGTTTCTAAAGACAATTCAAGTTTTTTATTCAAATGCGGTGCCCACCGCAGGGAGTCCTAGGGCTGCCCAGCCCTAGGACTCTTCAGCGCCCACTGGGGCGGTAGGGACCACTTTGGGCAACTATAGTCTAAACTCTTCTAACAGCGTCTGCTGGTAAATAATTTAACGACCTCAATGGCTCAATAGTTTGCCCTATGGGTATTGGTGAGAAGTGCCCGGGTTCAATTCCCGGTAGGATTATTTTGGGAAATTAACTTTTCTAAATTGATTTTGGTATGACAGTTCTGGGCAGTGCCTCAGAGGGAATTTCCTTGTTTGGGCGTGATAAATTGGTACTATTGTCAAAAAATAAATAATTAAAGAGCTACAAAAAACCACCTAAAAGTGAAAATCGTGAATATTTTTTACTGAATCTGTGATACAAACATTTACAGATTTATGAGTACAGGGGAGCAGCAGCTGCAGGTGACCTTGTGGCTGGCTATCCTTCAGACTTACTTAATGCTGATGCAGATGCCCACCATAGGATAAGGACACATATTTTTTACAGATTTTTCAAGGTATAAATTCCTAATTTTTTACTATTACAAAAATCGATGGTTGTGTCGTATTTAAGATTATTCTGAGATTCAAGCACATACTTTATATTAAATAAGACTCAATGTCAACATTACAAATTGAAACATTTATTATTTCAGTCTCTAAGTCTTAGGACGCCTCCAAATTAGATGCATAAAGAAGTGCTACAGTGGCGCCATAGTGGCGCTGCATTTAGAAGCGCAGTTGTACCGCCACTGTCGTGAAACGCGCGCGCCATATTTGCAGTCACAATTAGTGAACTCAAAAGTACTAAAGCGTTACAGACATGCGGCTGCCGCGCCGCAGTCGCGCCACTGCAGCGACTTCCAATTTTCATTATTTTTATGTATTCCAGCCAAAATATACAGTAAATGTGTGCCAACAAAGAGAAGTGCAGCAAATGCGAAATCCCCAGCACCCCTTCATGGAGCAACAACTCAATAGAGAATGCAGCTTATTTACAGAAGATGGCCGTTATGTTATTGTCGGGTCAGCTGCACACATACCTGATGACTTGAGACCACACTTCTATCATATTCATAGCAATAACGAGGCTGTGACACCAACTATTAGGTATACATATTTTTTATATTAAGCAATATTTAATACTATTTAAGGTTAATTATCAAATTTAATTTTTAATCAAAATGAATTATAAGTGTGCTCTTAAATTAAAGGTGTGTTAAGAATTGATTCTTAGTGTAGTACTCCCCATACATAAGCAATACTTGACAATGCGCTTTAAATTCTTTGAAACGCACTTAGGTATGCTTGGAAAAGTTTATTTAGTTTTGATGCTCTCTGCAGTAGACATCAAGCATATATTCACTATGTGAAGATATATTGGCACGATTCGTCATGCTTCCTGTGGATGAAATTGTGACTCGAGAATATCAAAGTAGGTGCAATAGCAATAATGCTTGGCAAGATGTTGAAAAAATTGACAAAGTTGATAGCCAAACTTTACCAGTGGGGAACCCTTGTAGTGGTACAATGTGAACCTTAATTTACCGATATGCACCATTTTTAAGTAATAATTAATGTTCCATATTGTTGACCCTTACATTCTAATTGCTGTTTGCAGATCTGCACTCGAAGATTATTCCCTCCATTTAGTGGATTTGCATCATGGAAAGCTATGTGATACAAAACATTTCAGAATAGATAAAATCTACCTCTCACACAATCAAGGAATTTACTTGTACAAAGAAGTGTTGGCTGTGTTGTCAGTGCAGCACCAAACAATACATTTATTCCAAATTGTAGAAGGAATGTTGATAGAAATAAGAAAAATAGGCAGGTTTTGTTATGATGATGATCCATTCATTGTCAACTCTGTTTTTGCACCTCTAGTCAATGAAAGGCCTTTCCATGAAGAGACAATAAATAGCTTAAAACATAGGCTTCTAGTATTCCTCTTTAAAAGGGCAAAAGCTATTAGTGATGAAACGGGCGATCCATTGGAACTTAGAAAGTTTTACAAATACTTTGATATGTTCAAAAGTTTACGGATGTGGAAAATGCAGCTTTTAGATGAAGATCATCTTTTTATCAAGTACGCTAGTGAGGAGGTTGTAACGCTAAGGGTACAAGAGCCTAACAGCCAGTCTTCTTTCTTTGTTATATACAACATAAGTGAAAGCAAGATACTGGAAGTGTATGAAAATACATCTGAAGGTCTACTGCAGCTTTTTGAGAACTATTGTGACTGTTTTAGAAACGCACGACTATGCGCTGATTCTCAGTTTACTTGTTCTCCTTCAAACAATTTGTATGCAAGATTGACACAGCAAAGGTTCAAACAAACAATAGTAAGAGCTATCTATGGCGGTCGAACGGAAGCAACGAAGAGAATATTAGCGCAGTTACCGATAAGCGCACAGTCTTATAGTGGATCTCCATATTTGGACCTAGGACTGTTCAGTTATGACGACAAATGGGTATCTGTTATGGAGAGACCTAAGGCATATGGGGAGTACCCTATTCGGTAGGTATTATGTCATTTCTTAAACTGAATAAAAATTTTATTTACTTGTATAGAAAATTCATACTTTGCCTTTTTTTGTAGGTTTTATGCCCGCGATTCAGGCCTATTGAAGTTTAAGATTTACGCAGGTGTATTGGGACAGTCGGTGCCAGCGAGCGCCAGACGGTTGGTCGCTTTCACCTTCCACCCCACAGACCCTTTTGCAATAAGCGTACAGCGCACAAACTCAGAATACATTGTCAATTTTCATATCAGAAACGCTGTACTTAGTTCCTGCGCCTTTGGTGATCATCTTGACTATTCTCACGTATCTTAATGTAATTATTTTGAAGTAATTACTGATTATAAGCAGTATAGCGAAAAATATTGACTTGAAAGGAGTAATATTGACCCAAAATCATTTTGTAGTAACTAGATCTGCGTCTTATCTGCAGCCGCAGGTTGACGCTTGGTTCACCACATGCACACATCACCGAGAGGCGAGATCTAGTCTTTAGAATTCAGCTGACTGAGGCATTAATAAATAAAATAGACTGATATTTTTGTATATTGTATACGTTGACAGTGAGTGTACTCGTATTATCAGGCGAAAATGTAAATGTTGACAAATTGTATATGTACAATGTTTGAGAAGCACTACCATGTAGTGTAATATGTTATAGCTTATTAGTAATCATAATAAATTATTAAGCTAGGAATTGTGTAAACGAAATACTATTCTAGAATATATTATTATATATATTAATATATTCTTTTTTACGATCGAATGTGAAAATTTTTATATTGAAATACATGACACATTTCCTTCACTTGAATAAAATGCTATAACTTCGTTACCTAAGTGAAATTGTATTTTATTTTTCAGTCCTTTGCTTACAAGTTTTCTTCGTGAGTCAATTTTAATTGTGCAGATACATTTATAAGTTTGTATAGATGTCAAAATTTTTTTTATACAAAATTAATAAAAGGATTATAGTAGTTATTTAGAAATAAAGGAAGAAGTCGTATCAGGAACACAAGTTAGGGCGCTAAACAGAAAGTAATGAAGATTGCTCCGCAGACCAGAGTGTAGCTCCTAAATTAGAAGAATAATAATTCAGTATAATTTAATAATTCACTGCGAGGAATAAATATTATGTACAGTCATCAAGCTAGTGTGATCCTCTGTGGCCGGACCACCTATAAGTAGTCGGATACAGTAGTACAAAATAATTAGCACCTAAAGTCTATTTTCCTAGACATGCAACAAAATAAATAATACCTCAATAGTTTACGAAATTTTTAACTACTTAGGTGGTTCGGCCGCAGAGCAGTACTCTCCCGCCGCGCCAGTGCCACCTTGGATTTAGAAGAACGTGATACACTTTTAATAAAGCAATATTCCCACAAAATAGTACCTACCTAATTATACACTTTAGTTCAAATATCGCCTCCAGTGCAACGGAACAAGATCCGTCAACGTGTAGCTTGATATAGTTTAGGTATAGTTTTCAGAATGAAGATTGATTAACTTATTGCAGCCAACCTTCTCTCCTAATTTGTCACTTTGCCAATTAAGAATAGTCTAAGCCTTCTTAGAGGATGGAAAAAATTCCATAGTCTAAGCCTTAGAGAATGGAAAAAAAGATTGAGACACAAAGATTTGTCAAAAATGTAAATTTTTTTCTAATTATTTGAATTAGACTATTCCCAGTAAAATAATCTTATCTATGGACCATTCCATAATCTGGTAAAATGGGCCCTTATTCTGCTAACTAAAATTTCTCCCTCTACCATTAAAAGCATTAAAAATGACCGTCCTCGCTACATAGACGAAGTTAAAATGTGGCCCTACGTGGTATAGGAAACACCGACCATGCAGTTCAATCAACCGTATTTTGGTACCGGCTTCAATAACGGCGCACCTTTCTTTCCTTTAAATACATGTTAGTTCATAACAAATTATTATTATTTATCTATTGTAGATGTAATTGTTCAAATACTTCAGTAGCCTCTATTTTTTTAAATAGTGACACGCTTTAACTTTATCTTTTAATGTAATAGCTATTCAAAACCGGTATCTATCCTCTTATACTGGATTAGCAGATTCGTTCAAGAAATTAAATTGAAACAAAAACAAAGAATGGAAGTGTTATAATTATATCCATTTGACGCCTATAAATTATATCGGATCATAAAAGAATTCAAATTCTCGCTTGTTTTTGGAATGAAAATCTGTTGTAAAATTTATCACCAGCCTTCGCGGCGCAATGCGTGCAGTCTCCCGAGGTGGTCGGTGAGGGTGAAGTCGTATCATTGGTACTACCTGACGGAAACGTACAACTATTCTTTCTTCCAACGAACAAGTGGTGTGCTCCTTTCATCACGATCCCAAATAAATCAAGCTGCTGGTTTGTCAAGAGCGTTGCAAACCCGTAAGTGTTTACAAGTACCTGTAACATCCTTGAATGCTTTGTATATAGGTATATATTTTTTTAATACTAAGTGACGGGACGAACAAGACGTGCACCTGATGATAAGCGATGCTCCAGTCCATGACAGTTGTAGTGCACTTAGAGTTGTAAATCGTAAAGATCTTAGGGGAACTGCCACTGCGCCCGTTCACCATGAGACATAAATTGTCTCATGTGCTTGTCATTACAGCAGCACCCTTACCCTTCCAAACCGAAACGCAGTTTCTCTAGTAGTAGTAGTATACAAGATCTTTGTAATTGCTGTTTTTTTTGTACAGGGTTCCGCATCCCACATATTTCCAAAACCAATTTCCTAGTGGCATACCTAGCCCAAGGTTAACTTTAGGATACAGTGGCAGCTTTGAAGTTCCGACTCCTTTCAAGGTACTCACGAATAAAATGTTTGCGTTATTTATATTCATTCTTAGATGTACTACAATGTTTCGACTTTTAGTTTCACAGCGACGGAGCCACTTCCACAACGGACATCCATTACTTTTTCCCTCGTCTCGCCAAACTTAACAACGCAACCAAATTGTGTACCGGGGTTCAGGTAGTGGTACCTGGACAGAACTCCTCATGCCAATCCGAAGCGGTATGTACAATAATATGTGGCAGATAAAAGATTGTGAAGCATTATATTACATTTTTGACAAATAGGAATTTCTTAGAATATAATATCAACGCCACTGAACTACTTGTTTGATGTTAAAATCCAGTTGGGTGTAGACCAGATCCAGGAGGGTGTAGGTGTGCAAGGGTATAGAAATTCCGTATCTTTCTGTGTGAATATGTAGAGAGATCTCTGATCGCAGGTAAGCTGCATTCCAAGCAACTGCGGTCAGCATAACTGCAGCTGCTGCAACCGAAAATGTGACAACAAAGGCGCATTCAATAGCAATAGAGAAATAAGTTCCCAAGGCGACACAAAAAATCGTTATAAAGAAGATCTCATAATATGTAAGCGCTGTGCAGAACCGAAAGTGAAACGCATCTCACACAGTCAAACTTCTATGTCGATAGACGAGACTAGCACAGAAAAGAAAATAAAAAAAGAAAAGAAAGATCATTCACAACCAAAAAAGCAGCGCAGCACACACAGTCAAACTTCTATGTCGATAGACGAGCCTAACATAAAAAAGAAAAGAAAAAAAGAAAAGAAACACCATTCACAACCAAAAAAGTGCAGCACGCACAGTCAAACTTCTATGTCAATGGACGATTCCAAATCTGAAATTAGATCTTCGAGAAGTAAGAAAGAAAAACGTGACACAAGAAAGACAAATGAATGTAGAAAAGTCAAAAGTAGACGGAGGGTAAGTGGTAAATGTAGTTGCACAAGCATAAGAAATCGAAAGGGCCATAGTAAAACCCACACTACTAAAAATCACACAAGTAAAGACAAAAAAATTAATCGTGCATCAAATACGGACTTTGTCCGTTGTACATGTAGTGATATAAGTTTATCCTCATCAAAATCTGTTGGAGAACATGATACAAGGGAACAAAATTTTGACAATAGTAGCTCAAGTAAACATTCAATAAATACTAGCTCAGAAATGGAGTGTCAATTCTGTGAAAGCTGTATATATTCGTCGTCGGATCTTTCGGCATCTGTATCACAAACGGATACAAGTCATGGAATGTCTGTTGATGAAGAAATTAAAGGTAATAGAAAGAATCTTCTCAAATCCGACGTAGGTAAGAAAAATGAAGAAAACAGGGTCATAACGGGTGGTATGACGATAAACCAAGAAATGAAACATCAAGAAAATAATAAAAAAATAGATAAAACCAGCGTTACTTGTGTCTGTTTGTACCCAGCTTCGGATGAATCGCTAGTCAAAAATACACCACCTGAAAGTGATAAACCGTTACATCTGCTAGGCAAAAATATAGCGAATTGTAGTAGTAAACCTCACGATTCGCTAGATAAGATGGCACAATTATCCCATAATAAATCAAGTAACACAGGGCCAATATATATAGCAGATGCAGATTTTTGCGAATGTTTCTCTAATCTTATACAACCATCAACCAGAGATAAAACCTTTAAGGAGATAGAGAAGGACTTAAAGAGATCAGAAAAAGCAAAGTCTTCAAAAACAAAAGAAAAAAAAGAAAAAAAACTTATGGTTGCTTGCAAGTGTTCAAAAATGTTATATTTAGTTCACATTGCTACTCAAGCAAGTAAAGTTCTAGAAAAAAATACAAAGCCCATGAGCATAGAAAACAAAGAGAATACGGATTTTCGACCTAAAGTCGATTGCAATTCCTCTAAAGCAGTGCAATCCAGAGAAACGGGAAAACAGCTATGTGGCAATTTTGGAGAAGTTTGCTGTTGTGTAACACCGGATTTTGGCAACAGTAGTCCTGTTGATGCTAATAGTGTATTCAATTTCAATAAAACTACACCTTTGCATTATCGTGCCTCATGTATACTGGATACAGCAAAACACACTCCATATATCCCAAATAGTAACTCCGTATAGGTAGTAAATTGCGAATAAGTTAACATAGAAGGGAAAGCAGCTATTTGGCACTTTCGGAGAAGTTTGGTGTTGTAAACACCGGATTTTGGCGACAATAGTCCTGTGGATTCTAATAGTGTATTCAATTTCAATAAAACTACACATTTACATTATCGTGCCTTATGTATACTGGACACAGCAAAATACACTCCATATATTCCAAAGAATAACTCCGTGTAGGTAGTAAATTGCGAATAAGTTTTTCAAGAATGTTATGTACGTAAACATACTCAACACATGTTAGTTTGTTAGTCAGCGTAAATAAAACAAATACTGAGGTGTGTAGTATTTATATCTTACTATACATTTTATATCGTGACTTATGTATTTACAACGATAAATTTATAAGTATTAATAATAGTATACGGACAACAAAAACAAATTGAGATTTTAATTCTCTAATTTTTAAACACGTGCACATAAATAAACACAACAGCTACGTCCTTAGGTACAGTCTATAGCCCAAAAGACTAGCGCACATGTCATCTTGCGAACAATTCGTCAATCAAACAAAGGAAGACACTGTGGGAATACCAGAAGATTCACATTTTCTTTCGAAACATGCTTTGGTAGAAAACGAATGACTTGCAATTACAACCTTTCTCGGTAGAATATTTTGTAACCAATTTCCACTATAGGTTATAAATAAATCGTAAAAACAATTTAACACTTAAAACTAGTATTGCATAAGAATAAATGAACGGACATTACTTTTCATAAGATTAGTCTTTGAATTCGACTAATAAACGTAATGTTGCCTTCTATGCTCGTGTAATAGGACAGAAAATGTAACGCATTCATTTTAGAATAAAAACGAATAAATGAATTTAATTATATTTAGGGTGCGTTCCAGTATATAAGACAACATTAAGTCTAACATTTCTAAGTGAGATTCGGATTTACTTTTGTTATGCCGATATACACATTTTCTTCTATATTAAATTTTTATACACTTGAGAACCCTTTATATGCATATTGTTGCCTACTTTCTCAAACTCGTATCGTAGATAGTGATTATTCAGGAGATAGCAAAACTTTCTATTTATTTTAAATATCAAGGGTGTTCATTTGGATGCATTACTTTAAGAATAGGTAAAAGCCAGTGTGTAAATATGGAGGTAATGTGAAATCAGTCTACAAAACTTTGTTCTTTAAGATATGAGTTTGAGAAAGTTAGGCGACGACGATATACATATAACGATGGTAACCAACTGGACATTTTAATAGAATGTCGAGTTAATTTCCATTGTACTCTGTTTTAAAGTTCGGGAACGCTACTTATCACACAACCTGAAAGTTGGCAAATGCAACTTGTATCTTTGTTATACAGAGAACAGTTCCGATGGAATTCTAATCTAACTATAAACTATCGACTATAGTCGTGCCAAGATGCATCCCTTTTTGACAGATAGTTTTAAGAGTCGTGACACACCCACTTTATTTAGTATCGTTAATACTAGTATAGTACTAGTTACTAATATAGTATAGGGATTTAGTAGTATTCATACCCGCCTGAGATCAGAAGGAACAGAAACAATAAGACGCATACAAGGCTATCGCACTCGTACTGATGTGCATTATCAGTATGCAATGAGTGCAAGTTGTGCCAAATCAAATTTTTACTTTACCAATACATGTTTTGAGAATTTTGTGGTTACTTGAATAATTTGTTAATATTTTTTTCAGCAAAATTAACATATGTTTGTAAATAACATAAGTAAGTAATCTTATGAACGGTGTTTGCAATTATTGATTTGATATTATACATTTATTAATGTTTTTTATCGTATAAATTTTCGATAATGGCTACACTTTTGCTTAATTTCTGGGGATACTTCTACTATAACAACCACACTACATCATTTATTTAATCACATAACAGTATTATCTTATTGCTTGCGGGACATCACTAGGTTTAAGAAAAAAAACCATAAAACATAACCGTATAAATGGCGTATCATAAATACAAACTATCACAACTTGCCGATATTAAATTAAATTATATGTTATTGTAGATAAATAATATAATTTAACCGAAATAAACACGTCGTTGGTGTTCACAGTGGAGATAAATTATATAATTATTTGTTTCCTGTTTGGACAATAATTGTTCAGTTACATTCTTTGAACCACTTCGGAGTGATTGAATAACAAACATCCTTTCCTCTAGTTTCTCATTGATAATGTTAGTGGGCTGTCGTTCCATTGTAAGAACGCCACGTGTATAGTAGAATTAGCACAAAAAACTGGCGTGAATCAGACGTTGTAGATGATAAGGGTAAATAATATATGTGTGACGAGCAATATTTAATTCCAAAATTGTGCGTGCATTATAAGTTTACAGTGCAAGTATTCGCTTTTAATTTCTATGCTCCTAATGAAAAATATATATATGTACAGTACGAACAAAGTCCTCACTTTGTATAAAAACGGTTTTTTAAGGCGACTTGTGACTGAGAAACACTTGCTATCTCGCTTATACATATTAACAGATTGAGAGAAAAGGCTACCGCTAGAGTTTGCATTGTTCACATTTAATTATGTACAGGGTGTTGTTTATGGTTTTCTTAATTTTGGTCTCGTCATGCTTAATAAATGGGACTGCGAATTATCATACATAAATTTAGGAAATATTTCAATCACATATTTCAATATCACATGAACTTTCATGAATTCCTATATTCCTATGTACATAGTATGTGTATGTATGTATTTTTACTATGTAGTACATATCAGTATTGATATATACGTAAATTCAAAACATTTTCAACATTATAAAAGGCGTGTGGCCAATAATAACAAATTATAAGGCGATTCTTAAATTAGCAATCCATCAGATCTGTCCTCCGCGCCTATTTATAACTAAACACAATGTTAAAAAATATATAAAGTGCAAACCGACACGTTGTAAACTGATTAGATAAAAATGCACTGAACGTCATCGGAGGGAATGTAAGTAATTTCCTCCTGCATCAGTATCAAATATGGATATGGATGTCTTTTTAGAATAGCGACCTATCTCAAAAAGACCTATTTCATCAGGAAGATGGTTTAAAAAAAGAGTCGAATCTAGCAAAGGCGAAGAATACATTATTTGTACGAATGGAAAGATTTTAAATTTATTATTCTGAACACAAGTGTTTGATGTAAGAAGTTAAAAAATAATTATCTTGTTAGGGTCACTATTCTTGAAAAGCAACTATACGTAAACCTCGCTTTACAGGAGGAATGTTTCAATGAAACAAATACATTCATTTATATATGCGTTCCTGTTATGTCGCAACGTTTTATTATCGATGGACGACCGTCGCGTCTAGCCTGTTCCCATATCACGACTATCTGTCGTGACTGTGTCGTGGACGCTAATTTTATCGTTGAACGATTGTCGTTCTAGCTCTTCCCATTATCACGACAGTCTGTCGTCGTAACGTCAATAAAGTCGTGAAAGACACTTAATCGTATTGTTCTATGTGTGAACAACTTCATTTAAATATGCAAGCCACGACATTTTAAACTGAACGACTGTCTGACGTCACGACATAATGGGAACGCGCCCTTAAGGCTGGGGGGGAAAATTTGTGCCTCAGAATAACATTGAGTTAACTCTCAATTTAGCAGTTTATAAAGAAAAAAAAAATTAAATTACATTGCTCGTGTGCATTCATGTATTCCATTAATATTCGGAGTGCATTGTATTCACCTGTACAGTCATCAGTCACTTTTCGCTATAATAAACGTGAAAATAATATACAAACAATATTACGAACTTTGACTAGACAGTACCATAGTACCGACGTACGAATCGCCACGCCCATAATGGCTTGAATCTTTAATATGCAATAATAATTCGTTAACTTTAGGCCTTTCAGCACACGGCTTCTAGCAGTCGGCGAACTGCTAAACCCCGAATAGCACAAATTAAACTAATATCGGACATAATTTCTCTCTAACACACCGATTTTACACGCTAACTATATTTATATTAGAGTTATTTCTTAAGCGAGGAAGTGTCTTTAATATATCAAAATAATTTATTACTTACATTACATTAATTATAAAATAACCTCGCAACCTTCACAGCACTTCACCTACATTTGTGTAAAATTTACAGTCTGAGATGTTTCGTCCTTTGAGCATAAGACGGCGATCCTCATCTCACTGGAACAAAAAAACAACAAATTGTTAGTAATTATGTTTACTGTTTTAGCATTTTACATGTACGCGATAACTCTAAGAAGTGGTATAACCCTCAGCTGCATGAGCGCTGCGCGACAGCTATGGGTATTAAGATGCACGAACCGGATGCGGATGTCCTTGCGGCGGTGGCGGCGTGGCGTCACGCATGGCGGCCAAGCGGACTCTGGTGGCAGCGAAGGTGGGCCTCTGCTGGGGGTCCTGGTGCCACGCGGCGCGCATCACTTCGTAGGGCCCCAAAGGACAGCCCTCCGGTGCTTCCATGCGGTACCCACGCTCCACATGCCGCACTACCTCCGCCAGCGGCTTAAAACAAATGCTAAAGTTATTTCTGCCAATAAGAATAATAGTAACATGCAACAATTGTTTGATAAAAAAATACGTATTTCTGGCTTAAATAGCATAAACAATAAATGTCAATGACTGTTAAACCGGTGTTAGGTACTGGTTCTAAGACACCCTGTTCAATGTCATTTTATGACAGGAGGAACATTTAAATGTAACAAACAAGTATGAAATACTTACAATTCTAGGATATGGCACTCTGCCGAACGAATAAATTTCCCAAAGCAGGATACCGAAACTCCACATATCAGACTTGTTAGAGAATTTCTGGAAAGAAGTTAAAAAGATATTGATTCTCCATGGAGCCATATTTATTTGAATCATCCAATCAAAGTAATAAGATCACGTGAAAGAAGTTAAAAAGATAGTGATTCTCCATGGAGCCATATTTATTTGAATCATCCAATCAAAGTAATAAGATCACATGTCTAATATCCACTCAACAGGAATTGGCAACTATAGTTGCCAATGACGTTGTTGCACTAAGCGGAATTGGCAACTATAGTTACCAATAACGTTCAAGCCCGCCGCGGTGAACTTTTTTTCTATTTACTCTAGTGCGTACCACCTTAAACACCGTAATCACCTTAAAATTTTTGCTAGTATTTATCAATATAACAGGTTTTCACTTGAAATTAACGGACATCCCTACCAAGCAAAGATAATAATAATATTTAAAAATTCAAAATTAATCTTTTAGGCCTTGGGAGAGGCGAGAGTTTAAAATAAATACGATAATAATAATAATAAAGCCTAGAATTTTTTTTTTGTACAGGACTTGATTTGATTACAACAATGATCTAGCGGCGGTGTTGCCACTCTTCGAATTAATTTCATGCAATTTCTTTTATTTATAAGGAAACAGCCGTGCTGCTGCAATTTGTCGTCTGCAGCGGTGTTAAGAATAGTACCTTTAAGGTATACGATACAAAAGCTACTAATACTAACATTGTACTTTAGCGCCTCCGGGGCAGTCCACTTGATAGGCAGTTTCGCCTGCACCCTGAGCGCATCGGCGGGGTCGTCCGCAGACTGGTCAGTGCGGGCCAGGCCGAAGTCGGCCACTTTAGCCGTACCCTCGGCTGAGATTAGCACGTTCCGCGCAGCGAGATCGCGATGCACCACGCGCTGACGTTCGAGGTACTCCATGCCGCAACAGGTGTCGCTGTAAATTGACAAATTGAATATATATCGAGTTCTTAGGTTTTCGCGATTGTTACACATAGGAAATAAAATATTTTTTACACATAGGAAATAAAATATATTTCCGGATTTAAATCACGTATATTTGATTTTTCAAACAAACCAACGTTTCGGGCCCTTTACAGGCCCCATGGTCGCGGTTGGCTGTCAACCGTGACCAAATATACGCGATTTAAATCCGGAAAAACGGTTGCATTTCCTAAATTGAATATAATAATAATCTTTATTGAGTCAATACAATTGCATGCTATCTTAAAATTACGAAACATTATTACACAAGGAACATATTAAGATTAAGTTCCACTTCAGCGTCCGTACTAATGTTAAATAAAACTGTAGGACAGACGCCACAAATACAAATTGAATACCTCTAACATTTCTGTAAGAGTATTAAATAAAGAATTGATTGTCATTAGTGTTTTAAGAATATTTGACATTTTGCTACATTGGATTACTATACGACTAAAGGTTCTATCCACTATAATTTATTTTAGTGTAAAAGCAATTAACTTACAAATTAAAGTTTTATACAAAAACTCAGTCACAGTGCATGTATTGTAGGATTCTATATTCTGTCGTCCATTAACTAAACCGCAGCTAAGTGATAATTGGTCAAATATCCGTTTTAAATAGCAAAAAATAGAGCACAAGATTCTCTTAAAACAGAAACAGTTAAAATTAGTTAACGTGTTCGACTTATCGGAACTTACTCTAACGATGCATAGCTGAAATATCAAACAATTTAAATATTCTAAAACTGAGTTATGGTTTTTTGTGATATCTCAAAAAAATATTTTGTCAATTAGTCGCGTTTTAGTAAGCGGACGGCAGCATTATTTTCACAATTTACGCTGCTCTTATTGTGACAGCTGATTGCTATTTACCAGTGCTACTAAAACAATTCACGTTTTAGAAAGATTTTCTTTCCATATTATACCTTAGTTTGCCAAGTAATCACTCTTCAGTAGCAGTAGAGCTCCTTGTAAAAGAGTTCGTCCAGGGAAGTAATGTTAGCATTACTGTGTTCCGGTTTCGAAGGGTAAGGTTGCTGGTGAAATTACAAGCACATGGGTCTTGTCAACTTATGTCTCAGGGTGGCGGGCGCAGTGGCAGCGCCCATCAAATCTTTGTAATTTAATTTAATTTAAAACGTAAATTACGAAGAATTAAAGTGGCACTGCAACTGTTATGGAAAGGCGTGTCTCTTACCACCAGGTGTACGATTTGTTCGTCCCGTGACTTGGTTTCATAAAAAAAACTACTGCGCGATTCCTAAATATTCGTTTAAAATTTTGAAAATTGGTTTACGAATTCTATTTGAAGCTTCTAGGCTACTTAAGAATGCCGAGATGCCGCTTTTATTAAAAACTATACAAAGCCATCACTGGTCGGGGGCCATCTCGCGGTACGAAATACTGAATTTATGTAACAGTCTTGTAAAAAAATCACCACTATTCAAAATGGATTTTTCGATCTTAAGCCCTACTTTATAATATAAAGGCGATAAACGAAGAAAACGACGTATTATTGAGTACCATACGGTCGAATGAAATTGATTTTAGTATATTTATTACCTCATCAGTAACTTGAGGTATAATGTAAAATTTTTAATTATATTAAAAAAAAATCTCTTTTCTGTCTATCTCGCGTGCTTTTCCTAAATAAAAAATCGAAAGTAGTAAAAGTTGTTATATATACTCACTAGGCGAAGTTGATCTGGTTGAGCTGCGTGACGTAGTGCCTCCCCCTGGAACGCAGGTAGTCGAGCAAGCTGCCCTGCGCACAGTGCTCCGTCACGATGCACGTGCTGCCGTTCGAGCTGAACACCAGACCCAGCAGGCGTACGAGGTTGTCGTGCTTCAGCGTGCTGTAAGCAAACATTCATTGGAAATACAACTATTATTTCATATCAAAATCGCGTATATTTGTTTTTTTTTTTCAAACAAACTAACGTTTCAGACCCTTTACAGGGTCCCATGGTCAAGATTGACTAAGATGATAAAGTCATTAACAAGTGATGTCCAATATTAATACAAACCACCCAATTTTGAACTATAGTTACAAGTTATTAATAAATTAAATGCCTTACTTTTTAATTCACCAAAGAATATTAAACAATAGAATATTAACGATTTGCAAAATATTTTAACAATATGAATATTATTCAATCGTTTTGTTGGAATTTGTTCGGTCCGAGAGACTCAGGAGACGGTTTTGCAGTGTACTTAACATACGACAGACTGAGTGGTATAACATTATACTGGCCGTTCCTTCGTCGAACGAAGCCAAGATACTGCACAAAATATATTTAGATAGTCTTAATCTAGGTTAGATGCATGAAGTAAGTAGCATTACGGAGTGACATTACCATTAAAATACGCGGTAAAGCACCTTAAATTTATATATATTATACCCAAACTCCGAGAGAAATAAATGTGTAGGCCATACTAATATTTCTCCCGACCCGGGAATCGAACCTGGGACCTCTGCGTGGCAGTCATGGTAGTCAAGGTAACCGTTCGGCCACAGAGGCAGTGAATAGTTACACACTTTTTATACATGAAAATAGCATCCAATCCAAATATAAAATAATTATGTAATTTAGTATAATTTAAAGTAATATTATAGAAAAAAAATCAACAGTTGATAGCCTCAAATATAGTAACGCTTTAGTATCTTTGAATTAATATAAACTGCCTCTGTGGCCGAACGGTTACCATGCCGGACTGCCACGCAGAGGTCCCAGGTTCGATTCACGGGCCGGGAGAAATATTTGTATGACCTACATTTGTTTCTCTCGTGAGTTTGGGTGTGATTTGTGGTTGTCTATATGTGTGTCCATGGCACCCGCGACACAGGGTTTCCCTAGTGCGGGGCTATGATGAGTGTGTGTTAAAAAAAAAAAAATGAATCCCTTGAGGCCCTTATAGCACTTAACCCCATAAAATTCGGACATAGAAGTTTTATAATTATTAAAATGTACTTATAAGTAATTTAATTAATTAAGTTGTATGCCATACAACAGTACCTAAGATCTTTTAGACGCTAAAAACGGTTACATTTACATGTGATAAGTACTTACGCCATGACACTAGCTTCGGCGCGGAATTTGCTGGCCGCCTCCCGGTCTTTGAGGATTTTGACAGCCACCTTTTGCGTGCCATTGAGGATGCCGAGCATCACGTCGCCAAACTCGCCTTTGCCGATGTTCTCCCGAATCTCCAGGTCACGCTCCGCTATTATCCAGCCTGAAATTATCGATATTTTCATTATTGACTCTAAAGTTTTAGCGTTTTTTAAAACATTTATATTTTACCTCAAATTACTGATGAGGTAATAATGGATATACTAAAATCAATTTCATTCGACCGTGAGGTGGTCAATGATCCGTCGTTTTCTTTGTTTATCGTCTTCATATCATAAAGTTAGGGTTTAAGATCGAAAAATTCATTTTGAATAGTGGCGACTTTTTTAAGATTTACATAAATTCAGTATTTCCAACCGCGAGTTGGCCACCGACATGTGATAGCTTTGCCTAGTTTTTAATAAAAGCGGCAAAAGTAACCTAGAAGTTTTAAATAGATTTCGGAAACCAATTTTCAAAATTTCAAGTAAACATTTAAGAACCGCGCAGGGAACTTACTGCTACTTAAAATTAAAAGGAAGATTACTTACGAGCATCGACGAACTTGTGTTGCGCGGCGGAATCGGTTTGGTCGGTGCTGGGCTGCGGTTGCGATGCGTACGTGTGCTGGAAGTGGCTTGATGACAGAGAGCTCGTGACGCTGGGCGTCGGCGGGTAGGGAGGCGGTTGCTGTGTACAATCATGTTTTTATTCTCGACCTGCGATCGATCGGGACTACCCAATGCAGTTTTGCTCCCCTAACTGTGTAACTTGAACAAGTCAGACGTTTTGAGAATATCGAATCCGAAAAATCCTACACATTTTCCTTGGGTCTTGACCCATTCCTGGATTTGAAATGACAGTAGATTTCGAAATGCGACATTTGACATTTAATTTCAAATTATCAAAGTTAGAATCCATAAATAGAATCCGTAATAAAAACCGCATAAGCGAAATAGATTAACGCACAGACATATCAGAGTAAACGAGAAAACAATATTATTTTTTGTCTCTTTCTACGTATGCGGTTTTGGTTGTATGACTCAACGCTCGTTGAGTCCAGCAAATCCTTCCGAGTGTTTGACGTGCATCGATTTTACGTGTTTGTGCTTTTAAGAAGTGTTTTACAAAGTTACTAACCGTTCCTTTGTAGTAATTGACAATTATTACAGCTCACAATAATGGTGCATTGTTATATTTTAGGCTGTAAAAGCCGTATGGAACGAAAAATTCCCAACATAACCTTTCGCACGTAAGTTTTAATTTTTCATTACAATCAATGAATTTTCTTGTATGAATTACCAGTGAAATACTCTTACAAGCCTGGAATATTACGATTTAATGTATTTTAGATGATATTTGAAGTGTGTTTCTTGATTGAAAGATTTTTGTCGTAACGTATAAACCTCCTAAAATAAGAAGAATATCTTACTTTTGTCAAATATGTCCACCTCTACCAGCAGTGGTTATGATACGCGAGAAAGAGAGATCAAATAAATAACGTATAAATTAAATTAGACAGGCTTAAGCTGATTTTAGGGATACCGTGCTTTTGCCACTATCTTTTCCCCAATTTATGGGTTATTTTAAATATTGTATTTTTTTTTACTTTTCAATACTTTTTCAGTTCGAAATATGTATACTAAGTTAATAATGTTCAAGGGCCAATAAAAAAGTAATGATTTGTCATAATTGTTTTATTTGGCTACTAAAACTCAACCAAGCTAAATGTGGTCTGGCGAATTCTCCCTCCTTAGACTCGGCAGGTTTCATCATTATCATGAACCGATTTATACGTCCCGCTGCTGGGCACGGGTCTCGTCTCAGGCGAGTGCTCAGGCGACAGTCCACCACACTGGCCCAATGGGGGTTGGGGACTGCACACGTTTTCCGAGAACTTTGAACCTTCTTCAACGTTTCATCACGATGTTTTCCATCACCGAAAACCTCATGATAAATTTCTAATTAAATTTCGCACAAATTCCGAGAAACTCAGAGGTACGAGTCTGGATTCGAAACCACGACCCTCTGCTTGAGAGGCAGTAGGTCAAACCATTAGGCTACCACGGCTTCATTTTCATTTCAACTTCTTTAACGGGGTAAAATTTTAAAAGTAGACAACCCAGAATTTATAGGCACTCTGTTGGTATCCCTTTTCAGTATACGCGAGAAGCTTCTCTATTCTTTTTTATTCTCCCTCTACGTTAGAATCAATTAGGCCTATCCTGCTTTTGAGCTTCACAGGACGCCACGCGGTACAATCACACACGGTCACACACATTATAACCTTTATAAGACACTACACCTATTCAGCATTTGGTATTCGTACCTAGTCTCAAACATCAATTAATTGGTAAATTTTATATTGACATTTTCGTTATTCAAATATTATTATCGCATTCTAGTTAATTCTTCTCTCTTACACTCGTATTATTTGCACATCTCGAAACCTTTTACAATAATGATTATATTATTGTAAAAGGTTGAATGAATATAAATCTCAGTATAACCGTGTTTAACTTATTTATATAAGTATAGGCTTTATATAGATTATAAGGCACATTCTTGCGCTCCCATGTGATATTTCAAGTATAGTAATATAAAAAAAAACATGTTATAATTACTTTTATTTTCTAAACATTATTTATTTAATGGCACTGAGAAATTATATTTATTTTGTTACTCATATTTACTTATATTTATCTGTATAAAATGTGTATCCCTAAATCTATGAGTTATAAAAAAAATTACGTATTTTGATAATATATTTCTTACGCGAATGCGACGTAAAATCGGTGGTAAAGTTATAGCTTATTAGCTATGAATTTTATACTAACCTGTGGGTGTGGAGGGTATGGGGGTTGGTGAGAGCCGTTATTGTTAGCACCGTTGGGTGTTGCTTTGGGCAAGCACCGCACTAGCTTCGTACATAATCCGTCCGCGTCTTGGAGATAGTGCTGGGAAACGAATAAAGATTATCTTTACCGAAGGTAACTAATGTTTGAGAAACATTATGATATTTAAAACAACTAAGCAACTGTTGAGTAATAAAATGCAGTGTCCGAATTTTTACATGATAACTCCCGAACTTCATTGTCTTATTTTTGACATTTGTATATTTATTTTAATGTTATTCAAATTACGTTTATTATGTTGTTTTCGAGTTCATAGGTTTTTGCGATTGTTACACATAGGAAATGAAACTATATTTCCGTGTATTTGTTTTTTTAAACAAACCAACGTTTCGGGCCCTTTACAAGTCGTAAGGTCATGGTTGACTAGTTTTTTATTATTGTTATTTTGACACCTTACGCAATTGTTATTAAACAAATATATAAATAAAATTTTAATAAATAGACCCATATAACTATCACCGCGTTTAAATTACTGACTGATTTATTAAATCGATGTGTACACGCCCATGTGATATTATTAAAAAAAAACATGTTGCACCTGGTTTAGTCTGGTGATATGCATGCGAGTAACAGCATAATATATCTTCAACATGTATGCCCAATATTTGGCCGGACACAGTGAAACTATATTTATTTTGTACATGTCAATTTCTATACAACTTGTATATGTGTATGTGGGCTTGTTTATGTGTGAAAACTCACAAATAAATGAACTATGAATGTCATTTACATGAAAATGTCATAAATAACGACATTATTTAAAAGTAGCGACGAATTTGAATATACAAAAACCTGAATGGATAAGAGTAGTATGTAGTTTAACGTATGGTTATACTCGTCTGAGAAATGAGCTAAGGTAATAAGCAGATACCTCCCAGATATATTAAAAAGAAAGAAAAACTTACATGTATTAAATCAGTCATATGGTCGAAGAATTCTTCGTCGTCTATAGTGAGACGGTTTTGGCCATCGGGCGTTGTCGCCCATTTTACTCTGAAATGTGAAATAAAAAAGATTACTAGATATACTTAGGTACTATAATACATTTTTAAAAGTAAAGGTTCAAGATTCCGACTCAAGTAGTATTTCACTGTTACGTGTTCTGATCGTATGAGTAATATTATTTCGGTGGGAAAGATTCGTGCGATTCCTAAACGCACAATATACACATTAAAGAACATAATACGTAACAAAATTGTTCGATAAAGTGCTAGCAAACATCAAATATTCTCAATTCATTTCCGATGTTCGCGTTTGGTAATGAGTACACGGTTTTATATAGATGTCTCTTTCTCGTTGAAGACCAAGCCGTGGACCTCAAAATATTTTTGTGGTTGTGGTGTGGAGAAAAAAAGTCGTGGTAGCGTAATGGTTTGACCTACCGCCTCTCAAGCAGGGACCGTGGTTTGCAACCCGAGCTCGCACCAACTTTATTTCTTTTATAATTGTGGATAACTATTTTGGCCTAAGTTATTTAAGACAAATATTGTTCGTTGTAAGATGTATTTAAGTTGGCTGTTGTTATTCCTTAATAATAAAATAAATAAATAATATCAAGTGACGGGACGAACAAATCGTGAAACCCGTTTCCAGTCCCACTGCCACTGCGCCCGTCACCCTGAGACATCTCAACATATGTATGTCTCACGGGCGATTGGCCTTTGCGGTGGGCGCTCCAAAGGACTCTCTACGGAGAGTCCACGTGGATGCGCTTAGGGTGTTGCGGCGGAGCCTACCAACAGATCCGCCGCGGGGGCTGGGGAGCATCCTCTGAACTTCACAGTTGAGTAGAGTTGAGGGGATGTTGTGCTGGCCCCATGGCCCCTAGATAGCGGATTCAGGGGAGTTCGCTGCCCAGCATGGAGGGACCCGAGATGGAAGGCTCGTCTGGAGTTCGGCGAGCCTTACATTTGGAGTCGGGGGACTGTTATGTCTCCCTTCTCGGGGGCTGTGCTGGGCGCGGCCAGCCTCTGGTGGAGGCCGGGTGGGTGGAGGACGAGTGATAGCGTACCCGTGCCTCTACCTGCAGCGGAGAGGAGGAACACCCCGGGGGTTTGGTGCGGTTGGGTTGCTCCCCTTCAGGGTTCAGCCCAGTCCTACATAATCTGGGGTATCTGTAAGCAGATTACCTCGGGTAATAAAAAAAAATGTCTCAGGGTGACAGGCTTGTCAACAAATCGAAACCGGAACGCAGTAATGCTCACATTACAGCTTAGCAGCAAAAATAAGTAAGATGGCAGTACTTCCGTGGACGGACTCTTTTACAAGGATCTCTACTGACTGCTACTACATCTTATGTGCGAAATTGAATTTGCAAATTATCATGAGCTGTTCGTTGAGGGAAAACACGTGGTAAAACCTGCACGTCGAAGAAAGTTCACAACCCTCGGAAAATGTGTGACACAACCGCGCTGGCCCAACCTAAAAGTGGCCTAAACCCTCGTCAGAGAGG
This sequence comes from Hyposmocoma kahamanoa, assembly GCF_003589595.1. Taxonomy (NCBI): domain Eukaryota; kingdom Metazoa; phylum Arthropoda; class Insecta; order Lepidoptera; family Cosmopterigidae; genus Hyposmocoma; species Hyposmocoma kahamanoa. Next base: position 14,016,360 of record NW_020654289.1, read on the forward strand.
AGACCCGGTACGTATCAATTGCTTGACGACGATGTGGTGGAGACTGACCTGTAATGTTCCACATGTCCGCGGTACCGCACACAGAGTGTGTGGTCGCCGGGGAAGTTAGTGCTCTCGCGCACGAGATACACACCGTCTGGTGAACCTGACAGCAAAGCTTCTGCACGCTCGCGTGAGATCGCGCCATGGTGCCAACTGCGAACAAAAGCAAAGTAATTTATGTGTATAACAAATAGTTTTCCATACACGGCACAGCATGAACATTAGTAATGTCTTTCGCAAGGCAACGCCTAATCTACGGTATACTCTACAGATAATGAGCTCATTAATAACATTGGTTGTACAGAAATTGTTTAGAAAGACTAAACAGTTAAATCGTAAGCTAAAACTTGTTTTATAAGAGTTAGTCGTCCTACACTCGGTGGACAAGTTAAAAAAAACCATTAACTCGATACTTCGGGAAAGTAAAAACCAATTTTTATAAAAAATGGTTTATAGTTTATTTATGTATTTGGTATCTCATGCTTTTTTAATCTGTCTCCACAAAGTTCCGTTATTCGCCAAAAAAGGGCTTGTTTATGTAAACATTCTTATAAATATAAAAAAAATACATATGTGAACAAAAACGTTTACATACATTTATAAATCTTTTGAAAAATGATATGGTTTGTGACTTTTTGCGATTCACATTTATTTGACACGTATGGATACGTCTTGGATACAAACATTATGTAGCTTAGTGACCGGGAAATAACAATAACAATAACACAAACATATGGCACGATTTTGCTAGAGATAGCGTTTTGTTGTTCCTATTAACTTTATAAATATTAAGATAATTATCAAGGTATATTTATCTTATGTATCAACTAAATAAGCCTATTCCACTAGTCCCTACTAGCTGTACCTCCTTATTCAGGTGTTAAGTAGCAAGTGGAAGGGTATTGTCTCAGCCTTTCCCGATGGTATAAAGAGTACTTATATTTAAAAATTCCTTTGATCCGGCTGGATTAGAACCAGCGCCTTCAGCATACCGCGCCTAACGCTCTCCCAACTGATTATTTGTCTTAGTATTCGTTCTTTGTATTAATAATTATAACAAACTAGTGAATTAATGACACAAAAAATAATTGAGTATCACGATAGTCAAATATCGTGATATTCAATAAACTTAATAGTATTTAATTTATATATATATATTCTTTATTGCACCAAACAAATAAACAGAAACAAAAAAATAACATAAGGTGAGCAAAGGTGGACTTATCTCTAAAAGAGATCTCTTCCAGCCAACCCAAGGCAGTGAGAGCAAAGGTTTTAAGCGGGGAACGGCGTGCAAAAGAGATAACAAAAGATGATAATCTACATGTGTAAAATATGCATATATAAAATTACCGTTAAATAATTAAAATAGTATATAAATAAATAGACTACATAACGTATAATACATTGTATCAATAAACTTACACATATACAAATATGATGATTATTAAGAGAGTTCAGCAAGAAAGTGCGCTGTCAACCTTTTCTTGAAGGAAGCAATTGACGGACTAGACTGAATATGGGAAGGGAGTCTGTTCCACAGCTGCGCTGCACGAGAGGAAAAGGAGTTGTAAAAGAAATTTGTTTTACAACTAGGATGAACGAGCATCTTAGTGATGCACGGACGCCTTGAGCGGCTAGGAGGGGGAAGCAGTTGGAACCGGGAACGTAGGTAGGAAGGAGAATTTGGGTCATGAAGTATATTAAAAAGGGTGGACAGGATATGCACATCACGGCGAAGGCGGATTGGGAGCCATTTTAACCGAGCACGAAATTCGGAAACGTGATCAAATTTTCAGAGACCGAAAATAAATCTGATAGCCAGGTTCTGTAGACGCTCTAGTTTGTATAAAAGGTCTTCGGTCGCATCCAAGTAACAAACGTCGGCATAGTCAAGAATAGGGAGTAAAAGAGTTTGCGCAAGCATAATTTTGGTGTGAAAAGGAAGAAAGTATTGGAGACGTTTGAGAGAATGATATGAGAAGTACATTCGTCTGCTGACCTCATTGACATGAGAAGTCCAAGACAAGGTGCAGTCCATTACTAACCCGAGATTTTTAGCCTTGTCAGTATATGCAATTGGAACTCCGTCATATACCAGCGCAGGTACCAAAGACCAGTCCAACTTGGACCTCAATCTGCTACTGCCCACAATCATTGCTTGAGACTTGGCTGGATTAACCAAAAGGCCAAATGACTTGGCCCATAACTGAATGGCAGACAAATCACAGTTGATAGACGCAATTGCCTCCGCTACCTCGCCCACTTCAAAATTACGATAAAGCTGAAGATCATCAGCATATAAATGGAAGGGAGAAGAAATGACACGGGAAATATTATTAATAAAAATAGAAAAGAGTAAAGGAGAGAGTACGCCACCCTGGGGCACACCAGCAGTTAAGTTAGACCAAGATGACGAGCCATCATTGATTTTCACGCTCTGCTGGCGACCGAAAAGATACGAAGAGAACCAACTTATAATAGGAGAAGGGATATTAACAGCCTGAAGGGCACCAAGAAGAATGTCGAAGTCAACAGAGTTAAAAGCGTTGCTGAAATCCAAGAGGGCAATGGCAGTGAGTTTCGTTTCATCCATAGCACGACGTATGTCCTCCGTAATGTTCAGTAATGCTCCAATAGTGCTATGAGATGGACGAAAGCCAGACTGAAACGGACATAAAAGATTATAGGAGGTAAGATGAGAATAAAGTTGTGTATGTACAATGGATTCTAGGGCTTTAGAAAGAATGGGGAGAATGGAAACAGGACGGTATTGTGAAAAAGATGTAGGATTCTGGATTTTAGGGAGAGGTATGACAAAAGCCTTTTTCCATTGAGTTGGAAAGACATAGCGCGAGAGAGAAAAATTTATGATGTAAGTAATAACCGGCGCAATGTCCTCCAGCACGGGAAGAATCATTTCGAGGCTCAAATTGTCACTGCCAATGGCCTTAGTGGAAATCGAGCGGATACTCTTTTTTACAAGATCCTCTGTGACCGCACTAAAAGTGAAAGGGGGACAATCAGGTAACGCAAGATTAGACAGAAAAGTTAGAGTATTCGATTTAGTGCGAGAGTTAAGGATGATGGGCGGCGTGGAAAAGTGGGAGTTCAGGGCATCGAGATCTATGTTGTTTTGGCAAACATCCAAGGACGACTTGCCAACACCTACGGAATGTAAAAATTTCCACACCTGAGCTTGGGAAAGATTTTGTATGGTAGAGTGAAAGTAGCGACGTTTGGCATCCCTACACATTCTATTGCTGAGATTGCGTAACTTCTTATACGCGTCTAGATTTGCTGAAGAGGGTTCACGTTTTAGACGGCATTTGGCTTTATCACGCATTGCCATAACTCTTTTAATCTCAGGCGAAAGCCAAGGAGCCGGCGCACGTTTGACACGCACAGGCCGAGCAGGAGCATGGGAGTCATAAACCTTCACCAACTCAGTGTTAAGGATATCAACCATTACGTCAATACTGTCAGACGAAAACAATACGGACCAGTCAATACATCTCATATCTTCTCTCAAACGATCCAGATTCAAATTCTTGAAATTTCGCAAAAGAAGGACTTTTCCCCTACCTTTAGGTGGACGCACTTTGTAAGAAAGATAAATTAAGTCGTGATGTGAAAAGGGAGCAATCATCTGCCCATGCGAAATGACCAGTTTGGGGTTAGTGACAATAATTAAATCTAGCAAGGAAGGCCTACAGTTAGGAAAGTAATGGGTCGGTTTCTTTGTATTTAGCACTTGGAGATCAAGCGCAGACGTCAAAGCTGCCAACCTGACGGCTCGACTGTCATTTTTGAGGAGACACGTGTTTAAGTCACCCATTACAATGACATGGTCAAAAAGGGGGACCAAGTTTTCAAAAGTACTTTCCAAGACGTTAAAATATTCTGTTTTATCATTAGGGCTATATAAAACGCCAAGCAGGATTTTTTTGTGGTGAACTACAATTGAAAGAAATAAATGTTCCAAGGAACCCGTGTATAGTGACTGAGAGCAACAAACAACATCAGCAATGATGTGGCTACGAAGGTAAATGCCAACACCACCTCCACCACACCCGACACGGTCATTACGAAATAGTTTATATCCCGGAATGGAACAGCTAGTAGAAGGTAAAGTAGGTTTCAGCCAGGTTTCCGACACAAGAATACAATCAACTATGCCGGCGCTAAAAGATGTAAGAAAATCATTGTAGTGAGCAGGAATGCTCTGCGCGTTGATGTGCACTAAGGAAAGGAATTTGTTATAATTATCAAATACATCGTGAAGTTTATCTTCCAAAGGTTCAGAATCTGAAAGTGAAGTATTATGACTTTGGGCGCTAATATAATCATCTGAAGAGCAAGAAAAATAATCATCTTCAATAAACATTGTAAAAAATAAAAAAAATATATATAGTTATATAAACCTAAATAAATATGTAAAGAAAATACGAAAAAAAAAAAACAAAACAAAAAAAAATACGCTATTTCCAAATAACCCACTGCACAGGTTGACAAGACGAGTAACTCCAAACTTACAAAAATAAAAACTGAAATTTAAGAGCAACAAACAAACAATAATTACTTAGAACTATTAATAATAATAATTAAAATAGGTATGAATGAAAAATGAAACATTAAAACGAAATTCTACTCTAATGATACATACACTGTGAGGGTAATATTATGATACCATATGTATTGCAAAACTATTCTAAGATACATTTTCCATTTATATAAAAAAAAAATTAAGCCTGGGACGAGGCAGAACGGTTTATAACCCTAGCCTGTAATTTTTGAACGAACAGAGCCAAATAAAAAAAAAAAAAAAAAAAGAGAAAGTGACACTTGATGGGTGCTCCGATTAAAAGTGAATTGACGGAGGTATTTCAATTTTGTGTGCAAAATATTATATAAAACATGATGAATACCCCATATTATTACAAAAAGACGGAAACAGTATAAGCCGACAAAATATAATAGTAACAACAAACCCAGCAGAATGCTCTTTCACTTCACAGTACGGACAGGCGGCGAGGAATCCTTGGGGTACTGGGACATCAATAACTTCAGCTCAGCCAAGGAAACAATCTTTTTACGGCTTTTGTCAGGAAGAAGTATAATTACCACTCCATCGGTCGACCAGCACCTTTTCATACCGAAGTGACCTCGAGCCGCCACAAAAACATCCTGCCGGGGTCTTGTCAAGAACTCGGAGATTGAAGTTTTGGAACCTTTCAATGCCGTTTTAGCCTTCCATACCTTGGACCGAAGTTGTGCTGTAGTAAAACGAACCAATATAGGCCGGGCAGAGTCCCTCTTCGCACCTAATCTATGGCAAGATTCAAAAGCCTCGTGATCCATACTGGACAACTTTAATTGGTTGGATAATATGGCCGAAACTTTCTTTGCTGTGTCTTCACCAACATCCTCCTTGATTCCATGAAACAGTAAGACCTTCCTGCGGGAGTGTGTCTCGAGACGGTCCAAACAAACATGCAGGAGCTCTACCTGGGACTTGAGCATGCTGATGGATTTCCAGACGAAGGCCTTGAAAGAGTTGAAGTCTGCTGCAATACTCTTCACTGTGGTAGCAGTACCGCTGGGCTGGTGGAGATTTTTCTCAAATTCCCCCATCCTGCTACTAAACATTGTGGATAGTTCATCAATACTCTTCTTGAGTTGCTCTGCTGAAGTGTCCATTGTGAAGGTGTAAAAGTTTGTGTGAGAGTAAGTAAACAGTCAACCTTAGTGCATGTGAGCTAAATTTTAATGAATATACACATTTACTATTTAAAATGAATAAAAATAGAGAGCAGAAAAAATTTGGTGTTTTTACTTGGGCGCCTACCCGCGATTCTTTCTAATCCCGACATAAAAAAATCTAGATATACCAACACATAATAATAAAACTACTATCTGGATATATTACCACATAAACTTATAAGGTACGAAAAGAAAGTCAATCGTCCAATACAAACACGGTCAGTCGACTGCCCACTAGTGACACAACACAATATGTAATCTATTCCATATATGTCCACTTATTGCAACGTTATTCCAAACAATGATAGCGGAACAAATTAATATGCCTTAATAGAAGGTGCGTTAACCTAACAACAAATATTTCAGTAAAAAAACAACATAATTGAACTGTACCAGTCCTGAACGTAATTGACACTTGGATTAAAAAAAAACTTAATAGGCTCTAAGGTTGATTTACAATAATTTGTATGAACCCGTGTAGTGACACAGGTTCCTCCAGTGGTTATTCAAAAGTGGATGAAGAGTTCTCAATCTTATATTCTAACGTACTTATATTGATCGCTCAATGTAATTGAATTGAACAAATTGATACCTCCAGTGAATACTACGCCAACTTTATTTTTTGGTCATTTTCTGTTATTTCTGTAAGCAGCCATATTTATTTCCTAATTTTATGCTCCCTGAATTTTTGTGAAAAAAATAAAGAAACAAAAAACAAAATTGGAAAAAAAACAAAAAACGGACTCTGTGAAAAAAAAAATAACGAAACAAAAAACAAAATAAAAACAGAACAGGTCCAAAAATTAAGTTGGCGTAGTGTTCATTGGAGATATCGAAATATGAATTAGCGTGTACGTGAATGAACAGTGTCGAACTTACTGAACACTGAAACGATATATGTATGTCAGGTATTTCAAATTAAAGGATTAGAAAGCTGTAACAACCACCAAGAATTTCTCAAGATAAAAAAGAAAACAAAACCGCAAAGATATTTACTCAAGTTCATCGTATGCAATTGGCGGAATATATAATTTCACTTTGCAAGTCTTGTAGAAACACTGTGTGATGTCACTCGTCATATTTCACGGCGCCGACTAGAACGCACCAACATGTTATCTTGTTTTTAGATAATAACTTATCAGCATGTAAAGTGAGTTGTTCATTCTTGATTATAATAAATAGGTAACCATTAACACGCTGAGTATATAGGCAACGGATAAATCAAAGAGCACAGTTGGCAGAAAAAGCTTGCCTTCTACCTTGGATTCCATTCTCGTTACAACACAGTGTATTTTTGAATCACGCGCTCTGTGCAAAATGAAAGAAAAAGTTTAATCACACCTGAGAGTCAGAGTAAGTCACAACAACTCATCGGAGTGTGTCAATCTCAACCCGTATTAGACCTTAAAAAAACACGCTTTTTCTAATACTGGGTTCCACTATAGGGTGCGCGCCTGCGAACTTATATTATTCATTATCATGACAAATAGTCAAACCGAGTTGAAGGCTTAACTAATAATTTAAAGAGTTTAGAACTATAGTATCTACGTCGATAAAACAGACAAATTATTTTAAACGATTTTAAACAGATGTCGCTATGATGCTCCAAATAAAAAAAAAAAATCCAATTTTACAGTTGTGAAATCTTGAGAACATGAGGTATACATTACCTTTATACTTTTCAAGAAACGTTTACTGCAATTTGCAGGTTTTCGTTAAATACATCGCAAGTATTGAATTTAGCGTAATGATTGTTAAAACACGTAAAGATGATAAACAAACGCAAGTTTAGTGTACTTCGAAATTCTTAGATGACTTTCTATCTGTTCCTCATAGAGCTCAAAACATTACTCAAAATAAAGTATGTTCGTCTTATCCACAGTACAATAAATATAGTAGAAGTGGTTAGTTAGCGTCAGACGCTTGCCAACTCTAGGTCTCAAAAGATCTATTTGAGCTCAGTCTACCATTTTCGCTTTGTATGGTATGGTTGTGTCATTCTTTCGCGCAAATTCTCTAAAATCGTAGAAAAATGCCTTATTGGAGTGCAAAAATTATAGCTGCACCAAAAATGTTAATCGTAGTAGCATTTACAATCATTTGTAAGTGAATTTTAATAAATTTTCTATATTGTGATTATCTATTCGTACAGATGTTAATCGGTCGTTATAGTATAGCTACTGGCCGCAAGATGGCAGCATGTTGAATAAAATTTCAATATAAAATCAAAACGTCGTAACTTGCAAAAAAGGTATTGGATCTTTCAATGATATACTGTTAAATCTTTTTAAATTAGAAACTATGACCAATAATTATCAAGATTTAATAGTGTTTATAATTTTGTTTGTATGCGTTTTGGCGACATCGGTTCTGATAGTAATCGAGAATTATGGAACTTCCATTATTTTTTTCTTTCGTGGTCTTATCCCAAGTGACTATACTTTCTATTAATTTAATCAACAAGTTAAAGAAATTACGACACATCTGTTAAATAATTTTAGGCTTTATATGGGTGGCCACAGGATCGACTTAATGATTGATTATGATGATATATTATGATCCTATTTGACAATCTTAATAAGATTGTGGATATACGGTGATCGCTTTTGCACGGTTTAATTTGTTTTCCTAGCAATATTTATGCAATAAACAATTCTTGGAAAAGACTTAACTTTTGTACATACAACCAATAAATAACGCGTTACATTTAAAAGGAACATATATCAAAAATGGATGTCCTGTTTAAATGAAATACAAGGAAAATAGCCGTTGTAATAATTAAGAAGAGGTTAACTATTACAACGAACACCCGACTACGTCAAAGGATGGCTAATAAAACTTAAAACAAGAGCGAAGTCTTTAATTTGAATTGGACTCATTTTGATATACTCAAAGACGATGGATTAAGAAAACAAGATTTGAAAATTCAAAAAAGTACCGGATGGAAACAATAAATTTATATTCTTGTTTATAAGTGGATAACTAATTATTATGTATAAACGAAAAGAATACCAATATTCGAATTTTTTATATTTTCAAATCGTTTTTTCTCAATTCCATCATTTTTGAGTCACGACAGTATTTGGTTTCATGTGCGATTTGTAATAATATTTTTCAGTGTAACCCTGCGCAGAAAACATTTTGACAAGTACCAATATGAAATTACTTACTGCCACTGTGTCATATTGGCGAGTCTGTTACCAGCTGGTGGAGGGTTCTGTGCTGAAGAGTTCACTAGAACATCACTGGGGCCTTTAGGTGCCACCGCTGAAAAATAACATATTATTTCAGTTACTCTGTTTTCTGATAGAGTTGACCGCTATAATTCAGAATTTCTTATATTCCATCGCGAGCAAGTTGGTGGTCTTTAACACTTTATAATAGACGCCTCACACAGACAAAATATAGACAGAGTTTCTACCATACTATATATTACTACAAATTCTAAATGTCCAGGAACAGGCTAACTTCAGACTCTAGCTTAAAACCGGCGGTTAAAACATTACATACTTTCCATTCGGATTTCATGCAACTCTGTCGCATAACAAAAGGCAGTATTACACTATCAAAACACAGTAAGGTAAACGGTATGTAATAAACACCATACACGTACTAAGGGAAATATCTTGACATTGTATCACACGTGACATGCTGTTATTTATAACTTAATGTTTTTTTGTCTGCTTTGTGTATATATCAATGGCTTTTTAGAATAGTGTTCTATCTTTAAAACACATAATTAATTAGGATGATGGTATAATTAAAGCTGAGGCACATCTGGCGCGCAAAACAGACGAACCGTGTACAAGCTTAATATTGTCACGTATATATATATATTAATCAATTAGAAGCTCGCTTTTTATTCACAATAAAATTTAGCACATTAAGGGCGGATTTCACCAAAGTCGATAAGTCTTCTTTACAAGAATAAGACGCGAGTAATTAACTATTCCACTTTGGTGATATCCACTCTAAATAAGATTGATTTATAAGTAAAAAATTTGGAAAAAAACATTGTTAATTCAATCATTATATTATTTGTAATCAACCAATTTGTTGTCGATCAGAAACTACAGTGTTAAGTTCGTTTCGAAATCAAAATGATCTAATAAATAAATCATTTACGAGATGGTATCCATTGCATTAACTTAAAATCTGAGTAAGATTTACTGTTTTCAAATGTTCAATATACCTTTTTAAATTATTAGCATTACCACCATTATAAAATATGTTTTGTATTATTTATCGCATAGCACCACAATTAACGAAAACAAACTTGATTTAGAAAGCTGACCTAATTCGTTCAATTTCCTCTTTATTCTATGCTAGGTTTCCAACGTCGTATACGGACGTTTTATTTGACCATGAAACTGGCAGTTCTGTTCCTTTGATCAGATGTTGTTAAATAGCTACTATACTATTAATTACTTATCAGTATCTTAAAACTCGTTCATATCACGTGGCTATTTTTACTGGATACTTTGATATAAACTAGTTGACACAATGACATGCAGTACACATGATTTAAAAACTTACATGGTCCTGTTTTGCCAGTTCAACGTTTAACTATATAGTTTCAAAACTACACGGGCTCAAAAACTCGAACTTGAAAATCGAAAACTTTTGAACATAAGGGCTAGAATTTCAAAAACCATGACCCAGGAAAAATAATGAAATCCTTTTATTAAACCACCACATTATTTGAATGAATATTAAACTACGTCTAAAGCGTTCTTCACTAAAACTTCTTAATCTAGCACTACTAACTTTTCAATGCATGGCTTAAGGCTGAGAAGATTGAGCTAAGTCAAGTAAACTTGATTCTAGATTATTCCAATAAACACAATAAGCCCGCAATTAAAAACTACACAAAGCGGAAAATTATTAAGTTTCATTAATTCACGCCTGACGACACTTCGTCTTGCATTAAGTGAGGAAACTGAACTGAACGGTCTGAAACGTTTAAACAATAAAATGGATGAGTAATAATCAGTAATGGGTTTCATTTAACGATGAAAAGCTGCAGTTTACTATAGACAATTTAATTTTTAATCACGCCTTTAGGAATTTTTAGATTAATCCAATTGTTATGGAAAGTAACCGAAAGACGCTTATGAAATACATTTCACTGTTATTTAAAACATCCCATTCTCTAGCATCTGGTTTTTCTGGATTTTTTTATACGGAATTCTAGTCGACAATACTTTCAACACTGTCGTAGTTGAGCGAGACTTACAGCTGTTGGTTTGCGAGGTGTGCATAACGGAGGGCGCAGGACCGGCTGGCGCGGGCGCGCGCACCGACGACGACATCACGTTCTGTGTAACACAACAATAGTTTTATTAACAAACTGACTTGTCATTATCGCTTATTGTAAAAGCGACAGTGAGACAAAAACAAAGCCATTAGCAGCATAAGGTATATATCCTGTGTCAGTTTCAGCTTTACAATGATCGTCAAACATGACCAGTTGCGGTGATAATATTATTGCTAGACTGTGCTTGGGAAAGCTTTCGAAACAATCTGAAAAAGTTCCTATTTGGGACCTCTGGAGTACAATATTGCAAAGCAACAAAGTGATGTCAACAAAACTGACATCTACTCTTCACTATATGTAGTTCTTAACTTCAACTGCTTGCTACTACAACTATTTTGAGGTTGAATGGTGAATCACTAACTTGATCAAGTTAGTCATCTTTTGAAGATTTAAATGACAACTTATATCAACAATGTCATTTGAATTCTGGTGCTGCATGGGCAGCGCTAGTGCTGTGATTCCATTACAATCTAGTCTCCTAGTTTATTAATAATTTTGGAAATATACACTTATGTCAAATAACATTAAGATCAACGGGCAATACCACAGATTAAATTAATTTGATGCGAATGAAAACATGAGTTACTCAAAAACTAAAAAAAACACATAATATTAGGGTCATAAGGTGTCTCCCAAATAATAAACAATCGAGAATCTTATACGATATCTAGTATAAGAGGTCGAACAAAGAGTTTTTATTAAAGAAAATGCAATTTTATTCTACTTTTATTGTATACTCACATTGTGCGGAACAGAGTTCTGCAATGCGGTGGGCGAGAGAGGCGCGTGTGGCCCATTACTACTCACACCTCCTCCCGTCTGCAACAACGTTTGAAATTATGTTAAAAATAACCCACCTATTCACGGGATATCACATAGATAGAGCAAGGAGGTAGGATCAATAACGCCGCTATGTATTTGCATCTCGATCCGGAGTCGAATTAGATTCACACAGACATACTCGGCTTGGGTTCAAAGAGATTATTAACGGCCGAAGAAACGATCCGTTCAATAGGTCAGTGTTATTATGTTGCCGTAATGACACTATAACAACACACTATGCAACACATACAATAAACACATTTAGTACCAGTAGAGCTCCTTGTGAAAGTGTTCGTCGGTGCGGAGGGTAAAAATTACACGCACATGGAACTTGTTAACTTATGTCTCAGGGTAACGGGCGCAGTGCCAGCATCCACCAGATCTTTGCGATTTAAAGCTCCGACTTGTTCGTCCCGGCACTTGGTATTCTTCAAAGGACAATTTACAGATAAAAACTTCTTGTAAAGGAAATGAAACGACGAATAACTTATGACGATCAATGCGTTAATTTAATTTGTAAAGTATTTTTGGATCGCAAGTACTCCACATTTTTTAAAGGGCCCGCAAGAATGGGTTTATGAATTTTACTGTACACGCTCTATTGCGGTACGGCAAAGTGATGTACTGAATAAATATTTATGTTAGCTCTGCCGTCATTGTCGTTACTTTCTACAAGCCGTGTGAACATATTAAAAACAATAGACTCTATGCTTCTACCTATCTATCAGACAGACATCGTGATTCAATTATAGTTAACAAAATAATCATGCATTAATTAATTAGGATCCGATAGCATGAGTTAATTATAACAATTGAATTGTTAGTGTGACTAGACCAGAGAATGACTCATAAACAAATTAAACGTTTTATAATTACAAGGTAGTTTATTAATTTATACTACTTACAAACAATTCTGATTATATTTTATTATTATGTGTAGATTCATTTCTGTGATACGGAATACTTGTACAATATTTAGCAGCAATAGAGCTATTTGTGACAGGGTTCGTCCAGGGAAGTCCTTACCTATTTCTGCCGACAAGCAGTATTGTTAGGATTACTGCGTTCCGGTTTTGAAGGGTTAAGGGGCTGGTGAAATTGCAGGCACATGGGACTTGTCAGCTTATGTCCCAGGGTGACGAGCGCAGTGGCAGTGCCCCTCAGATCTTTGCGTTTTAAAGCTCTGAGTGACGCTGCAACTGGACAGGCGTGTAACTTTCCATCAGGCGCGCACGACTTGTTCGACCCGTCACTTGATATTATAAAAAAAAATATTACTCTAAAAAAAGGCAGGATTCGCTATACTTAGTTTCTTTTTTAGAATTAGAAAAAACATAAACAAAGAAGCAGCGATCATAAACTTTTTCTTCACAGAACATTTACAGTAGGATAAAATCAGGAGAATTGATGACAAATGGCATTTATAAGTGACACTATAGTGTGATATTATTTTGTAAAAAGTTTCCGTTTCATGTTTGTAATTGATTCAAGTATATAATATTACGAGCAAGTTAAACGTAATAATTACATACATTTAGCGAACATGTTTGTTCATGGTATTTATTAAATTGCTTTGCTTACAAAATAACAGAATGAAATGACGCCTGATTAAAGATCCAACATTTTTTCTGTCTATTACTAAAAAAACGAAGTACAGTTCATGTTACAAATAAAAAATTAATATGCCAGACAACAACGCCAATCACCTAGTCTCAAACTAGGAAATTACCTGCACTAGAAGCACCAGAGCAACTGAGAGTACAGTGTAAACCTCTCGGCCAGCGAGGTCGTCAAAATTTAACTAAAATTTTCATATCATTAACTTTATATACATATTCTGTTTTGCATCGGTTTTTTTGGGGGTTCGAGTTTCACTTTACGTCAGCTTGTTCTAGTCTACTAATAGACATAGGTATTACAAAATTTAATAAATCATTACTCTAAAAATCGGCTGAACAACTAGTGTTCCATCACAGTCAGATATACACAAAGTGACACAAAATAAATTTTATTAAAGTATTGAGCCATAAAAGTACAACAATAAGTTCTAAATCATTGTCGTCGCCGGCACGTCATTGGCACCTTAGGAAAAGAATGCAATAAAGTATATTATTCTACGATTTTAACTCATTATAAGAACATTGTAGTGTAGAATAGAATAAGTTTTTTTTGTATGATTTCATGATACCAAAACACGGGATAACGTGTCATGTGCCTGATATTAAGCGAAACGTTTATCCACAGCAGTTGCAATGCCACTCAGAGCTTTGAATCGCAAAGAAAAAAAAAATTTTTTTTCGGATCTAACTCATATAATCAATAAAATAAGTAATTAATTAATTTTATAACTATAGCTCAAAACTGGGCGGTGTGCATTAATTAATAATAGATGTAACTGGTTGATGACTAATACCATCTCAGTCAGCCGTGACTACAGAAGTTTGGTTTGTTTGTATTATATTCTATAACAAATACATAAACGCGATTTAGGTACGAAAAAATAGTCCTAAATACAGAATGCCGAACAGTGCAATAATCATAACCATAATCATTTATTCATAATTTCCATTACATGTCAATTTAGTACCTTAAATGTCAAAGAGAATATTAACTAAACAAATGTATTTTAAATGAATTGCATTATAAACTGATATTAAAAAAATATAGTAACCTACATACAATAAAATAATATTATTTAAAATTAAAAATTACGATAAATTAAAAAAAGAGCTCTGGATTAGCCACATTTTTAGCCTAAAGCGAAAGGAAGACGTGCTCGGAGCGCTAGTGACATCGTCAGGTAGGTGATTGTATACGCAATGGCTCATTGCATGAATGGTCCGCGTCGCCTTCTCCAGCTGGTGAAGATCGCCGCGGAGGCGGCCTCCGTATCGCAGTGTGTACCGCTCATTGTCACATCTCTGTGCGAACTGATACAAGTGGTTACGTGCATACATAGCTATCTGGAGTATCAGCAGACAGGGAAGCGTCAGTATCCCTAAGGACGCAAAATATGACCGTGTGCACTCATTATTAGAAATACGCGTCACGGCCCGTATTGCATGTCTCTGCAGCCTGAAATCACGTTTCCAATCCGCCGCATTTCCCCAAAATTCTATGTCATACTCTAGTACCGATTGTACGGAGACGATTGTAAGAGAGCGTTGTGGTATGAAAGATGATGTAGTTGACCAGGATAGAGAGGGGGATGCTCCGATGGTTTGTTCATGTAGGAGGAACGAATTTTTTTGTTTACATGTGACAGGCAGATGACTCCACCTGATGATGTTAAATGGAAAGTGGAATCCAAAGGTGAAGGAAACTAGAGTAGTGTTGATACAATCACTGCCTTAGACACCTTCACTCTGCATGCCTACAAGATGCTCCTTCGCGCCTCGTTTGAAGGGCCCCGAACAGAATACGTGCGTTGGAAGGGAGTATCATTTGTCGATTGAGCGACAGAGGAAGGTGCCACCAAATCTTTTAGTTCGTGATGGAATATGGCAAGTTGTAAAATGGAAAGTAAGAATGTTGATAGATTGACGGCACAAATGTGTAGAGCGAATATGGACCGACACGTGGGGAGAGGTAGCCTCGGTGTATATACCTCAATCAGATTGGGGATGTCCTTAAAAAAGATCGGGTTAAAAGTACCAAGAATAAACGGGCTTGTATGATGAGACTGGTGGGAGTGGAGAAGGCGAAGGACATTTGTCAGGAGCGTAACAGGTACAGGTTTGTGATCTCCTACCTACCCCGGTGGGAGACAAGCGTGATTATATGTATGTATGTAAAAATAGTTTCACTTTCAATTTTTTTTAAAGTTTCCGACTTCACATATCACACAACGGTCACTTGACCAATAATTTAACAATTTTAATAATTTAAAAATTTAACTTTATCAATTTGTAAAAAAATTTTCTATTAACTCTCAACTACCGATTCTTACATATGCTTATATTTCTACATGGTCTAGATCAGTTATTATTATTATTGATTTTAAAATATTATAAATGAATGAATGAAATATTCTTCATTGCACATTAAAAATTACAATGACAAAACAGAACAGTAATGTAAGTATCACAGAGTAAGATAATGCACAACAGGCGGCCCTATTGCTAAGTAGCAATTACTTCCAGGCAACCGTAAACATTAGTGGTATTCACTGAACGACTTTATCATTGGTAGTTCTTACCACAGTATGATGTTGTATTTTTCACCGTATACTTGACACTAATTATAATGTGTGCATGTGCTTATACTGTTATTAGCAGTTTTTTCACGTAAACGCCCAGTGTACATTATAATTAAACTAACGCAATCAATTTTAGCGCCATACATTCTATGTAATTATGTCCCATTGGGTATCTAGATGAATGCCTTTTTAAGACTGAGGGCATACTTGCTTGGGCCTGAAGCATTTTTGCCGGTGAAATTACAGGCACATGAGACTAATCAACTTATGTCTCAGGGTTACGGGCACAGCGGCAGTGCCCTCAGAACTTTGTAATTTAAAGCTCTGAGTGACAATGCAGCTACTCTGGGTCAGTCAAGTCGTTTATTACCAGGCGCACGTCCTATTCGTCCCGTCACTTAGTAACATAAAAAAATTTAATTATATTTAGTACTTACATTTTAATTTACATTGGGCGTTTATCGCTTTTTCTATTATACGTAGCTTTCTGGGTCTTAGGAAGTGAATATATATTACAGTACTCGATTACAGCGAAACGAAACAAATACGCCTTAAAGAGTTGACGACCTCGGTGACGGGTCGGTTGGCTCCGATGAGGAGGTGCTAGGTTCGATTTCCGGTAGAACCAAATTGGAAATCATAATTTTTTTTTTATAAATTGGTTCTGGTTTGGGTATTCCTTATTCTTAGTTTGAGACCAAGTGATTGCTGTGGTGGTACTTTATTATTATGCGTTTTCTTTTTTCTCTGTTATTTGGCTTATTTTAAATACATTAACCGACCGAAGCAAAGTTAATTTCACAAATCCACAATATTATTATTATTACTTATATTATATTACACTAAAATATACACCAGTAACGAATTGGGCGACCATAAAGTTCAAACTTTGAAGTTCGACATTAACTTCAAGCAAATCGTGGTTCATTGATAGCACTGAATTGTTTCCCGAATCCGGGAACAAGAATAGTCCTTTTCTTTTGATCTATAAATGAGACGCACGCATTATCTCTTTTTCTAATAACATTTCTAGTAATAGAAAAACAATGAGGTTTTACTTTAAAAATAAAGGTTTAAATAAAAATACATTACAGTTTTCAATTCAAGGGTATAAATATTGTTAAGCCTTGACGAAGGCAAGGTTAATTGGCGTTACCCTCAACGTTCAATAAGGTTACAAGGTAACGCGGACATCATTTGTCAAATCACGCTTTCCTTGGAGGTCATTTCATTACAATTTCCTGCATTCACTACACTATTTCATAAAACTGGAAACGCACTAATTTGCGTAACCTATAAGTATTTTTATCATAAAATATTCATAGAATAGGGAGAGAATCAATTCTTACAGCGAAATGTTTCGAAAATTATTCGAGTACGTGGAGGTCGAAGTCTGAACGTTGAAATTGCTTTATTTGCCTCGGATTACGTATATATTTCCAGCTGAATATATCTTTGTTCGTTTGCTAAATCTGTGATTTGCGGTAATGTGAACATTTATACGAAAGCCGCACGGTATTGCTTTGGCATCCTTTGTCGGATCGGAATGTCCAGTTTATTATACTTTTTTTTTATATAATATCAAGTGACGGAACGAATGAGTCGTGTGTCTGATTCTAAGCTACACGCCTGTCCATAACAGTTGCTGTGCCACTCAGAGCTTTAAATGGCAAGGATCTGAGGGGCACTGCCACTGCGCCCGTCATCCTGAGACATAAATTGACAAGTCCCATATGCCTGTAATTTCACCAATATGTATCCAGTATAAGAACAACATGCATACAACTTCCTTACGGCTTTGTCACTATACGTTAGTTTGTAAAGAGCGACAAATTTTGACATTCAAATTGATGCCTACCGGTAAATGATGTGGCGGCTGCGCTCGTTTGAGCCGCGCGGGTGCAGTGGGTGCAGGCGCCGCCGAGGCCGAGTACCAGCCGCAAGGGCCCACCGCCTGCCCACCGCCGTGAACGCCGTGCTGTAAACAAACGTAAATGTTATGATTGTCATCGTTATGACTCCGAGGGTATTAAGAAAGACGTTTAAAGTTGTCGTAGGATGACGGGGACCGGTGTAGTTTAAACATATAAGCGCAGTCCTATCGTGTATTAAGTATTCATAAAAAAATTATGCGTAAAAAGCGTATAAAACGATATTTGAAATTAAATTTGTAAAGATTTAAAACATGTTTATTTACTGGCAAGATGTAAAACATGATCTATCAGTTAAGCTCTTAAATATTGTAAAATATTCAGCGACAAACTTGCCAAGGAAACGCATACGGCCGACGTACAACACAAACGAGAGAATAAATTACTCGTAAAACGCAAGGACACGCAAAATACCTTAAATTTTACACGTCTTGAGAAATAAACTTTAGCAAAGCAGATAAATCAACCCCATTGAGAGACCTCCTTCTATTGAGACCCGATCGTGCCGATGGTGACCGCAAGAATCGTTTCGTGAAGACGAATCGTGAATGTAAAGTGTTGGAGGAAAGTAAACCGCTTGTCTACTAACGCTCCGTATCGAGGGCAGCCCGACTACTAGCGATCAACAGCGGTCACACATGTAATCGTAATACCATAACGAATCGTAGTTTCTGAACAAAAGATATAAAGTTCCCATATTTTACTACAGATAACGATCCATTGAAACGCACAACCTTGGACGAACGCCAAAACTGCAGGTGCCATTTTGCATTATGGTTTCTTATTTATATTCGTATATTGTACTACTTCATGAACACCACAATGAAAATGCAGAAATTACTGAATTTCTGCATTTTCATTGTGGTGTTCATTTAGACAATAAATACTAAATGAATATTGTGAAGTCATATATTGTACATTTAAAGGTTAACGTATTATTACAATTTTTGAAATTATCATAATGGTAAATTCTAACTTAACAATAAGGATGGCTTAAAACAAAAAAAATACTCGTCATCTAAAGGCAGAGTGCAAAAAAAACAGCAAATCATACATATTGTTTTTTTTTTCGATATTGATCAACAAATAATTGTAGGTGTTAAAACCGAAACAGCAACAACAATAAAGACGGAATATAGGTGGGAATACTGCGTTGGAAGAAGATAGTTGTCAAGTGTAGGTGTGACCGCACCTACACATAATATATCTGTGATACATCAACATGGAATGTACTACATGTGGCTTGAAATGTAAACTTAAAACGACCCTACAAAACCAAAATAAGTCGACAAAACGATAATTTTCCCGTTACAGCTGTACTATACATCAATCGTTTATTGGTATTTACTTGCAATATTACTAATTCATAAAAATGTATTGAATTGTAACGGCCGTAATGAACTGAAATACATATCTCGTATTCCTCTCCCCATTTTCCTGTATAATAATTGTTAGATCATTAAGTTACGACTATGGAACTGTAATTAACCCGTATATTAAAGCGCGACTAATGGTGCCTAGTGCGGCGGTAAAAGCCTCCGAGGCTGCAGCAATTGGGTGGTGGGCGTTGCTACAGTCCAGGAGGAGCTACCATTTGAAAGGAATAAAAAACAGAATTATCTATTTAAACTACACTATATGGATATATTTTTTCCTTGTCATTTTTTGTGTTAAGTTAATATAAAAAAATACGTATTTTCAATTATTTTTTGGGGTGGTGGACGTTGAAATTTTTTTATCTTGCCAAGTGGGCGGTGTGCCAAAAAGCTTGGGAACCTATGATTTAAAGCATTATATTATACGTTCTAATCTACTAAAGAAGGAAGGATTGGGGAATTGCAATGTGCAGTAGGCAAGTACATTTCAAATAAATACAAACCTGTGAGAGCGGTGGATGCGCTTGATGACGATGAACGTCCGAATTCATGTCGGGTGGCCTCTACCACTTGTTACACCTCATCATCTGTGGACAAACCAAACAACATTTCAACGTCTCAAATAGTTCCAATGTATTTCAAAATCTAGAGCCAAATAATCAACTAGCAGACCGTAACGAAAAGCTATAAATTACGTCTTACTAAACCGTCTTAATACATTTTGGTACAAAGGACATACCCAAGCTTAATAGATCATTCCTTATCTAAGCCTGCGAGAATTTTGCTTTAGTGGAGCGTTTCACAACAAAATCGCTTCTTCGTTATTTCAACAAACAGTTTTACGTGACTGGAATTCGCTGGTTACGCTTTCAAGTTCAAAGTGAACGGAACAGTCAGTCAGTGTCTAAGGAAACCGACGAATGAAAAATTATAGCACAGAATGCAAACACTTTTAGCGTTTAACGGTAAAGTGAATTTAATCAAGCTCTATGATAATAGCCCTTTCATTAAGAAAACCGGTAGGGCAGTGAAAGATAATTGAGAGCTTGGTTTCGTTGCCCATTATCTGGGTCAGAAGCTACTTTACACATTTATAATAGTCTATTCTCTTAGCTGAGGAAAATTTGACCATTTATTTAGTAAAATTTAATTTTATCACTCATTCATGTAGCGTTTTTGAATGTATTTAGTCAACTGTAACAGAAACTGAAACAATATAATTCAACCTTTTTGATGAAATCCATGCGTGTTAAATATGTACGTTTAAAACATGTGTAATGGTCTATTTGTGACAATTTGCAGAGGCGGCCACAAGGTTGGCGAGGCTCTGTACTGTGCGTACAATAAGCTAGTACCACAAAATTAACTTTGCGGTGAGAAAATTTTAAATTAGTGCATTAGTATTACAACTTGACGTAGTACATTAAATCTAATGTAATCACGACAGCACGTATAAAATGGCATTTACATGACGTCGATAACATTGAGGTTGCAACTATAGTAGATTTATCGATTCATTATATGACTATTTTAGCAATTATGAGGGTCAAAAATCTAATTTGCAAAAGAATATGGGACACATAAAACGTCTTTACCAGAATTATAGGTACTTATTTTTCCTTTACTTAGTTGCAGGAAAAACCGATTAGTTTACCGTTTTGAGTGTAAAACATAGTTACTTAAATCAAAGCATATTATTATTAGGAATAATAAATAACGCACACACTCATAGCTCCGCGCATTATGAAAGCCCTGTGTCGCCAGTGCCATGGACACACATATGGATAGATAATTACAAATTAGACCCATACTCACGAGAGAAATAAATGTAGGCCATACGAATATTTCTCCCGGCCCAGGAATCGAGTCCGGGACCTCTGCGTGGCAGACCAGCATGGTAACTGTTCAGCCACAGTTGCCAGACAGGCAGAGGCCAGGGAGGAAATAACAAAAGATTTCTTATAAAACACAACACAATAGCGTAATGCAAAACTCACTAAATTATATAAGACAATATATAAAACCTTTATTGTAATTCTGTATACGAAGTAAGACCTGCAATTCCTACAAACGATTAAACACAATGCATTTGATATTTAACTTCATGAATAATGCAGACAGCTCTTGTTTACGATTTGCATTGATTTTAAACTTTACTGTCAGTCAACTTGATTGTACGCTTAATATTGTTAATAAACAAAACAACAGTTGTTAGTTGTAGAACGATAGGTACGTTTACGTAGGTTTAGGAGCAGTAGAGCTCCTTATGAAAGAGTTAGTCCAGGGATGTACTGCCTACCCTATTATATACCCATTTCTGCCGCCAAGAAGTAATGTCAGCATTACTGTGTTCCGGTTTTGAAGCGTAAGAGTGCTGGTGAAAATACATGCACATGGGACTTGTCGACTTATGCTCAGGGTGACAGATCTTTGCAATTTAAAGCTCTGAGTGGCACTGTAACTGTTAGGGACAGCGTGTAGCTGACCATCAGGCTCACGACTTGTTCGTTCCGTGACGTGATATTATTAAAAAGGAAAAGTATTAAAAGGATTTAAGTATTAAGTAGGTAAGTGCGTAGTACAATGAGCTTTATTCCGAATGTATTACAATTGCAAAATCGCATTTTAAATGCATTCGAAAAGCATTTAAATGCAATTGGTACGACAGCATCACAATTAGAAAGAACCGACCTCAAAAATTTGTGGAATTACATCTATTTGCCAAGTTTTATTGCAATCGGTTAGCTGACAGTGAGTGAAATCCAATAAACCGGATTATTTTCTTCTAATTAGAATGGGACTACCGTTGGGGCACGCTCTTTTTTAACAAAAAAAAATCACCGCAATCGGTTCACACACAAAAATACAGTAGAATTGACGACCTACTCTTTTTTTGAATTCGGTTAAATAGCATTTGGAATGCATTCGGAAAGCGGTTTGGATGCAGTTGCCCTAACTGCATACAGCCGGCGTGCAGTCTTACCGTGTGCATCCAAATTGCTTTTTGTATGTATTTCACGTATTTCAACTTATATTTTAAAAATATTTCTTGAGTGTGTAGTACTCTCATCCAAAGCAGATTTAACGGAACAATGTAGAATGACTTTTCAAGCAAGATTTCTAAAAATATAGTTTTGATATCACAGTTCGAAATAACAAAGTAGAAAGTTGTGTTGCTTAGAAGCAGTATCTTGCAAACTGTGCGAACAATAATAGGAAACCACAAAGAAATTACCGCATAGGCAAAATACTTACAATTTTCTAGAAGAGAAAACTAAATAGCGGAATTTAAAAAACTTCAAATCGTTAACATAATAATAAGATTTATAAAATATATAAGTATAATAAATAACTATGATAAAATTATATGCAAGTAAGCATGCTTAGTTTGCATAGCGTCTGGTACGGTATGCTAGAAGACGTCGGTTCGAATCCGGCCGGATCGAAGGAATTTTTTCTAAGTGTTCGATCTTTGTATTAATGATTATAACAAACTAGTGGAGTAATTTCACATAAAAAAATAATTGAATATCAACTCAACAAAAATTTAAATACAGTGAATAGCAACATCTCTAGCCGGGGCTAGTAGCTATAAAGATATCTAACTGGGTGACGAAATACTTTAATTGATTTCTCATAGATGTCGCTACGGCTAAAAAGTAGTTGAAAAATCATCTACAAAAATACGACAACAACCACACAGAAACATTCGTGAGGTCCGCTGGTTCGTTCCGTTGCTTAGTTGGCATAGCGTCTGGCATGGTTTGCTAAAAGATGTCGGTTCGAATCCGGCCCGATCGAAGGAAATTATTCTAAGTGTTCGATCTTTATATTAATAATTATGACGACCTAGTGGAGTAATTTCACATAAAAAATTATGGAATATCAATTCAATAAAAATTTAAACTATGATAAAGTTTAATTTTCTTTGAACGAAGATCCAATATAGAAATCTAACAATTTTAAAGAGCACCTAAGTTGCAAAATTGTGCCATTTGGAGTATTAATTACGGTACTATTTATGATCATTTTTATATTTAATGGTCATTAAGATAAGATGTTTGTAAACTTTAGTTCCATATAACATTAAACATTGATTAATAATAGACTTTAACACTTTAACAATCCTCTGGAAATCATGAGTAGTTCCCAATATGCGTGTTTGGAACAATATGTATTATCGCTATGAAGTAAGTGTGATTCACTCTGCATGGTGATGACTTGGAACAAACGCTTGACGGAGCAAGTCGCGTGTCGTGACCAACAACTGTGTGCATAATTATGTAATGGACACACTATATTGGACATAACCATTGGAATGCTATGCTACCTCGGTATTTAAACCTGCTTCTTGCTTATGAAGTTTGTTCACGTGAATTTAGGTTAGTGCATTGCAATTTGAAACATTTGCATCGTATTTAGGTCCTATTCTACGTACTTGTTAACTGATTTGCATTTACAAAAGAAAAACTATTCAAAGTGTTCACAAATTTCATTTTATTTGAATGATGTCTTAGTCGCGAAATGATTGAACACACGGTCATAAAAAGTGTATTTCAAACAGTGATATTGCACAATTTGAACACGACTTATGCGTCGTTCAATTTTAAAGTGCAATATTGACGGTTTACTTGTGGCATTAAATAAGTAAACAATGCGCAGATATCAATGTAAAAAGACTGCTTATGATTCACTCTCGTCCTCCTGCCGGAGGTATGGAACCGGAGCGGTGGAGCGTGTCGCAAATCGTGACTAGCTACTGCACATAAAGTGATGTAATTGCATACAACGTTAGACTCGTTAAGTTAGATATTAAGAAAAAACGAAGAGGTTCGTTGCTGTATTAAATTACGTATACATTACTAAGTAATGTGTATCGTTAATGTTGTTTTTAAGTTAACGAGTATCTTACTTGGAAGTCTTGTAGTCAATTCAACAAACTACTATCAAACCAATACAGTGGGTTTTAAACAGAGGCCGAAACATCTTCTTAGAAGATCTGAGGCAGCCAGATCGATACAAAGCCGCATTTGATGGGGTGCTATTTATTTGGTTCGTGGGTGCTATATTAGTAATAATAGACATCAAAGACCACCAGGATTAAGTATACTTTTAAAGAAAAACTGAAACTAAGTCAGATATGTAGCATACAATTCATATTACAAAACTTCAATATTGAAGTTTGAACACAGGTGAAAAAATGTCGTTAGACTACACAATCAACATCCATCCCGACGGGACCGGGTGCAACAGTACTTGAGTCTCAGATTTTATACGAGTTAAATGCTAGTAGTCCAACCACTCAGGCACACTAATTGAGTACAGAATTAACTGCGAGCAATTTAGTGCGACGGGTAAGCATGTGGCCAGGCATTTCTCATGGGGGTCTTTAACTTATGTGGTACTAGTATTATAGAGGTTACTAAATGTAAGGTTTTATAGCTGTTTGCAGAGCAGAGCCGCATGGGCTTTAGCTTTTTCTTTTTTTTTATAATATCAGCGACGGGACGAACTAGTCGTGCGCTTGATGGCAAGTTACACGCCTGTCCATAACAGTTGCAGTGTCGCTCAGACCACCGCCACTGCGCCCATCACCCTGAGACATCCAGCACCCTTATTTTCTGAGCATGGAAGTATTATGATCTATTCAAAGGATTCGCTTAGTGCATATTCTGGGTTCGTACCTCACAGAAGGCCTGTAATTCATTACCGCAACTGGACAGGAAAATTTTATGTGGGCTGCCTACTTTCCTTCTACACACCGCACTGCGCAATTCATGGTAAACGCCGTTTTCCTGTGCGACGCGACGTGTGTTATGTGAATCATAAAATGAAGGGCAGAATGTTTTATTGAGCACAATTTTTAAATGACGAAAAAATTAAGTACATACATAATTTTTCTGTTTGTCGACGGATTCGACGCTAAAGTAAACAGAGAAGTAAGTAGTAAGTGGATGTGCGATATGTACACCATACTGCTCTCCTTGTCATAAATAACGTAATCGACGTATTTAGCGAAATTGAATTACTCGTATTTACATAAGCCTATGTTAATAGTATTAGGTATTAGCGAAACGACATCTACAATATCCTCTAATCGGTTGTTTTAAATTATGTTTAGTTTCAGTTTTATTAGTAAGACAAATCAGCGTATCGAGTTCTAAGGTATTTGCGATTGTTACACATAGGAAATGAAACTATTTTTCCGGATTTACATCGCGTATATTTGTTTTTTCAAACAAACCAACGTTTCGGGCGCTTTACAAGTTTCATGGTCAACTGGTGACTATGAGATAAATACGTTAGTTGAAGGAAACAAGGAGGGCAGCACAGTAAATCGTCGTTATACGAAAGTTCATTGTCAGACCAATCTCACTGTCTTACCAGTTGTGAAAGCATAAATCACTTAGTATAAAGAAGAAACTAGAAAACTCAATTTAGTTTTACACGTGTTATCCTAGCTCGAATACGAACCAGACGAAACGAACGTCAGCTGTTGCGTAATATTCAGAGTTGCAGTTTCCTTTGCGGTCAGTTTAGGTTGCGACTGATGACGACATACTTACAATTTATTTGATATGTGCAGGGCATTTGTTTTTTCACACCTATAAAACACCGCACCATCTCATGGGCCGTTCAACAACAAACATGTTGTAGTCTTTCAATAAGTAATCACAACTTAAAACCACCTTTGTACGCATACTAACACTTTCATCAGCATAGAATTGCGAACGTAGTAAATAGCATTAGTTCACACTACGATGATAATAATGAACAATAAATAATTCCTAATGATTTACGTTTAACTACTCAACTGTGTACTCACCAATGAAGGTCAAACAGTGTTATTATTTTCGAATGTTGTGTGCGTCCATTGAATATGAGCGACAATAAAAGATGAACAGTGATACATACAAAAGCAGGAAAACAACCAAGGTAAATGTAAGTACAACATTCATGTCCCATTAAAAACAACACAACACAAGTCTAGGATTATTTAATGTAGTATTTTATTTGTATGTGACCAAACAACTGCCCGTGTTAAAAAGGATTTTCCGGTGGTATTTGTATTGCATGTAGAGTTCGTGACAGACGAATTTTATTGTAGTGACGGTTAACCCGAACACTAAGAGAGGAATTATCGATTATTTGTTATTAGATCATCGTGTTGGCATTCGGAGTATTCGATTTAAGAGGTGATTCGATATAGGGGGCAAAGAAAATGTTATGAAAGAAGAAGATTTAAGTTGGCAGTAAGCCGTACAATTGGAAACCCTAGTAGTTTCTACAAACCGGAATACGTACAATTTTGCATTTAGACTGTAATATCAGCATTGTAGGATTTGCATAAATCAGCCAATGCTACGTCTGCTGTTCATAAGTATTTTTTAAAACGGTGATTTCGTGTTCGTCACATTTTGGTAGGCGAGTGGGCAAGCTTACGAGCCGTATTCTAAAATTAAGAGTTGTACGTTAATTGGAGACGTTACATATAACTTAAGTAAGTATTAAAGTATTACAAAACACTTTTTCTTACTACTTACAATATATTTTACTCATTATTATTTATAAAATATAATACATAATAAAATATTAAGTGTTAAATTTCGTTTGTCTAAAAGCCTATAAAATATCAAAAATATTTTATTAGGGCATTTCTGAACACAATCACAACGAGATCCATTATCTTTTCCTACACTTAACCTTTTTATGAAAGTGACAACAAAAAGATGGCGGTCGCAGTAAAGCTGCAATCTCGTATCGCTTGCCAACTCCTGGATTTATCTCATATGTTTCAATGATACAAACAGGAAGATATAGAACCGTAGGACTGAAATAAGTGCAAAATTTCATATATGATCGTAAACAGTGACTGAAGATGGAACATTTTTATTTTGCAATGTATTAAAAC
Source organism: Hyposmocoma kahamanoa (assembly GCF_003589595.1). Taxonomy (NCBI): domain Eukaryota; kingdom Metazoa; phylum Arthropoda; class Insecta; order Lepidoptera; family Cosmopterigidae; genus Hyposmocoma; species Hyposmocoma kahamanoa. Next base: position 14,043,721 of record NW_020654289.1, read on the forward strand.
AGGCGTTTAAACATTGACTTAATAAAGTCAACAAGTTTACGTGATCGAAGCATCGAGTATTCGTAATATAACACATTCTGTGTTTACTTAACATTATTTGCCGAAGTAAGCACTTGTATGCATTATGTGGTAATATCGCGTGTAGACAAAGTACAGAGAGTCCTAGATTAGGTAATTAAGCGGTTAGGACTTGTAAAAACTTTTTAATATCTAGCTAACTCGCATGTAAAATTCTACGGACTCACAAATTAACCACTTCGGCTTTAAAGACTCATGTGATAGGTATGTTAATTGATATGCATCCCATATCACAAATACCAATTTAATTTTACATAAATTTTCACATTACGGACAAGTATGTTTTACATACTTAGCTCTTTAAAGAATCATCCGACAACAGATAATATATAATTTATAGAGTTCAGAAAAGGTATTTAAATAAAAATCAAACCAAACTCCTCTACAGCTACATCATTTCTATAGCCATTACAACGCCAATATACAGTCATATAACTCATCAGAAATGAAGTAATAGCCGCGCATGTCGCCGCAGAGAAAATACGGCCCGGACTACTAGTGTTAGCATTGCTTTGGCCGCTCATAACTTACGCCAATACTTATGCAGCGAAATCATAACCACAACACGAACAACGAGATTGGCCGAGGATGCAGGCGCGTGCCGAGTTGAACGACCACGCGGCGCGGGCGCGGGCGCCAGAACCACGCGCGCGTTTCACTTTCATCGCATCCCGCCGGAGCCGACTGCTCCGAGTAGAGACTGGCGTCACTGCCAACAGCAATGACGACGCGTCAGCTGCGGCTGTGCGCCTCGATGAGAAAGCACAGGTACAGATTTAAAGTGTAATACAAATAAATAGGTACTACTACTATCTCACTGGTTACCATGTTCCGCAACTTTCGTCGTAATCTTTTTTAAAGAATGGCAATGAAATTGACAAATGATTACGAATGCGATTGTTATATCCTGTGGCAAACTTTATAAAATAAACGACAACCAATAATCATTTCATGGGCAAATACTACTGATAATAACACAAAATAAGATCATCATGATCGTACGTATCCTACAGCAACAGGTCATAAATTATAGAACTGTTCCAAAGTTCCAGAAAGTTTGTAACTGAAAAAAACGTTGAGTTAACAATGTAGTAACATGTTTTAGAAACTCGCCTTTTATCTTTCTCTGATCGAGCTCAATAACAGACATTTAACCTCTGGTCACTTTCGCCAGCAAAAGATTTCATTGATTCGAAACTTACTATACCGACATTCCATGACTTTGGCCGCACGGCTGTTTAGTGAGTGAGCGCACTATAATTCTGAAGAAACCGGTCTACGTGCGTAAAACTGTCAGTTGATACAATAATTGCATAGTTTTGGGGGCCTATTCCGATGTTTATTGGTAATTAGCAAGTCGGCCTTATAGATTCCTTAAAATGTATTCAAGAATGTGACACAACAGCAACCTTTTTAAAAATAACTAAAACAAATTGGTCAATGACTGCAGACCTTTAAATAAATGCAGGAAGTGATACGGGCTTGAGTATACACATTACCCCTGTTTACGTTACCGGCTGTTTGTTTACATTTATTTCGGTATCTAGCTGTAATAAAAACCAATACCTCATTCCCATTTATGCATTCACATAACAAGAAATTTTAATGAGAAGTATTAAGTTCCCACGACAAATGTGCATATACTTTTATGAGGTGCCGAGTTAATGATGCATAAAATTCGAGAATACTTGATGGTAAATTAATACATACTACATGTACATGCATGCTTATTACGCCTGATATCAAGAAGCGAGTAAAACTAAACCTAAAATGAATATATTATGCATTTTACCTTACATTGAGCAACATAATTGGAAACTGAAAGTCATTGAATATTTCCTGCTTATAGGCAAAAATGTTTCTACATTAGTGTTACTAGGGTTTGCCTAATAGGTTAGTAGTACTTGCATGTCACATTTGTCTGCTCAATCAAAAAAATATGTATACCTATAATTAATGCTGGCAATTTTTTTATGTATTTCCTTCACATCGTTTCCAAGACTAATTAAATTACATAAATCAATAATAAGCTTGATCGTATTACACGAACCCAATTAACACGTTAAATAATCAAATATATTATTAACTAATATTAGAGTAGGCTTATATAATTATCATAAAAAATCAAACAATTTTCTTGTTTTCCTTTTCAAATACTTTAACCCGGCTAAGAGGAACCAGTCACGCAAATTACACGGCCTTAATGCGAATAGAAATTACTTCCTTCCTAAGAAGGTCATTTCCATAGGCAGTCAACACTAGTTCCAGCAGGCTAATTAAGAAAATTAAAAATTAGTCTTCAATTTTTAAACAAATTATGGCTGATAAAAGACCCTCCCTTGAAGTGCGACATACGCGACAAGAATAAAAGAAGAGAGAATAATTAATGCGTTGTGCAAGTTCGTAGGAAATTAACTACCATCGAGGTGACCTCAGAAAGTACAGAAAAGATTTGTTACTAAGTCACAAATGAATTATCCCCTTGCTTGTAGAACAATATACTCATTAGAGTACCCGAGCAATTCGTGACAGAGTTACATTGGTCACCGTTGAAAGAAACACCCCATAAAGTCCTGTCCCTGGTGCAAGGTAAGCTTGACAGTCGTAAATAATCTGCTTCCGACGCGATGGGGACTTTATATGGTAGGGAGCCGTTAATACTCTTTTGGGCATGTTGTGCTTCATAAATCATATGACACTAAGTCATGCCTTATTTTTATTATGTTTGCAGTGACTCAGTTATTTGCTTGGCCCACCTCAGCGAAATGTCAATAGAAGGCTAGAAATGTAACACGATATTTATTTGTTTTATTTTGCGGGTTTGCTCGTAGATATGTGTAGCTTCACAAAGCTTAGAAAGGTTAAATTTCAAATCCCTTGAGGATTATTTCGCTAACATCACTATACGTATAAACCGACGGAAGTGATAAGATTCCACATGTTTGCTTATGCAATTGTACTACCACGTACCTTTCCCTACGATTTCGAAAAAAAACCCTTGAATTGACCGCATCTGATTCAACAGACTTTATGTATAAAATCATAAAGAATTCGAGCCAATAATAGCTTACGATTTAGTAAATTAATAAAGTTTACATGATCAGGGTAGTAGGTTTTATTGTATTTAACAAAACAGCATGACCATAAATCATTCCAAATCATTAGCAGAGCTACCTACGCAAAGAGCTGGCCTTGTGACATTGCAGCCAGCAATCCTCTGCACTGATTGTTTGATGAGTAAGGTGAGTCATGAACCGGAGAACACGCTGACATTGCAAACACAAACTTCAATAAATAAATGTGCTAGACATTGACTTACAAGTCAATGGTGCTAGACAATAAAACTCTGGTACCAAATTAAACAATTCAATATACTGAGTACCAGAGTAACAATAACTCCAAGGGCCATGCTAAAACAAAAGCATGCATTTCCATGCATGCTTTCTATTAATGTTTTAAGGGAAACTCCTATGTCCTTCCTTAATTGATTGTGACGAATGATTTCCTTCTTATTCAATCAACATTTATACATTCAGATGTTTAATTTTATCGAAAAGTATGACGTCCCAGGATTTAGCAAACAGGCGGAAATACCAAAACAAAGCTTTAGGGGAATTAACGGAAGCATAAATATTTATTCAAAACTGCATGAAGATTTTCAAATAGAGTTTACAAACACTCACAAAAGCGGGTTTCATAATAACGTGTCGTTAATTTCGTTATCAGCAAAACGTTATTGGAAATTCATTGTATGAAATTATTGAATAATGACATTCCATGCAGTTACGAATGGAAAAAATGCAAGGGCAATGAAGAAAACCGTAATAAAGAATCTTCGAAGTAAGGTATTGTAAAATATGCCTTATGTTGAATGTTTAACTACTTTCTTGGACTTAAATGTAGATAAAATTAAATAACTCAGCTTTAAATATTTAAATTTGCGTACAAGTTACCACCAGATTGCCTACGGCTCTCTTAGAAGTTGATCGACACAGTGTTCCAATGCACTTAAAAGAGACTGAAAATAGTTTGACATCTGTCTACGAACCAGACTTTAATAAGCATCACAAATACGAGGAACTTATAAGGAATACAGAACGATTCTTAAGAAGAAGTCCATTAAAGTTGTCGGGAGCGAAAACTTTAAAAACAACCAGTATCGATTCGTGCCGCCGCCAGTCCACCGACAGTAGAGCTATTTGCACATTGCTAAACTTCACGCTTTATTAGTTAACGACTGCGCTACGCAATGATAACGTGTACACAATACATATATGAATTGTAAAACAAGAAACATACCTACTAACTATTTACGAAACACCATTTATAGAAGCACAACATAGAGCATAAAGATCCGTTTAATGAGTTACAATCAAAATAATGAACACGTATGACATATACAACACTGCGTTTGTTTACACTTGACAGTTTTCATGAGTGAGTCAACCTCTGCGGCTCCTTTGTTTGTTTACATCTGCAACGTGACGAACACAAAAACCATTAAAAACGTGATACATTCGCGACCCGACAGAGGCTTTCCGCATTAACTCGAAGCGTGTAAGCGTCGCGGTCGCCGATCGTTTACTGTCAGACGGCGAATCGTCCGCCGACGAATGAATTTCCCTATTAGTAAAGGCATTACACAAACGACACTACATCCATCCATGCTATTTGTCTTAACTACGCAATCGAAACCCAGAGGCCGTGAAGATTTAGCATATTGAAACTATGAAATTGGAGTTAATGGAATATAAAATGCTATTAGTGGTGACATCGTGCTATACATTCACAGATTTGTTTTTTACATCTGGACATGACTGTAGATCTGCAAAGCTCATGACAAGATAATTTTTCTGATAAAACATTGTTAAATACAAAAGAAATAAAATCATTTCAAGTGCTTTGAATAAATAACTCAATAGTTCTAGCTACAGGACTACATCCAATGCCAAAGTCAGGGCAGGGCTTCTTCTTTACAGAAATACGTAAAACTCGTCTTAAAGGAACTGCCTGCAGCAAACAATCAAACTAAATACCTAGTAAGCATAAGGAATACCGAGGGAGCATGTAGCAATATCCTGGGGCGATCAACTGATCTCATGTTACGGCAAACCGACGCCGAACTGAGCACAGGAAATGTATAACAGACGTATAGTGATACCTCGTAAATGACACCAGCACACGGTACCACGTGCTCATTGAGTTCTAACCAGCGATTACATTACGAAATAATTAATACTCGACTCGGCATGCAGCCACTATTAACAAGTCTAAACGGATCTCGGTTAAAATAAAAAATTGTACGTTTAAATGACGAAGGCGACACGCGACGCAATTCGTTTAAAATAAAAAAAAAAACTTGAAAAGTATATTGTATGCAACGTTGATAGAGCGTTCTGTACTAATAACCACAATAAAAATGTTTTAACAGTTATTATGTGCGCATACATAAAAGTTAAGCGCGGTTGAGTATCGAATACAATTAATTACTTTCAACAACGATACGTTTAGTAAATGCGTGAAAAATATGGGTAGAACAGAAACTATCACTTACAATTATGTTTGTTCAGGCTAGCCAAGTTTCAGACCTATCGTAAAGTTTTTACTTAACTAAGACTTAAGCTCGTTCTTATAAAATTACACAATCAATGAAAAACTGAGTAAAGAGTCTAACTCAAGATGACCATTTAAAAATTACATGTTTTGCAGTGATAAGTCTTTGACATCTTAATCGTACTCCGTTTCGGATTTCTTTTTTGCTAGTTAAGAAATTTAAAGATGCAGATTAGCAGAGAATGAAAATATTGAGATACACCATTGACTTACAATTATAAGTCAATGGTGTATCTCAATATTGGTGCTCGAGCCATTAATTAGCGAACAATGTTACACGGTTCGTAATTTTATAGTCCAAAAGAACAAAAAACCATTGAACAAAATAAATAAAAATGTTTTTTTTTTTTTAAGTTCTAGATGCAAATCAATTATTTGCTTTAGATCAATTATTTTACTGTTACTTGGCAATGCAAAATATCAACGCATGACGTTCGTTGCATTGTGCGTTTTATACACGTGGCGAAAAAAGCAAATACTATTCAAAATACGCATAGCGCTCTGGTGTCAGGACTTTACAATACTTTTAATAAATGACAACAAATTGACTTTAAGTGAACATCGCGTCAATGGGTCCACGACTCCACATCCGTGCAGTCGTTGTAGTAAAATGCAATAACAATTAGTGGTATTTGTGGCAACTGGAGCGTGAGAGGAATCCGGCGTACGGTAGTGTTCGTGTGGTGGGCACAAACAGGGCTCACATCAGCTTCAGCGCCCCGTGACCGACTGTGAGTGGCTGAGGCTATATTCATGTTTGCAAAGGGCAAGTTTTCGAAGCTGGTCTGCCTTGTGATGCACACATACTTTTTAACAAAGAGCAATATTGTATTGCGTCAATATGATGGAATCACTTTCTCCTATACACAGTAACGTATAATCAAAATCTATTAGCAAATTGATAATTTATTAGCAGGACAGATGACGTTTCGTTATATACATATAATGCGACCCCATTTTCTCAACAGACATGATTGTGACTGAATGTCGGGGGAATCGTCAAAGTAATGAATTTGATCAAACATTTAATTTCACCGGAAATTACTGTACATTGCGTGAATGTCAGTATGTGTATATATATATGTGTGTGTGTGTGTGTGTGTAGGTCTATTCAATCAACGCAAAATGAATAAATTAGGTTTATATTTAAATGTTATGTTTCGTATAAAAACGAAAGGTACCTATCTACTATTCTATCTACTCGTCGGTTTATGTGATGTCGATTGCCTATAACAAGTTTTATCGGAAACATCGCATATAGAGTAGTAAATACTATGTGACAGGCCATGACCTGCTTCCCATCACTGGATAACTAGAGGTAGTAAATCTGCCGAGCATCTCTCTCACACAAGCGTTGATTTATAGTTAATCACAATTCATAATGTTCGCACGTCAGATTAATTTTGACAAAATATCGTTTAGGCAAGATTTATGCCGAGAACGTAAATAACATCAAATCGACCTACAAATTAAATAGTCATGGTCTGCATACGAAAAGGATAAAACAGATGACAAGAGAGAGATGAGATGGATGGACAAGGAAGTAAACAAATTGACTCGTGAAAGTAGAACCTTAAAATCACTTCTAAGTGCAGAAAACAGGACGCAGATTTAACTCTTCAGCCGACGTCAATAAAAGATATACCCATGTTCAAAGCCACCAAAACTGTGACTAATTTGTCTTAAATGCGTAACATGATGTCATTCAGTAAAATCACACACAGTTGTGACTTCCTCAACAAAACTGTCCTGACAGTTTATATATGTTCAAGACGTTCCACTTAGCGAGTGGTCGAGCAATCACCAAGTGGATCTGGACGGTCTGTACTAACGTACTGTACCCATCAAATTACGTTCGCAAACATTGTCGATGCTTGGGGACGGTGATGTCATCCGTCGCGCCTGATGGCTGCTCTACGTCAACACCTTGCTTGGATAATGATTTACTACACCATACATAGGCAGCAGTATCGCTTACAAAGGAAAGCCTCTACAACTTGAAGCGATTGACAGAATAGTTATGTTCTATTGAAATAAAGAGCGTGAAATGATCGTAATAATTCAGTAATAATGTTTTACTTTCTGCTTACTAAAACCTAAATAACTTACTTGTTGTGCTACTTGTGAAGATTTGTAATTAGCACTTTCACCTGTAATTTAACATATACATATATCTTTATTGTTGAAAATTAGTTATAAATCTCCCAAAAATAAATAAATAAATGAACAGCACAACCGGATTTTCTCGAGTAAGATATAGTTAAACATCGAAGTCTCGGGTGCACAAATTGTTGTCACATGTATCTTTGTTGCAAGGTAATCGCCACAAGTCATGACCGGCGTCGGGCGAGGACGTCCTCGACGTGTGACTCATAAAACTTCAGTCGTTTTAATTGTTTTTAACGACATCGACCTTACTTCCTCTCTGCGATAATTCTTTGTAAAGCGGAATTCCTTTTCGAGACGATTTCGAGTAAAACCCGACATAAACTATCAGAGGTTACTGACTCTCACACGACAAAAACGTCTTTGGGTCTCAAAATGTTTATTGTAAACATTATGGAGGCCGTTAAACAGACGTGACTACTACTGAATTGGATCGTCGTTCGATACATCGTACTGAATCTTAATACAGACGACAGTAGCAGAATCGTGAGTGATCGAAAGATACGTGACGTCCAAGCACTACTTAGGCACTATCGCGCGGGCATCACAAAACTCGTAATGTATAATTGAAGAAGAATCTTTTTAAATGTAGCTTTTTGTGGGGTCGACATGCTAAAACCGTCGTCAAAACTTAGATTATAAAGTTAATCCATTATTGTGAAAGCGACAGCTTTCGTTTGTTACTGTCACTTCACAACAGCTAATAGCTGATGACAATTAGATGAAATTCTGTGGAAAAGTTTTGTTCTTCATTGAATTTTCGCTGGTGCAGCTGGTCGCAGACCGTGGGCACGAGGGCAGACGAGACAAACTTTGTGTGGAGGATCCGCAAGCACAATCGTTTTGAGTCGGATTGATATTTCACCATGGTGTCTACATCAGTCGACTTGTGTCCTAAAACGGGTCAAGGACTTCCAAATTGACCACTGCAACTCGGGTAAGGGGAGAACACCTTCGGCTGGGGTAATTAAATCAATTGGAACATCGAGTATGGCCAGCCAAAGTTTGCATCACATGTCCATTGGGCTATTTTGTATGGAACACAGAATGTATCACAAATTAGTACAAAGCTTCTCTTTATATGTAAAACAAATGTAAAAATTCGATAATTCAACATACTATAATAATACCATACAAAGACGAAAGAGATTAATGTGCAAATAAAATTTGTGTCGCATCTTTATAAATGTCGCGTTTAAACGTCATCTCATGTAGCGCAAAGAATTATAGAGTGATTTATATAGTAAGAGTGAAGTAGAAACAATTTAAACTGTATATTATATATATATCTCTGATCCGACAAGATATGTTCGACATTAAGCAGCACCCAGATGTGATCAGTGAGGGTTAGTTAGATTGATAGAGTCAGAGCGACATCCGCGCACTGCCTGAGTCTCCACTCGTTTAAATTTAGAGACAGACATTGCAACTGTATAGTATTATAGATATTTGCATTCAGTTAGCAGACTAATTTTAGGCACACTACTCGCGTATTTATAGTTTCGCTATCTACTTTGTTGTCTGAAGTCGGTGAAAATATAATATATAAAAGTTCAATAAACTTTAATCTGTCAGGTGATGTTTGTTTAAGTATTTATAATGACAGTGTTGATTCAAAGGTAAAGGTGCCTTGTAATCGAAGTTGTGTGGGAGGGATTACTTCTTACACTAATGCATTGTGTATTTAGGACAATATGCAAAAGTGTATCTGACACAAAAGCCACCAGACGGTACCTTTTACCCACATATTGCATTATATAAGTTATACTTACCTGCATCATTATAAATTTTATCTTCATGAATGAATCTAGCTGAATGTTAGTTTGAATACTATTGGTTTAACACATAGAATATATCCCCTAGCTAGGCATATTTTCTACAGAAAATATTTGTACAATATTTAAAGTAAAAAGATGAACTTACTTCACAAATATCCCAAGCATCTTGAGATTCCATTATTTAACAATGTTGAATAAGTGTGTAAATTTTACACAATGATAATGTAAATGCAATTTTACACTTTTTTTGTCTAACTGACCACCCAAAACTATATGTTGTATAACAGAAACAGTACCACCTTAGTCATTACAGTTCACTAGATTTATAGCATCTTTTGGGTAGTTAACTAAAATGTATGATTGTCTTTTCATAAAAAGTGTAAAAAAAAGATAAATGTTCAATGGGGGTTACCATGAGGACCACATTAACACAATGGCTTCAATAATTGTCAAACAAAAACTCCACATCTAGTTTGTTTTTATTACCTGCATTACATGAACAATGCCAAGTTTCCATTCCCACATTATAGAAATTATTTTAGCACGACAATACAATAGAACTGGATTATTGAGAAAATTTATGCTTGGAACTAGGTTTAGTTGGAGTGGTGGTATTTTATGAGTGCAGGGAAAATTAAGAACATTCTGATATAAATTGGCCAGAATCTCATTTCAAAATTGCTTTGCCAATCAGTTTATTTCTCATATAAATATACACGACTGATTGGAAATATTCTTTACACTAATTTGGAATTATACAGTTGTTTGACCTAACATGTGACATTATAATAACAAAGCAAAAAATTACAAATATTTCATATTACAAAATTTCATTATTATTGGAAAACTAGCTGATGCTAGTGAGTTTGTCTGCATATAAGTACTTCAAGTAGCCCACTGTACTATACTAATGACCATAGCATAATTGGTTATTCATACAAACTTTTATCCCTTATAATATGACCCCTTCTAAGATTCATTTTTGTGACAAAAAATAGCCTAAGTTCTTCTTCTAGGTACCATCTATCTCTTTACCAAAATTCATCAAAACAGTCCAGCGGTTTAGGCATGAAAACATAATAGACAGTCACTTTTGCATTTATAATATTAGGTCGGACTATAATTAAGCAAGATGTAAGTGGGTAATGTAAGGGTTATGTTTCACGACTTATTTTGTTAATTTGAAATGGATTGATCTGAATAGTTGGAAATAAATTAAAAAAGGATTTTTTGCTTTCATAACAGTCTAAAGCTCTTTAGAATTTACAATTGGTAAGGTTTGGAAAGGCGATGAAGCAAGAATTCTTAATGATATTTCAAGTACATGTAACATGTTGAATGCAACTATTTTGACAGATGAAACAGTTGCCACCAAACATTTGGATAATATCTACTACTACAGGAATGGATGTACTTGAGTATATCAAATAAAGTTACTGTACTAGGGTGGCTTATTTAAGGCATGTGCAGCTCCTCATCACTGCAACCAGTAATTGACCTAAACTGATCACCGCTCATTAAAACTCAGTGCCAAAGCCAATAAATAGGATTAAAGAATAGGACTTACTTAGCTCTGCTTGTTTTTACCTTCTCTGACTGAAACTTATGTTTGGCCAATAGGAAGTTTATCAAATAAAGTTACATTTCAAAGACTACTTGTTTCATTTGTGATACCAAGGCATAAATTCCTGGACATTTTGAGGTATCATACCTATTAACTATGCATTTTGAGATACGTTTTTATCAAGTATCTCATATGAAGCAACAATGACATGAATTACCTACAAGTTGCCTCCCAGTTAATATTCAACCTAACAACTAAGTACCAATATGTACAAAATTTTATCAGAAAATATACCAAGGCAAACAGTGCAGCTGAAAAACTTTTAAAAAACTTAAACATTGTCTTAGAGGGTATATTAGGGCACATTCTTCAAGCTTCGAATGTTTCGTCGCCAGTTCCAAGATTGACAAAGCCTCCGTAAGGAATTTCATAAAGGCATCAAGGCCCCAAATTGAACAATTTACTTATGAAGTAACAACTTATGTATAATTGGTGTGTTTCAATATACAACAAAAATGTCATTGCAATTCTTGCAAGTAAATTGTAAACAACAATGAATTATGGTTTTTATGATATATTCCACAAATGTGGACGTTTCATCCCGCCTACAATCTTGTCGCAACTTCAAGCTTGTACTCATACCGTGTCAGATAATCATACCGTGTAATCATAATGGAATCAAAAACATTTTCACTTACCTGATAACACGTGTATCAGATAACACTGTAATAATATCAGATAATCTTCACTTCATTATCAAATCACTGTCCATATGAAATAAGGAAACTCGTAAACACACAACACATACGTCACTCGCAGAAGTCCGCCATTTTATAAATTTTATAGAAACAATGTTGTTACAGTAACAGTCTGGTATACTTCTTACCACTAATACTAATAGCAGTTACAAAATTAGCTAATGAATAAAAAGAAATGGATGGTCGATAATTATTATTGTACTTATTGCCAATTCATTTGCTCTCGAAATTTTTCATTGGTCATTTTATTCTATCCCAATAAGCATATTGAAGATATCATGGAAATGGTGATATAGATAACTTTTTTGTAGATACTGACATTGTAATACAATTTCGTTGGTAATCCTTAGTATTTACCAAGAGGAATAAACCGATGAAGATATAAATGAGTCACTAATACTTCAAATATTATATGCTATAGTTCCTATACTTCAAACTTTGAAAATGCAAATAACTAGTGAAATTGAAATGAAATAAAATTAGAATATATGTGAACTCAAAGTTGGGGAATGGCCATGATGATGATTATACCAACATTTTAATCAATTTAATTTTGTCTATTAATGAACTAAAAAGTCAAAGAAATCATTTCTTAATTTTCTTAATATTTTCAGTGTTTTTCATAATTTTTTACTTATATTAGACTAAAGTCAGAAAAAAATTCGTTATACTAGAAGCAGCGGAATAAAACCGAGAAATTAGTATTTGATCACCACGCCTGTAACAAATAACTAAACGTATTTCATCAATTTTTCACATCAAGCTTGTGACTTATTTAACTCGTTACAATATATCTAAATAACGCACACACTCAACATAGCCCCGCACTAGGGAAACCCTGTGTCGCGGGTGCCATGGACACACACATAGACAACCACAAATTACACCCAAACTCACGAGAGAAATAAATGTAAACCATACAAACATTTCTCCCGGCCCGGGAATCGAACCTGGGACCTCTGCGTGGCAGTCCGGCATGGTAACCGTTCGGCCACAGAGGCAGTTAAATTCATTCATTCAAGGCAGTCTCAATTAATTTATTCGTCGTTATATTACCAGAACTACAAGGAGCGATTTCCCATATTTTTTAAAATTTTGTGATTTATCTAAATAAAATGTCAATGACTAACCAATTAGGTTTCACCGTTGGTCGGTTTCTTGACATCGTTTTTTTTTGTTTCTGAATAGTTGTTGTCCAATAATTTTAATTCTCGTTTTACTCTATATAACTTGCTTTTAACTATACAATATTTTTTTATTAAAACCTCAAAAGATATAATATTATCTAAACTATTACTCGAAGGCTTTTATCATGTTTTAGATAATATAATATGTTCTAGATAGCCTTCGAGTAATATTTATACAATTTTTCAGAAAATTTTCTGGAAAAATATTCACTGTTCGAAATTATATGACAATATTCCCGAATAATATTAATTTTACTTTTTACCTTATTAAAATAAATAAATGCCTTTAACCGTTTTTCGATGATCTAATATTAATACTGACATCACTACATGTTCCTTTTTAAAGTAACAGCAATGCATATTATACAGCCATCATCGGTGTATGAACTGAACCGAAAAAAGTATTTTTGAACGCAGCCGTTCGAAAATAAAATGTCAAATTAAATTTTGAGGTTATATTGATGTTTTGCAAAATAATTTCGAAAAAATAATGCAAAATGATTGCTAAGAACGGAAAATTATTCACAAAATTCGATTCTATTAGGTCTTCTTTTAATACTTTAACTAAACGAAAGTCATTTAAATACGGTTTACCATTCTTATTGTTCGTTGTCGGGGGATCTTTTGGTTTACGAGAATGGACGCAAATAAGGTTAATGTTTCAATATTATTAATGACACCACAACATCAGTCAATAATTATCATCAACTGTTTTTGTGGTACTCCAAAAAATGGTTTTTGTTCCATAATCGCTGCGTTGAAAACAAACGCGTTGACTATCGCAAATAGTCTCAATCATTACTAAATCTATGGTCTCAATATACACTGGTTGACGTCGCAGACATTCCTGTATTACTCTACTCTTTGTCGCAGACCATTGTTTCGTCTCTTTCTAAGCCACCCGTGGATACATGTTTGTTTATATCAATAGCCGGAAACTAAACTAATTATGAAATGATCTGCAATATAATATTATTTAAGTGTTCTTAACATCTATGTGCACTCTGAGTAATAATTGACATTTTATGTATCCATCTCCAATTACATACATATTAGACTACAGTTTCATGCATCTAGAAGCCTTTCAAGTATAAGAGGCTTGCGTTTATTGAATTAGTATTGATTATTTACTAGTGTACATTATGACTGAACTATATAAATTATAATGTGTGCATGTAGATTATTTCTTAAAATCTTTTGTTTTACGCAGACACTTTATGGCCCCGTGTACATGTAAAACACCGTTAATTGTCTAGTTGTAACAATTTTCATGAATATTTATGTTGTGTAACACAAAAGTGTTTTAATTTTAAATGTTCATGCATACACAACTGATCCATTGTTATTATCACAATGATAAACTCTGGAAATTACTACAAATTGATTATTTTGATAACACAATTATTGTGTTAAACTACAGATAAACGATGACCGCACTTTGTCCTACCTACATAATGTTACCAAATGTAACATTTTAAATTTTGTATGATTGCACAACATTTCCCCATCCATTATTGTGCTTTGGCATTAAAATACTAAGTCACAGGCTATTATTACCTTTCAACTAAACCAAATCTTGTAAACTGAGTATTTATAGTAGGTTTTTGACTATAATGAGTATTTAGTATTAAAATTGGGTGAATGTTTATAACTATAATACTATTTGGGGAATGTGTATGTGTCATAACTCATATTTATCGCAATTTTAGGTATGGATTCTCATGATTCAGCTAGAAATTGGTTGTTTATAAAAATTAATGCAAATAGATACAGTTTGTTACATTCTGGTGTTCATAAGATTTCCTGGAAGTCTCTTAGTAAGAGCTCCTACTTTTGTTATACTTCCTATATGATGTCCGCACATTGGTTTGCTACGCAAGCACGAAAGATGTTTGTGTCTATAAAGTACAGGGTCAACTGCACATCAAGCTTGACACTTAAGACTTGAATTCAACTCTATTTCACTTACGATAAGAATGGCCCAAAGTGCGAAGTGTCAAGCTTGATGTGCGCTTGACTGTAATGTAGAATGGTTCAATCAATAGCTATTATATTTACTGAACGCTTAATAAGCGAAATTCTTGCGATTGAACGTTTATAAGCTAAATGGTTAGTTAAATCGATGGACTGGACCTATAGTGTTTTAGTACGAGTATGATAAGTCACGGTGTCACGGTGTCGACAGCTATTTCACCTTAAACCGAAGTTCAGTCCAAAAGTAGTATACATACCTACTTGTACATATAGTAATGACGACATATTTGGTAGTACCTATGTATGACACGATTTGTTTCAATATCTGTGATTTCCATACATAGTTATAGAAGAATTTCTATTCAGCTGCATGCAAATATGTTATGTAGCAAACCTCTACGTATTGTTTAGAATTGTGTACCTAAAAATACCACGCTTGTATAAAATCATATGTACCATGTACATAATTTAATGTAGGTAGGTGTGGAATTAATTAATAGGTACACATTTTCTGCTCAGGTATCAATTTTCACACGTAAAAGGAGTAAGCAGGGAAGAAGCAGAGAAAATGGGTCTTCGTAAAGCTAAGGAAGTCACGTTGGAAACAGCATACGACGAAATTCAAAAACTTGATGTAGATAATTGGGAAAACAAGCGAGGCCCTCGACCTTGGGAAGATGCAGGAAGACAAAAGAAATAGTATCAAGTCTTGTTTTAGTAGGTATTATATTAGTATTGTAGGAAATATTTTGTTATAATAAATTATAAATATAGGCTGTCGATTTTGATTTTATTGTTAGGTACAGTACTACCTTTTAACATACCTACGCAATATACATCATGGTTTTGCCTCGCAACATAGATGCTGTAACATCAAGTCCTACTTTAAGCAGGGTACTCAGGGTAGAGATAAGGGAAAAAATAGGACTTCGTCAGCATTAATTAGTTAGGTAGACAATAAGGGTGGATCTATTAGTTAATTATATCGCATAAATGTTAATTAGAACCACTACTTTTATGTGAAATGTGATCAAAATACGCTGACATTTTATATACCTAATTATACTACGTTTAAGTATAATAAATTATTAATTGACACCACGACAATAGTTCTAGAAATATCTATTCGCACAACGCAACGTTGTTTTTCTACGCCCTGTTTTTAATTTGCGAAGGAGAAAGAAAAGGCCACGCAACATACGTCTATATCATCTCCGAACTGCGCATGACGCATGACCTGTTTGGGTGTAAATGTTCTCTATCTCTATTTTTTACAAGAAAAATGAAAGAGATATTTGCGCATACCTCGGCTCTTTCCGCCTGAGTATTGATTACGCCACGGAAGAATATAAAAGGATTCGTTACTCATTGGCCACCGTATTTCAAAAGAAGAATTCGAACGAAATAGTGGACGTTTTTGCGAACTTCGTTTCATTTATTCAAAGTTGTTTGTTGGAAATAATACAGTTTGCTAGAAGTTTTGTGGTATACAGGACTAAATTTTTGTGACTTTTTAGGTAAGTAATGCTATTCATTTCGCTCTATTGTTTTAGAATTGCATCTGAAGGAAAACTGAAATGACGTAGTATTTTATTGATCTTTGTCCGGAGAATAGTGACTCCGCCATTTTGGTTAAAAATGGTGTTTTAGCTAAACATAAGGTTCATTGCTTCAAGATTTCATATAGGTCATGATTATTCTCGTGTGTGATTAATGAGAGGCTTTTTGGAGCCATTTTCTTGTATTATTGAAGTGACCTCATTTCAAGATCTGCGTCACAGGAAATTGTTTCATTTCACAATAATTTTCTCATCCTACGTAATAAATAGCAAGCAATAAAAAACTATACTACGTATTTATTATTTATTTTCAGGACAAAATGCAGATCTTTGTAAAGACATTGACGGGTAAGACCATTACCTTGGAGGTGGAACCATCTGATACAATTGAAAACGTAAAGGCTAAGATTCAAGATAAGGAAGGCATCCCTCCCGACCAGCAACGTCTCATCTTCGCGGGCAAGCAGCTAGAAGACGGGCGTACTCTGTCGGATTATAATATTCAGAAGGAATCAACGCTTCATTTAGTGTTGCGTCTACGTGGAGGTATGCAGATTTTCGTCAAGACTTTGACTGGCAAGACTATCACCTTAGAAGTTGAACCCTCTGATACTATTGAAAATGTGAAGGCCAAGATTCAGGACAAAGAAGGTATCCCTCCAGACCAACAGAGACTGATCTTTGCTGGCAAGCAACTGGAAGATGGTCGCACCCTTTCTGACTATAACATTCAAAAAGAATCCACACTTCATCTTGTGCTTCGTCTCAGAGGTGGCATGCAGATATTTGTAAAAACTTTGACTGGTAAAACAATCACATTGGAAGTAGAACCATCGGATACTATTGAAAATGTAAAAGCAAAAATTCAGGACAAAGAAGGAATTCCACCTGACCAACAGCGCCTTATCTTTGCAGGAAAACAACTTGAAGATGGTCGCACATTGTCAGACTATAA
>NW_020654289.1:14061362-14061757 GCF_003589595.1 Hyposmocoma kahamanoa
GGTATGCAAATTTTCGTAAAAACTCTGACTGGAAAAACAATTACACTTGAAGTTGAACCTTCTGACACCATTGAAAATGTTAAAGCAAAAATTCAGGACAAAGAAGGTATTCCTCCAGACCAACAGAGACTGATTTTCGCTGGCAAACAGCTTGAAGATGGGCGAACACTGTCAGATTACAATATACAAAAAGAGTCTACTCTACATCTGGTACTACGTCTCAGAGGTGGAATGCAAATATTTGTTAAAACCCTCACTGGTAAAACAATTACACTTGAAGTAGAGCCATCAGATACTATTGAAAATGTAAAAGCCAAAATTCAAGACAAAGAAGGAATTCCTCCAGACCAGCAGCGACTTATCTTTGCTGGAAAACAATTGGAAGATGGTCGCAC
>NW_020654289.1:14061767-14128988 GCF_003589595.1 Hyposmocoma kahamanoa
CTTCATTTAGTCCTGCGCCTGAGAGGTGGTATGCAGATTTTCGTCAAGACACTGACTGGCAAAACCATTACTCTTGAAGTTGAACCTTCAGACACAATTGAAAATGTTAAAGCTAAAATACAAGACAAAGAAGGTATTCCCCCAGACCAGCAGCGACTTATTTTTGCTGGTAAGCAGCTTGAAGATGGGCGTACACTTTCAGACTACAATATTCAGAAAGAATCGACTCTTCACTTAGTACTCCGCCTGCGAGGTGGAATGCAAATTTTCGTTAAGACTTTGACTGGTAAAACCATCACTCTTGAAGTGGAGCCATCAGATACTATTGAAAATGTAAAAGCCAAAATCCAAGACAAAGAAGGCATTCCACCTGACCAACAGCGACTTATATTCGCTGGGAAGCAGCTTGAAGATGGGCGTACACTTTCAGATTACAACATTCAAAAAGAATCCACACTTCATCTTGTACTTAGATTGAGAGGAGGGATGTAATAGTGTTTCAGTTTGATTCAATTTACTTATTGTAACAATAAATGAAAATAAATATGGCTTTCATTAGGCAAAATATTTGTTTTATTTTCATGTTAGGTTTTCATTCAGGGCGTGCCTTATTCCAGCGTAACCATGGTTGAGTTTTTGAAATTACTACTAGCCAGATATAAAGTCTATTGAGTCGGTGCTGGTTGCAAAATGCTAGATTTATTGGTCGTACTTGAGTATGATTCAAAGCACCAGAAATCATACTCAAGTCCTTGCCATTAAGGTCGTATTTCCAGTGCTTGTAATCATACTCAAGTCTGCTCAAATCCTGACTTGAGCATTGAGTAGAGTTCTAGAATACGAACCTTATTAGTCTGTCCCCGCCATAGAATTAGTATATTTAGTATAAATCTATGGTCGCCGCCGTTCAAATTATCAGGGTGTTCGACTAATTCTAAAATTTCGCGACTAGACCCGACTACTTCGCGACTTTTTCTGGGTGCAATTAGATCTAAGCTAGGAGCTGTGGTTCTCGAGATTCAACAGTATCGCATCTGGCACTGAGTGTATATTCAAGAATTGCTACCTTTTCTAAATAATTGATATATTCTGAGAAATTAAAAAAAATAATTGACCAGCCATTCTGACGGCAGGATGGCTGGTCGCCACTTTGTTCAGCATGAAGGGAGCAGATTTTCCAGAAGTATGTATTACCTACCAATAATTGCTACCTATTTACTACTTTCACGATTAAAGATTTACACTTCCTATACACATTAATAAAAAAAAAAAAAAAAAAAGAAATATAAACGATTGAAAATTTTACGAAATTTATTTTTTGAAAATTTTTACAGAACACTACTCAATATTCAAAGGCAAGGACTTGAGTATGATTTAATTACCCTTATTAATCTCCTTTTTTGTCTAACTTGCTTTTAGCTATACAATTTTATTTTACGCGAAATAAAATTTGAAAACATATTTGTCAACGAAGAACATAATATGAGCCATCGGATTATATTTTTAAATTTTTCAGAAAATTTTCCGGCAATAATACCACTATTTTAAATTTTTCGGAAAATTCTCCAACAGTAGTTAGAGTAAAATGAGATTTCAAATGATTGATGACAAAAGCGAAAAAAAGGTATCACAAAGAAAAATGTTCGGAAAAAATATTTATTATTTTTCCGGAAAACTTTCGAAATTATTCCGAAAAAATTGAAAAAATATATGAAAGTATTATGTTCTACTTTTTAAAATATATTTTGAAGTTTTATTTAGCGTGAATTATAAAATTTTGTATAACTAAAAGCCACTTAAAAAAAACGAGATTAAAAATGATTTCACAACAGCGAAAAACCAAAAAACCTTCGACAACCACACCAACACCACTTGTTATTGGCTCCATCGTTTTCGTTCAGTAACTTCAACGTTTGACAGATGTCACCGTCAAATGTGGAAAAATCTTAGACTATTTTTTTCCATCGTCTAAGGGAAAAACACCCGGAAAACGCCGCCTCAAATTGCCTATCCTCTTTGTGGCGGCCATATTTACAGAAACATAATTCAACTTCATGTACCAAAAAAGAATAATGTACTAAGACTTGGCTGTATGGTGTAAAACCTTTGCCTTTTCCTTTATGGAAAGAAGAAAAAAAAAAAAACAGATTGATTTTTATTACTATGAATTTTGTTGTTTAATGAAAAGATTAAATTGTATTATTGTATATAAAAGTGATCGAACTAGAACCAGTGCTTATCTACATATTATGCAATATTCCGATGTCCTTGTGTACGCCTGTACAAGAAACACAGACTGTATTTATATTATAGATTGCGATTTTGTTTGAAACGAGGTTCATTATATTTGTATAATGATTTTCTTTAATTTGTTGACATAAATATAAAACAGCACCATGAAAATAATACTTATAATATTCGTGGTCCTTGTTACACATGCTTATGGTAAGCATTCTTTGTAAATATGCTATTGTACAGCAATATTGGTTTGTTTTCTTAACAATTTTTTTTCTACTTTTCAAAGGTTCCATTCATCATAATCTCAAATATTTTGAAACAATACATGCGTCTAGCTTTACGCACCACATGGTAAAACGTGGTGCCAAAATATCCAATCACCCATTTAACACTATCAAGGAGTTAAACTTTAAGACATTGGGCAGAGATTTCAGGCTGATTCTGCACCCGCACTCGTCTGTACTGCATTCTAATTTCAAAGCATATGCTGTTGATGGTGATGGGAAGGAAACAACTGTACATGTTGGTAAGAAATTTTATTTTTAAAAATTGTTGTAATATCAAATTTTAATTTCATTTAAAATTGTTTTATGTCAAAGATTAATTTTATTTTTCAAATTAACTTTGCGTTTGTAAACTATGTTACTTTCGTTTCGACATTTTATACTTCCAGGCTGCTTAAGAATCTTTAAAGCCTAGTTTTTCTTTATGTGTGAAATATCGTCAGGGATAGTGCAAGTACACATAACTAGCATTGGATTATGAGTTTCTATTTGTGTAATTTAGTGGCCAAATCAAATCTGCGTAGATATTGTGGCAACCAAATTAGCGTGATTTACAGGAATCTATTGTTATCAGTCCATAGACAACATAAATTAATGGTTACCATGCAAAAATGAAAATCGTAGCCCTTGAAATGATTAAGTAATAACATTAAATCCCTCTTCTGTTTTAGTGCAGATTACTGCAGACACATGCTTTTTTCCAATAGTATTATACAGATTTGCACTATCCCTGATGACATGACTGTGTTGCTTCTATGGAAGTTTTGTACACCACATCCATATTCTATTTGTGAGTATTCTGGTACGATAACATTTGTGTATATCACAGATCGTGACAATTTTTACACTGGTAGAGTGTTTGGTGAGTCTGCCTCAGATGTGAAATTGCACTTAGAAGATGGTGTTATCACAGGCATTATACATACCCCTGATGAAACATATCACATTGAGGTAAGGCTTTAACACAATACAAAAATTTGAAATACATACATTTGAGAAGCTTTGTAACAAAAACTAATAAATAAAAGAATGATTTCGATTCTAATTTCGTCTAGTTTGATTGAATGGATTTGTCATAGATTTGTCCAATGTTTTTAAGGAGGATTTAGGGTTGCTGTTCAGGTTGGTTGCATAAATTTGGCATTAAAAAAATAAGTCAAAATGTGACTTGTCAGTTTTTGTTACGACGTTCTTCTTTTGCCTTCCAATGGGGTAAGCAGAGATAAGGGAGATCCACTTACTTCACCCCTGTGGGGCTAGCACAAGGCGCGACTTGCGCGAGGGCGACATATCTCGCATATCTCGCGATTTATGTCACTCTCGCGCAAGTTGCGGCCTGTCGTGATATCCTTACAGGAGTGAAGAAAGTGGATCTCTCTAATTTCTGCCTACCTTCATTACCTTAATCTTTTCCTGGCTCTTTTTCAATGCAAGTGCAATGGACATTGATCTTTCACTTACATATCCATCCACAATAATTAAATAATTTTCAAACGTTTTAAGCAGTAACATATATAATCATAGCTATTAAATCTGTCTATGTGCCAGTTGTTTTAGAGACTGCAATGTTTTTGTTTCTGTTATAGCTAATTGTTTCTGTTTTATCAAATTGTTTGCCACTCAAAATATGGCTAGATTAACATACATATAGGCTACTCTCTTTACATTTTATTGAATTTATTTGACTGACTGGCCATAATAGTTTCTGTTATATGTATAAGTATAGTAAACAAATAAGCAGAATCTAACTTTCATCTACGTGTCTAGTCAAGCATCACATTTCCTTTATTTGTATTTTTTACTTTTCCAGCCCTCATGGCGACACATTCCGCATCTCGGCGATAAGACAATGATCACGTATAAATCGTCAGATATAAAATTGATTTGGGGAAATGATGGTGCAACAGATAAGCCGAGAGTTTGTGGATATGTCAAAGAAGGAAAAGGTACAGGTTCAAGAGCACGTCAAGGTTAACACTGAAGATTTAAATCCCGGTCATTGTTAATACTCAATCAGACTTCTAAAAATCTACAAAAATATATTGATAACTAGGCATGAACTAAAACGCAAAACTATACTAGTAAATTCCATGAACGGCTCTTTGTTGATTTTATAATTATTGGGTCAGATTTCACCATCCTTCTTTTATGTATTTTTAATATCTTTATAGTCTTATGGTACGGTTTACGCATTTTCACAAGAGACGCTTTTTCCATTTTCGCACCCAGAGAGTCTCATAAAGTAGGCCGTACTGCATCCAGGCCTCTTATTATTGACCAAAAAGGACAAGTTACATGAATTCATTGAATTTTGGTATGAATGCTTGTGGTGCTACTAGTGTATAAATAATAATATTCTTTAAAATTCCGCAATATTCCGGAAGTCCTAATATTATTTGTTATTAGTTCAATAATTACTACATTAAAAAAATAACTTAATTCTTTAGAACGAGAAGATCAACACGATGAAGACAATATCAACGTAGAAGCCAAACATGAACAGTTTGAAAAAGACAAATATCTTGAAGAATCCCAACATAATTACGAATCGGTATTAGATCAGTCAAAAAAAGATAATAGCTCTCAGACAAATGGAAAGGGCGGACGAGTGAAAAGACAGAGCGATTATGAATATACACCGACAAAAACTAGATGTCCTTTGCTATTGGTAGCAGATTACAGATTTTTTCAGGAAATGGGAGCTAGTAATACTAAAACAACCATAAGTTATTTGGTAAGTTTAATGTGTTTATGTTTTTTAAAAGTTTATGATATTAGAAATATCCGTTGATGGAAAAATTATTAGTAGTAAAACAATAGTTATTATTATTGATATAAAGATCTGGCTGGACTCGAAACAGCAACCTCACCAAACCGGGGCTATCGCTCTCTCAACTGAGCTACGGAGCGAGTCGGCAGACCTTACGAATTTAGCTATGTGTTTGTTTTTTGTTTTAACAGGTTTTTTGTCGTAGCATCACATGTGAGAAATCTATGAAAGTTTTTCTTCATTTGGTTATCATGGTAGTAAAAACATCATGATACTCAATAAAATAAATATTATAAAACAGTAGTCAAAATTTGTTGTCTTTAATAAAAAAAAACTATTATTTTTAGTTCTTCAATAATTGAACAAATGAATGAAATCAAATCTTTTTTGTTGCACATATAAAATAATAATTTATCGATTTATTTTCCAGATAAGCCTAATAGATCGTGTTCACAAGATATACAATGACACGGTTTGGCAAGATCGTCAGGTAATTAGAATCATATTAAGTTAGTATAAATAATGTTTCGTTTTCGTTATATTGTAACAAAAACGTAATGTTATTTATATTAACCTATTAAAACAATCGATATGTAACTTCAAAAATGTATTTCAAATAATTTAAATATGTAAACTATACATTACAACTTGACTGTTGAATAGTTTGTTCCCTGTTCATAGAAAAGCGAAACAATGCACTCTTTCACATCTAAACGAATATATTATACATATTTTACAGGATATGGATGGTTTCAAAGGAATGGGATTTGTGATCAAAAAGATCTTAGTGCATTCAGAACCAACACGCGTGAGAGGCGGTGAAGCACATTACAACATGGTCCGCGAAAAATGGGATGTTCGCAATCTACTCGAGGTTTGTACTGTTAATGGTTACTAAAACTGAAATAACGGAATTCTTATGGAATCATATACACGGTGGAACGGAACGACCGACAAAGCCGAAAATATCACGTTAAGAACCCTACATACATAAGTTTTATTTACTTTAAATGTAAAATCAGAGCAGTTGGAAAATGTTCGTCCAGATTTAAACCTTTCGCGGTGCAACAACCCTACGCGAATCAATCGTGTTAGTACATCTACTGCCCCACAGGCGGCGTTCGTGTCATTGGCACTCGCAGAAGAAATAAGTGTACTCACTTGAATAGGTAATTAAAACACATTGAACTTACTTTAAATTAAAAGGATGTTCGATTTGTCCACGTCCCCTTTGCTCTTGCAGACATTCAGACATTTCAGACACATTCCTGGGTGTGCCGGTCACACGCCGATATGGTTTTCCACACAAACACACTAATACACTTTACTTGCTCAACACAAACACTACTTATAAACAGCACTATTCCAATAAGTTGCTGTCACAACCCAAAAATTAATAAGTAAACGTTGTTTTGTGTTGTAAACACGAGAAAAACATGAGACCACGAGTTACCAAACAGCCAGGCATTTTAAACTAATTTATGAATGAAAAAGTGTTACCAATTAGACTAAAGTAAATATCACTAAACAGAATGGTCACAGTACAGGCAAAAGACTCCTGAATACTAAGATAAAAATAATATTAAATTTTAAACGATTAAACCTAATTAAATACGCACCAATAAATACCAAATTTTTTTTTTGTCTCTAGAAATAAAAGACGCTTTTGATGTCAAATCGTCACATAAAGGGACAAAGTTACTTACTTGGCAACTCTGCATAGAGATGCGCGCGGCGGCGGCGTACGCATCGGATATCATTGATTACTAATATCTAATTGTTAATTTTAAAAAGACAATTATGATAAAGAAATAGGTTTCGCAATAATCGTCTTGTCTGGTATAAGTACCATGACCAATTCAAAAGTAAAAGTAAGGTAACTGCAGGTCGTTTAATAAATTGTAATAAATAATCAAATTTAGCAATGTGATAATCGATACTCAAAAATAAGAAAACGAACCGTGGAGGTGGTCTGCAGACCTCCAAGAACCGATTTATTTATTTTTACATTACATTTATTAAAATTTAAACTACTCATCTCAAGTTAACCGAAATTTTCGTTTTAAATGTTGATCTCATTAAAATGAACTCTTCGTTTTAAAGTTAGTAAATTCTTGTATTGTAAATTAAAACTATTTCCAAATGCATTGAAAAATAGACTAGTACAAAAAAAACGATTTCCCAATTATGCTGCCCAAAACAGATAACAGGTATCAAATGCATCTCTAAGCCGTTATAAGCGACGTGATTGGCTGCCTCAATTTACTATTTTACATCAGGGTCGGATTAAGGGTTACGAGACTATTGTAATTTGAGTATTTGACGCATGTTGTAAAACGTGTTTACTTAATTTAGTTATGTTTATTTAAGTTAGTCTTATCTTACGACGCACAAAACATGGTTGAACTCCTGTCAGAATCATTTAGAAAACTTTACTTTTCTTAAGTTGTTGTAAGTAGTTTATAACAACGCATAGTTTAGAAACAACATGTCTCCCGAAGATTCTATGAGAGGTGCATTTTTTCGGTAAATGATAATATTGGGTCGTCAAACACGGAATTTAAGGGTGTTAATTACTCTCAAAATAATACAATAAAATACCCGCATAATTAATCATGATTCACATGATGACCGATCAAACAAAGTTATTGATCAAAGAAAGCGACTGATGGGGTGCTGATCAACGACGGAGGTCAGCGACCTATTAAATTACAAAGTTTTTTGCCCTGAGTACCTCCCGGTAGTTGCCTCCAAACAGCTGTGTTTTATGACGTAGGGTTGACAATACAGACTTTTCAAGCAAATCTTTATCATTGAATAACTTGGAAACTATTACACTTAGAGCAAAAAGACTTTCAGTACAATTAAGTACATATTTAAGACTTTTCACGGTTTTCGGCTTTGTCGGTCGTTCTGTTCCACCCGGTATATTTATACGGTATAATAGTAACAGCTAAAAGTACAATACTGTCGGCTCGGTCACTGAGGTGTATGTGTGGCGTGCAGCTCGTTGAACCTGCCGTTGTGCCTGCCTGCACAGCATTGTCCAGTTTTCCCGCGACTACTTCTAGGTGACTGTTGGCGCTTCCACTCACTCTGCACGGACTAATAACTTAGAGGATATTTGATCGCGATACAAGACAGCGTAGTCGGGTATTTAGTACCTATTGCTACACCAGATGTCGGGACGAGCGCCAAATAGCTACATTTTTATCTAATTTCTTTTACATTGACGAGCTGCAATTTATCAAAGCTACTCCAATTTTTAGTGATAACAAACAAGTCAACTAGATGGAGCTTATTTCGCAGATTTTTATGATTCTTTTATTTCTTTAGGATTAGCGCCATCTAGAACGATTAGGAATGGGTAATTTATAAATTACTTTGTAACACACAATATCATATTCGATTGATACGCTATGTGTCAAAATTCAGAAAATAATTTTAGCGCATGGTCCATATTTTAATAATATTACAAGGAAAAAACTGAGTACTTGTATTTCATAATTAAAGTGGAATTAATTGATATCCACGGGCCTTCACGGCCATTTTCATAATATAAACTACTTCCAGGCTATCGATCGGCGCCATATAGGCATAAGACGGGATCTTGACTTTTTTCAGACTTGAAAGTTTGGCAGTAAACGTGCCTTAAAAAGCATGACCTTAATATCAGGTGTTTAACTTGTTTCTACTAATTATCTCCTTAAAATTTTGATAGTAGTGTCGGTTCTACCAATGATTTGTCCACAGTTGATGTGTCTTACTCTTGGTGTAATAAAGCCACATCTGCAAAATAACAACTTGTCAGGAAAGTTTGTAAGAATGCAATTAGTTGAAAACTTTTTATGCTTAAATAGGAGAGTTATACAGTTTGCACACACATAATTAGTTTCATGTCCTTCATATTACTTTTTGTGACTTTCGTGTGACAAAAACACTTTGACGTATTATCGCATGTGCTTTGCTATGCCAAGGGTAAAATTTCGGGGTTAAACGGTACCACCGCGTAACGCAATATCAATGCCACATTTCTGGCAGTTTTAGCTGACTAACTCTATTGTATCTATTGCTTCTTTCAACAGGTATTCAGTCGTGAGTACTCGCATAAAGATTTCTGCCTAGCACATTTGTTTACCGATCTCAAATTTGAGGGAGGTATACTGGGACTGGCGTACGTTGGATCACCGAGACGGAACTCTGTTGGTGGTATATGCACTCCTGGTAGGTTAAAACTCTTATTATGTATTTTTAATGTTTATTAAAATTTTCTTAATGTTAAGTTTTATTTGACTACACAATTTTTGTAACCTCCTTTTTTTTATTATATCAACATATCATTTGTTTCACGTTTTTATTTTCAGCCGCTTCGGTGCGATAGTGTGAGTGTTCTGTTATTTTATCGTTCGCTTGAATGCTTGTCCACATATTATTAATTTGGTGTTTGTAGCTTTGTTTTTTTTTAATTTTTATGCTGACTTATTTATAAACATTTTATATTTTATAAAGCCGTGTAAATGTTATTTGATATAAGAAGCTAGCTAGTATCTACTACACGAAATGTTCGTAACATTTAACATTTTAGCAAATGTATAACAACTTTATAATAATTTCTTCGTACGTAGTACCATACCTATGGTAACAAGCATATGTATAACATTACATTAACATTTGAATACTTTTACTTTATGTATTACAGCATATCACATGCGCGTGGTTGAAGCGTGCTTATAATAACTCTAATAGAAACAATTTGCAGTTACAATCACTTGTTCTCGTAACAGAATATTTCAAAAACGGATATACTCTGTACCTGAACTCCGGGTTATCATCCTCAAGAAACCACTACGGGCAACGGGTGATCACCCGCGAAGCTGACCTAGTGACAGCACATGAATTTGGACATAATTGGGGCTCAGAACATGACCCTGATGTAGCCGAATGTTCGCCCGCTGCGAGTCAAGGCGGATCGTATCTTATGTATACTTATAGCGTCAGTGGATATGATGTTAATAATAAGGTTAGTTTTAGCTTTTTTTTAAAGTTTTTGATATACATATTTATATACTCTTCTAAGACACTCTACGGGAGTCATCACACTTATCAACGCGGAATCGGCTTGAGATGAACATCCCACTTGACGCAATAGCAATGGCGTAGACGCGGTCGGTTTGCCGTCTCAACGCGGCCGTTCGGCCGTTACGCGTATGTTCAGTCACGTCACGTCAGCCCCGCAGTTCAGACATCGTTAAAGATTGGGAGTCTGAAAGGCCACACATTTTTGGAATTGTGAATGCGGTCGGAAATTTGCAGATGTCGAGCTGCGTCGAACCAACTGATGTGAAACGCACAACGTCTTTTGCGCTCTGATAAGCTTAATCCGAATCGATCTTCTTCTTTTAAATGTTATGGCTCCATCGAAATAATCGATGATTTCGCTAATGTCAAGTAAAAATGAGTATGTACGGTAGTTTTGTAAAGATAATATGAAAATTATGGCGGATGACGCCATTAGCAAGGCCGGTACCTCCCACCGATGACTCCCTTAATATTGTATTATGAATTTAGAATAGAATTAAGATAAGACTCTTTATATATACTTAGTGCAGGTGTTCTCTTACGACTAACCAGTATCTCAGTTATTTTGCACGACTACTCTAAGGTGTTATAACTAATAGTACAGTCAACTGTAATAAACGCGGATGATCATGATCTTTTAAAATTATTTGTTCTGTACGTAATTGTTGCTTGTTTACCTAGCATTCTGTCTACAGCGATTCTCCCCGTGCTCTCTGCGATCCATCCGCAAGGTGCTGCAGGCGAAGTCAGGCCGCTGCTTCTCTGAGCCCGAAGAGAGCTTCTGCGGGAACTTGCGCGTCGAAGGCGGGGAAGAATGCGACGCGGGATTACTTGGTAATATACTAGTTCAACCACACACACCCTTAGCGGAACAAAAAGGGAGAATTTAAAATAGCAACGTTTATATTTTAAATATATACAATAATCAATAACAATTAGACTTAAATTAAAGCAATTAAATTAACATTAATATACACAGTGTAGTACACTCTCACTGAAATTTTGTTGCAAAAAATCGAAATTTCGGGTTTGGTGACCGAGCCAAAACAACTGTAAATTTAAAACATTGTAACAGTTTAATCGATTAATTGACTTAATTAAATCAAAAAGTTAACGAAATTTACAAGAATCCAAAATAACCTCGAACCACTTAGACAAAGCTGTATTATAGGTAATTCAAACATATGAAATAAAAAAAATTGCAGTCGAGATTTTTTTTATTGTCAACCGATTAGACTTTCGACAAAATATTGCATTATTTAGGATTTTATTAGAGTTCCGTCGGCCAGTGTATGTAGAATAATTAACTATGTGTAATGAATGCAAATTATATTGACAAAAAGAAGATTGGAGGATACGGTATGGCGGATACGGTCTATTGGTTTTTTAATAAAGGTAATCATCATCATATCATTAAAAAATAGTGACGAAGAGTCCGTACAAATTGGTTCTGGTCTGTGTGTTCTGGGAAGTGCCCCATAGTGAATTCCGTTGCTCTGATACTCATAGTACAGGGAATTTCCTAGTCTGAGACCAGGCGATTGATGTGGTTGTCTGGGACATATTATTATTGTTACTTACCACCTACTACAGTTCAGGGGTGAAAATATCGCCACCACCTTAGACGCGATTGCACAAAATCTGTTTAGTTAAACCATGCCATGTAACGTGTTTCTATTTTTTAAGTACAATTAATTATTATTGTTTTCCACCCATTGCGAATGCTAATAATTTTCCATGACCAAAGGTACGGAGGACAACGACATGTGTTGCGACAAGAACTGTAAGCTGCGCCGGTCGCAAGGCGCTGTATGCAGCGACAAAAATTCGCCGTGCTGCGCGGGCTGCGTCTTCGCGCCGCCGGGCGTCGTTTGCCGCGAAGCTGCGCATTCTGCTTGCGAGGGGGAGGCTACTTGTAATGGTGCTTCCGCAGACTGTCCTAAGGTAACATTATACTACTTCAACACACTTTCCCTTGTTAGGTACAATTTTAGTATTATCAAATATAATAATAATAACGCACACACACTCAGCCCCGCACTTGGGAAACCCTGTATCACGGGTGCTGTGGACACACACTTCCCTGTGGCCCACAAATGACACCGTAACTGACGAGAGAAATAAATGTAGGCCATACAAATATTTAAAAAGGAGTTTCAGTCGATTATAAAACATTTCGTCATTTTGACACTTAACAGAAAGTGGAATATGAAGAAAATTGATTAGTTCTATTTTGTGATGAATCCCAATTGTTTGATTTTTTATTCGGGCCTTAATCACGTATAAAACATATTTTAATTACCCCGACATTTCCGACGTATTGCAACGTCCATGGTCTCAGAGGGACTGAAGAGACGGGTGTCAGCATCTTCTAGCCGTGCGAGTTTTTGTAACTATCCGCATTTGATCTTCATTATTTATTTGTGCACTAAGGTTCTCACTAGACCGACACACAATACTCACGACATCCTGAATTAAAAATCAAATGTGTGAAAATCGTGAAAGTTTAAATCAAAGTAATCCCAATTGTTTTAAGGCGCCGGCGATCGCGGACGAACACGAGTGCGCGGAGAGAGGCCGGTGCCGCAACGGGACTTGCGTACCTTACTGCGAGACGCAGGGCATGCATAGCTGCATGTGCGACATTGGTCTGTCCATTCTATTATTATCATCTTTATTAGATCAATAGCTATACACATGTGCAGGGTTTGGGCTACGTTATTATTTATGGATATAACATTTCTGGAACCAACCATAAATTGGTCAAATTGTAGTTGTAGTTTCCTAAATTTGCGCAGTTATGTAATTATTTATGAATATGACATTACTGGAGTAAAAAAAAATGGATCAAGTTGGAATTGTATATTATAGAGGTGGTCATTATTATAATAACAAATAATCTAATGCATTATTCTTACGCAATGACTGATTAATTAACGAGCAACTGTCTGAACAGCTGTTGCGTTCGTACGAACTAGCAAGTATGCAATATCGAGTTCTTAGGTTTTCGCGATTGTTACACAAAGGAAATGAAACTATTTTTCCGGATTTAAATCGCGTATATTTGTTTTTTCAAACAAACCGACGTTTCGGGCCCTTTTATAGGTCCCATGGTCACGGTTGACTGAGGTGGTACAGTCTTCAACCAGTTATGTCTAATATTAATGCAAACCACCCTATTTTTTCACTATAGTTACAATAGTTATTAATTAAATACCTTATTTTAATTTTACTAAGAAAACATTCCAATTTACGCTACATTAAGTTTTACAAATTATTTTATTGAATGAATTTTTATTAAGTTTAATTTATTATTAATAGAAATTAGAATAAACTAAAACATATTAATTAGTACTGCAGTGTTTTATGTCTGTTTGGGATTTTTCATTAGAGGAAATACTGGATCCCAAATTGGTGGTACGGAGAAACCATCTTCCCTGTTGAAATTAGGATGTTTTTTAATTTCAATGGCCTCTCGCAGCATCCTGGGCAGATAACGGACTTCTTTTGCAAGGACCTGGGGTTTGTCAAACTTCATTGAATGTGTAGGTTTATCCATGACATGCTCGCAGACTGCAGACTTGTTTTGTTGAGCATGTCATGGATAAACCTACACATTCAATGAAGTTTTAAAACTTAATGTAGCGTAAATTGGAATGTTTTCTTTGTAAAATTAAAATAAGGTATTTAATTAATAACTATTGTAACTATAGTGAAAAAATAGGGTGGTTTGCATTAATATTAGACATAACTGGTTGAAGACTGTACCACCTCAGTCAACCGTGACCATGGGACCTGTAAAGGGCCCGAAACGTCGGTTTGTTTGAAAAAACAAATATATGCGATTTAAATCCGGAAAAATAGTTTCATTTCCTAAGTATGCAATAGTAATTAATTACATTATTGAAAAGAAAAACTCCTTACCTATTTCTGCCGCCAAGCAGTAAGTAATGTCAGCATTACTGTGTTCCAGTTTTGAAGGGTATAAGGGTGCTGATGAAATTACAGGCACATGGGACTTGTCAACTTGCCTCAGGGTGACGGGCGCAGTGGTAGTGCCCATCAGATCTTTGCAATTTAAAGTTCTGAGTAGCAGTGCAAAGCACTGTAACTGTTATGGACAGGCGTGTAGCTTACCATCACGAACACAACTTGTTCGTCCCGTCACTTGATGTTATAAAAAAAAAACAAACGACCTTTCACAGCCACATAGATCTTAATCGTACCAGACGATAGACGAGCGCAAAGGGATATCATATTTCCTCAAAAAGTTCGCAGTTTCTATAATAATAAATTTATGTCAATGAGATAAATTTATGACTCATGGATCCTATAAAAATAAATTCAGAGTCCATTCATAACTACTACGTTTTCTCTCATACAATAATTGTCATCTGTTAGTTGCGGACGCGTGCAAGCGATGTTGTCGAAAGAGTTTAAATAAGACGTGCTTCCCTGTGGCTCACAACGACATTCTGCCCGACGGCACGCCCTGCATTCAAGGGTTTTGTAATAAGGTAAATGGCGTTAACTTTTTCTTAAATACCGAAAATCAGTTATAGTCCGTAATCGATAGATATCAAGCTACTAAATAGAAAACATTTTTCAGCATTTAACGCTTTAAATGCGTTCATTTTCTTTTTAAATAAAGGTACAGTTATGTCGTCTGTTTTATTATTATTTAATGTTCGGCGACTTATTTCAATTTTAACACATTTGTCACTTAAAACGTTGATAATTGGTATGTACTTCGTAAATCATAACTTCGCTAATAAAATAATGTAATACATAAAAATATGGCGCATAATGTGTGCGGCTAGGCGAATGAATTGAACCAGTAAACGGTTCTTGTAAAGAGATTAATTAGTCAGCAAAATCTTGGTCACGTAAAGCAATGCAAATGGAAACTTGACGAGACTGGTAGTGGCTAAGTAGAGTTCTCCGATTGGCCCCATCTTGCAGTATAATGTATACTTAGTAACTTGTCACCTATACTTTTTTGTAAAAATATTATGTCTATACATATAATCATATATACATACTTCGTTTTGCAATTAATTTTATACAAAAAGTAAACAAACAAGTCACTGACCTGACCATAGACGGTTTAGTGATGTCTAATTGTAATGCAAACTAAAAATCTATTAATTTAATTGAATGAATCGATTTGTTTAATTGAGTCATACTAGCAGTTTTCGTTACATGAATACCAAAAATACATAACCTATAAAAGCATATATTTAAAATGTCCGAAATCTTAATTTTAAATCCTCCTTCAAATCTTTACACTTAGATACTCGTTCGATTGCGATTGAAATTTTCGATTTACCAATAGATTACAAAAACTTTAATTGAATGAACGGAAAGTTTTTTTTCGTACAGCACTGCAACCATGCACAAGTCATAGAAGTATAGATGAAAAATAACCTCACTTTTGAACTACCATTTTTCAAATACGATTTTACGATGCTATTCAAATGAATATTGTTGGAAAAAGTGATGAGATATCAAGTCGAAAATTTTTTAACGATTTATTGAGTGATTGCTTTAGAATTTTAACTAAACAGGTTTGTTTACTTTTTGTTGAAAATGAATTGGAACAGACTATAGTGTATTTTGCTCTACAGGGTGTATGCGAGAAGACAATACAAGATGTAGTGGAACGATTCTGGGATATAATAGAGGACATCAACATAAATAACGTATTAGGTTTCTTGCGAGATAACATCGTTGGCGTAGTCGTGCTTGTCACCGCGTTTATCTGGATCCCTGCTAGTTGTGTGGTTAGCTAACTTTTGATATTTTTAGAAATCTAGTTGACAGCATTATGGTAGAAGGCATTTTTTTAAGAACTCTTAATGCTTAATTTACTTTACCGGTCGCGCGTTCTTCCGAGAATTCTCGCGCAGCAATGTAAATTGAGCCTAAATTTGTGTGCATGTTATGTTTCTTTTCAAAGTAATTTCAAATAATTCTGTAAAAATTTACGAGTTTTTTATTTATTAACCGACTTTAAAAAGGAGGAGGTTTTCAATTCTACTGTTTTTTTTTGTAATGTTACGCGATAACTCTGGTATTTGTGAACCAATTTTCATGACTCTTTTTGTTGGAAAG
Source organism: Hyposmocoma kahamanoa (assembly GCF_003589595.1). Classification (NCBI taxonomy): domain Eukaryota; kingdom Metazoa; phylum Arthropoda; class Insecta; order Lepidoptera; family Cosmopterigidae; genus Hyposmocoma; species Hyposmocoma kahamanoa. The sequence goes on from NW_020654289.1 coordinate 14,078,253, forward strand.
AGGGTACATCCATAGTGGTCCCATTTAATTTTGAAGAAAATCATCCACCTCTAAGGGTGGCTGTTCACGCATGAAGATTCACTTTTATAAAAAACGCCTAAATTTTAGTATAATGAACAATTATTTTAATGGTTGGTTTTGCTATTCTATAATTCAAGGCGTTTCTCTCTCAATATACTTTGGGTAGTGAGAACCGATTTTTATTATCTCCTGTGTCAAGTCCCGTATAGTGGCGAACTAGGGGATGAATAATCCGGGTTTGCGCACTTTCCGGTAACCGATTTCAATAAAACTTCGTAATTATATGTAATTCCACGTACTTTTGAGGTCGGTGTTTTTTAGTACTCTGTACTGAGATTATTTTTTATTTCGAGATTTCTGCTCCCTGAGCGATTTTTCTCCCTCTTATTGAATTTTTCAAGAAAATAATTTCGATATCTGGTTTGTATATACATTTAAGTGTTTTTGCCAGATAAGTTACGTCGACAGACGTCGGCAACGCCATCATCAGAAATACCTCGAATGGGAGAATCAGCGCGACCTCGTCCATCCCTCTTCGCCACGCAAAATTATAGAGACACGGTCAGTATACATTTCTGCATTTTTTCATACGTAACTGTTTATGCGAGGGAAGCTTGCTAGATGATGGAGTACTAAATTACATGTTGACAGATGTCCTATAATGACGTAAATCCGGGCAAACGCCATTTGACTTAATTTTAGTTGAGTGCGTACATCTCTTTATCGGTAAGAAAAAGGCGGAAGATTTTATTTTAGTATAGACTTGTTTAAATTTATCGCGTCTCTAGGTCTTATATTTCTTTTTTTAAATAATAAATAATTTCAAAATATACTTTTTTTTTATTGTATCGTGTACAAATATTATTTTTGGGATGTATTTATTATTCTTCTGATCGTTATCCTTTCTTTTAGTTCCTGTCCAAAATTGATCGTTTCTTTAAAAGTTTTGTTGGTTTTATGTAAAAAAAAAGTGGTGAAAACGTTTTCTGTGACAAGCCAAATAAAGATTTGTATCACTAGAAAAACATTTTGACACCTGTGGATTAAAATTCAATCTCGCTGTCTGTTTACGAAAGTGGTTACATGGCAGTGGGGAATTGGGTTTGGCAACATTGTAGAAGGACTAGGGAACTTGGAAAAATCGTATTTAGGTTCAATTTATATTGCGGCTCAACCGAATGGAAGCGAATTTTAACCATTTTGTACATAGCATAATGAATGTTATGGTCAATTGTGTAACGTATAAACTAGATAAGAGCCAAAATCTTCCGCGGAATTCTCGCGCATGCTCGAGAATGCTATGTAATGATAACTACGCCACGTGTAAATGTAAAGTCAGAATGTGACAATGTATGTAATTATAGTATTTTTTTTCCTAAAAATTATTACCTTTATTTTGTAAGATATTAAAAATATAATTTCAAAGAGTCAAAAGTATTCAAGGATACCAAAATATCAGGCATTAAATTGCAGTGGGACACAATAGGGGAAAAATTATTAAACATAGTGATAAAGTTTGGATGTTTTGTTTCAGACTTCCTAAACAGAAACCGCCAGGCATGAAAACGACAGCACAGGGCACAAGTCAGATTTAAAATAATATTTTTCTTATTTTATTGACTCATTATTGTTTAACATAGTTTTTATAAGATCTGGAACAAAGATAATAAACATAAAATAAACGAGGTTCTTTTTTCTATAATTTTATTACGGCATAAATATATAACTGCTACAATCACTGAGTATATGAGGATATATAAGCATTGCATATGAATAACTATATATTCCGCAGAATAAGACATACAAGCACGTTATTTGTTAGCTATTTAAATAGACTATGAATATCATATCATGTGCTACCCATAAATATATTTTAAATTCTTTATCAGGTGTAATATATGCATCAGAATCGCTTTACGTATTTCTTCGTAAATTCTATGCAAACGTACAGTTTATTTTATTTACTATATCATATTTGTTTTTAATAATATTTGTTTATTAAGGTAGGCTCAGGCTAATTTGATCGTGCATTTAATTAAGAGCAGTAGAAGTAAGCAGAGCGACACCACGTTCGTAGAAAGCGTGGGGTTCCTGTCCAGGTGCTATGGGCAGGCGAACGGTGAACAACAATTCCGAGCGAGCGCTGTTTAGGTATACGGGTAGAGTCAGGGTTTGACCACCTGTGGTCGGTTCGGCGCCACTGAAAACGAAAAACGAATTCATTATACTCCGTCCAAACATTTAACTTTTGACAGTTCGAATTCTAATCAATTGATGTCCTAATGCGTTTACAATTCGATTTTTTTATAACAATTGATTTTATTTATGAAAAAGTTTTAATCCTGAATGTGAGCGGGTTCCAAAAAGAAGATATTGTCTGATTGGAATCGTGATGTTGAGTTTGACTTGTGTACTCAAGAATTAATAAATTAATGTTAATGAGGATTCAAGTGATGATTCCCGTTTATATGGAGAAGAATGCTACGATTCATTATAGTAAACAATAAGAATTTATTATAATTTATTTGACAGGCATCAACATTTATCAATTTGAATAATCTCCGTTACATAATCTGTTGGCTCGATAAATATCGGAGCTAGAGAGCACGTCGCTTCACTAAAATTAAAAAATAAAAGAGAAAATAAAACAAAAAGTGCAATACTTCCTGTATGTATGTCAATAATTACGGAACTTCGGACGCATGCATATTATTATTTCAAAAGTTAAATGGTTGAACGGAGTATAGGTTGGATTCCATACTTGGCATAGGGACGAACGAATGAATGAGCGTGGCCAAATGAGAACTTTGTAGCGGTTAAGACGCTACTTTTTTCATTTCGGTTTTGTATGGAAACTTTGACGATTCAGCAGTAAATACAATTTGGATATACTATGGCATTGGATTTCATTTGGCCAATAGAGTACGTATGGGTCTGTCGCACATAGCCGCTCTACATAGAAACATATATGCGTGAAGACAAACGAAGTAAGAAATGAAAAGTGTTTATAGGTAATCTGGGCTTCACACATACAATGTGTGTAAATTCCTTGTTGCAATTATTGGTACTTTCGTTACATAATATTTACATCTCCAGTTTATAAGTGATACTTTCTAAACGTGTGGCCGAGAGTACCTGTAGTGTTATATTTACCGTATCCAAGTAAGGACGGTGAGTGGCAGATCGACCATGATGGTGTTAGTGAGCAGCAACCGGTTGCCTTTGACAGTGGCGCCCTGCAGCTTTAACCCGGTCACCGAAAACGACCACTCTGTCTGCGCGTTCTCTGTCGGCGTGCCGGGATCGGGGATCGTCACCTGCAGCAAAAAAGACCAACATAAAAATTGCTGTAGTTCGGTAACTACATCTTAATGTAGGTCGTTAAGTTTTCACTTATATAACTTATATACATCAATACATAATTATGTTGTATTGTTACACGCTCTTCTGTAGGTAAATTGAACACGCTTTCTCCACACACTTCGTGGACTTTGTGGTTAAACAATATTTATTTCTCACTAGAATTACAAATTCCCTTACTGAGAAACTTAAAATATAGAAGAAGCGCACCAACAATAAATAGTCAATAAGAATATATTGTAGGTAGTGGTGAAATTAAAGGCACATGGGACTTGTCAACTTATGTCTCAGAGTGACGGGCGCAGTGGCGATACCCCTCAGATCTTTGAGATTTAAAGCTCGTGAGTGACACTGCAATTGTTATGGACAAGCGTATAGCTCACCATCAGGCGCATGACTCGTTCGTCCTATCACTTGATATTGATATTTTAAAAAAAACGGTAGACATTAAAGTAAACCGTAACAAGTCTTTTAGGTAATTCTAATCTCACCTGCAGATGTAATTCTTCAAGGGACCACGAGTTGGCTTGTGCGACGCACTGGCGCGTCGCTGTGATGTAAGCTTCTGGGTTCAGTAGACCACCCAGCCAAACAGGGATGCTCTGTGAACAAAGACATAGTTAAGTTTTTATATATACTATATGTGTTATATTATTATTGGTACGTGGGAAGTGTATGAAGAAAAGTATGTAATTATTTTTAATGAGTTGGCCACCTTTATTAGCGAACATGTTCGCCGAGTTGACCGTGTAAGCAATAAGGCATTCTTAGGTTTCTTGGTCTTGTAGCGACTATAGTAACGACTGCCAAGAAGGTAATCAGAAGAAGAATCATTATGTTAAATAGTGTGTGATATTACCTGCAGTCTTTTAGCCCCACGGTCGGCAACAGCGTCAGACACAGCTGAGAGCTGTGTGATTCTTGCAGCAAAGTCCCCGACCCACTGTTGCACGGTGCAGCCGCGTGCTACGGCGTAGCGTTTCCACGAAGTAGGCAGGATACCGCGGACGAGAGAACCCACCATTGCTCGGGTCTCGTTTGTTTGTTTCATTTCACCCTGGAAAAAATGTATGTATAAGTACCGAAATATCCTCCTCGAATTGTATAAATCGTCGCGCTGAAATGGCTAGTCATTTTGTGGTCTACGAATGATCGATTCTACAAATGTCGGACCAATTCCAGTCGTGTTTATTATACATATAAATTCCATGTTGTTCTTTAGTTCCGTCAGAAACTGGTATCGTCGAAACCTGAAACGTACTACTATAAAATTTCTTACTTACCTGGCAGATTGAAATAACGTTTCGTAGATCATGCAGCACTTGCTGTAACAACGAAGCACCGGCTGCCACTTCGCGCTCGAAGAAACGGTACAACGGATCCTTGATGTTCTCCACCGTTCGGCGTAGAGTCTGAAATAGAACCGTGCTAATTAATAAACAGGCCGAGTTTAATTTTTATTATTTTGCCTGAACACCGATTTATGTGCGATAGTCATCTAACTTGTCTAGCTTCTTTTATGTGTCTGGTCGCTTATGGAAAATGCTTAAAGAAAAGCTTTACCGGTAGCTCCTGCGGAAGTTGTTGAAGCCAGTTGGCGGCGGTCTGGTGTAAAGTTTTCATCCAGGCTGGGCGACCGTCGCCTTCCACCACGATGGAGTCTAACAAAAAGAAAAAAAAACCATTAAACTTTCATAAAGTATTTATGGAACCTTATCTTTATGTTTTTCAACAAAATACTTAGGGACGTAGATTTTTTAAGGTTGTGAACGTTCTAGATAGCATGAAATTTTGAATTAATTTCGGTGTTAATGCTCAAAGGGTCTACGAGTCCATACCGAACCAGCCGACCCGGGCGGGATTGTTTCTAGAATTATGTCATAGAATTAGATTAGAAATAAGGCCGCCGACAGCAAGCCGCCGGCCGGTGTCGCCGGGTCGGCGAGTTAAATGTCAAAATGTCAATTATTATAATTGATACAAAGATTGAATACAAAGAAAAACTCCGTCGAATTGACGGGACTCGAACCAGCGTCTGTTACACCGGGGCAAACATGGTATAAAAACATCATGATATTCTTTGACTTAAACTATTAAACGCTCTGTTGTATGGTCGACTGATCACTGGTATCATTATTCTCCAAATTGTATCCTAATTTGTACCAAATACTTACGCGGGTCGTGGTCTTGCGTTGCACTGCTGTAGGCAAGTTCTTCTTCGTCCTCTAGCTGCTGCATCTTGAGCAGTTTCGACACTAAGTCACTGCCTTGAGTTGTTAATAGCACCTGAACACAATAAGATAAACCGTGACGTCCATAGACAGTACGTTTTGTTTGTAAAGGTGCGTGTTTTACGGGAAGTGAAGTTTTCTCACACAATTGGTAACCACGAATGTGAATTTCAAAAACAAAGAGGTGGAAAAAAGCCGTATTAGGCAATACGGTGTATCATATGTGCAACATACCTTTTCTGCGTTATTGGGCAATCCAAGCCACGATGGTGTTTGACGGTCGGACAATTCCTCGATCCATTTAAGGAAGTGGTCACGGCGGTTGCCGTCCGGCATAGTAATGTGCCTTTGGTTGCCAGTAGCCTGTTGTACGATAAATTATGAACGTTACTATTAGACAATAATTAGATATACAACGAAGTAGCAATATACTAATTTGTATATAATTTTAAAGTCTCACTAAATTTTGTTTAAAAGTCACTGTAGGGGTTTATCTTGTAATCCTACTGTTCAAAAAAGCTTTTATGGTCAGTCTTTTAAAGATGGGATAAACTGACAGTTCATTTCGCAAAAGTGTTGCCCGCTTGCATGCAGTTAGTGATTGCATTCAATAAATATTCTATCGACTATCAACGGAATGTTGGTTACGCTTATGCAATAAATAACCGAACTTGTTTCATTTGAATCGTTATCGACCCATTATTCGTACAACTGCTGGTTCATTCGAATCGACAATTTTTGTAAGTTCATACATACATGCACTACATTTAGAACTATTATAACTGTTGAAATATACAAAAAGGTGACATTATAGTTGTTATTAAAATGATAAGAAAAAAGAAAATTAATCATTACAACGTCGTAACATTCACAATTCACATATTTTTGACAAAATTTTACCTTCTTTCACAATCTATCGATAAAACTGTCGTTAACAACTAAAGGCTATTTAAAATTTTATGAAAACTGCAAATGTCATTTTACCCCATCTTCAAAAAAGACTGACTAAAGGCAATGTAAACAGCTAGCTCAGTTATATTGTACGTACAAGTAAGCATCGCTTGTGCATGATTGTCAAAAAAATTGTTAGTAAAATCGCTAACAATTCTTTTGACAATCATCAATCGAAAAACAAACTTTTTATTTTACTTTTTAGACTTACCCCATCAACATTAGCAACAAGCGCGAAGTCAGCCTCAAACGACCTCGGAGTAAACAACTTGCAAAGGAACGAATGCAGCAGCCTCTGATCGAACGCATTATCAATCTTTCCTCCATAAATACACTGCGACAATAAAGTTACCAGGGCCTCCCATGGTACTTTTTCTGGTGGCAAGTTGGTTCGGCCCATGGCTGTAGCGTCGATCCATGTGTCGAGAGTGTCGCATGCTACTCGTAAATCAGACTCGTTGAATTCGTAATATTTGGCCCAACCGAGTGGTACGTAACGGAGACGCTCTTGTACGATACCTGTGCAAGGAATGTGTATGTAATAGATGTGTGTGGAAGGAATAGTGTATGTAATAGAACGCTGATGAATAAACGTGATGCAATAAAGTGATTGTTTGGATTACATATATTATATACAATCGAAACATTCGACCATAAAATTGACCACATCATCATGTGAATTGTATCAGTGTTTACACTGTATTGTATTTGTGTCATTACACAATACAGCACATGCAATCATGAATAATGTGTCTAATTTTACATTGGGCCGGCGATATCGGATCCGGGAAATACTATGTAATTTATTCAAATGTAAATTTGTATATTACCGTGGAACCAAGCAAGCAGGAAGTAAAGTCTGGCACGTTCGGATGGCGGTTTCATCATCCGCGCAGCTGGTACCTTGAAATCACAATAAGTTAAATTTTTATTTATATAAAAAATGTGTAGAAATTTATTTTGTTCTAACGATTGAGAAATAAAATTAATATTATTTAATATATTTGGTCTATCGATGTGTTACGGAATGCCAACTAACCAACTTGATCTATTTATAACACGAGCATTTATGGAAAAAGTGAAATGTAATGAACACGACCAAAAAAGCAAACGCCAATTATTCGGTCTTAACTAATAAATACTAACCGTAGCAAATGTCCGCAGTAAGTTGGCACGAATGCCTGGCGGAGGTTCAAACACGAGCACACGTCCGGCGCGCAACAGGTTAACGGGCAGCTTAGGGCTGATCTCCGTCGTCAGGAAGAGACGGAAGTTGGGGTGCGGCTGCAGTGAGTGTAGTTTCTTTTCCAGTTGCACTAGCCACACTGGGGCTAGGTGGACGTTCTTCAGCATTACCCAGCTGTAAATCGAGTTATTTATTTGTTGGTTTAATAACTTATTTAGAGGATAATACTGCAATAATGTTTTGTAATTCAAATGCTACAATTGTAAAAACTTTACAATTAACAAGTTGACGGAGATATGTTATTGAATTAAGAAATCGACCCCTCCTACGTAAAGTATCGTATGTCGAAATTGCCAAGTTTACAGGGGAGCGTTTTAAACTTCTGAATTCACTAAAATAAGCATAATACGTGACTTTGGCATTTCTCAGTTTTATTCGGCAAAGCTCGTTACTCACATAGAGTATTATAAAATTCTAGATATCGGTTAGATAATCTATGATGATCTATTAGATGATCACTCTATGTGAGTAACGAGTGAATTCAGAACTCTCAAATACTCCCCTGTAAACTTGGCAATTTCGACATACGATTCTTTGCGTAGAAGGGGTCGAAATTCTAAATGAAATATATGTAAAATTATACGCAATTGTGTTCAGGCAAATGCTCAATAAATATGGTATATAACATAGTTATGTTTTCGTTATGTTAAGAAGTACCTATAACTAATTTATAAACCTTTTCTGATATCGTACACCAGCTTCAACAGTTTTTTTTTTGGGTATTGTTACATGTTTTCGATATAAAAAAAAAAGCAACATTATACTTGTTGTCTACTGTCCCTTTTGACGACTGATCGGTAAAGTATTTACTGAAATAAACATATTTTTGATATTTTTTAATTGCGCCAAGCCGGTTAAGCCGGTTGAAACTGGTATGCGATATGATTTACAATTCTCACCGTCCTGTCTTGCAAGCGGTGTTAATAGCGCGCTCTGCCTGGTTGAAGCCCTCGGCGGAACCGATAGCTATACTTGACAACGGTTTGTTCAACTCAGTTGCCATGTCGTCCACGCGACCTGTTCATAATTGTTTATGTTCTTATAGGCAAGAAAACTATAAACTTTTCCCCGTGAAAATATACATAATTTCAATACGAAAGAAGATATCCATAATATTAACCTTAGAGCTACGTCCAAACTCATGGTACCACAATTTCGTTTAACCAAGGTAAACGACTCATTTATGGGGAACTGTATACGTTTTGATAGTAAGATTCCGGAGCATATATTAAGATTATCATTTCCTAGTTTAAAAATATTTTGACTGAAAAGTCATATTACAAAATTGAAGACTATGTGTTAGATAAAAGATATATGGAAAGACGACATGGCTCTAGATTCCACATAAATTCAAAGTGTATTTCATAGCATTTAAGTTTATTTCAGCAGACGAGTTATGACTATTTCAACAGAGCTATCGAGAAGTCACCGTAGACAACGAGCAATAGTTCAAATGTGACGTTTTGAAGTGTAAATTATTTTACCTATTGAATAAATGGACGTAGTTAAACAAAAAAGATCCTCCAGAATGAACATCCAGTCACTTTCGAGATATGGCAGTTTGAAGTATTAAAAGTGTTTCTCACTCTTGTTTTATATTCAAAACTTATAATGTTTATATGTTGGATATTTTTTGCTGATCTAAGAGGTTAGACTTTAGGAACCGTTCGGTATATATACATATATATAACTCATTTTTAGATAATTATGTGAATTGGATCCTTTTTGCTTAACTACGTCCAAATGATTCTTTGACTATGACTTTCCCGACATTCTTTTTTTCAGTAATGAGGTGTTATTTTTTTATATAAGTATTTCTGGTATATGCGATACTTTTAGGTAACTGCTATTAATGTTATAATGACTTTAGTAATTTTCAATAACCGGGAGATAAAACTTTATCTATTATCATGTTCGCGGTTTCGTAAAAGATCGAAACAGTTAAGTTGGTGATGCAAAATTTCAAACTACATAATTTTTATTGAACAGAAATCTTTGATGCTCCACTCCAAAAGCCTACTAAGAGTTAGTGGTTCGTTACCGCTAGCATCGTATCCAGGTACGGAGCAAAGTAGTGCTGGCGTAGTGGCGTTAAGTTGCGTTTCTGTGATGGCGGCTAGATCAAACTCTGTCTCTGCTTTAGCCATAAAGCCGTTGCCCAGTACTGCGGCCACGAGTTGTGCCGCTGCCGCTATCACTCGATCGGGGCGGAATGCCTGTACAGAACACTTGTTTTAGTGGGATTTAAAAAAATAGGTTTACGTTATATGTTATAGTTTATCACGTACACAAATATAATTTTCATCAGAGTTATTCACTTAAATGTTGAAAAGTATTAAAACAATTGAATAAATTATTTACGGAGACCATGTGATAGTAATATACCCTACGTGCCGGTGACTGCATTCGTGAGAATTAAAATAATATGTTTGTTTTTAAGTTTTATTAAATGTCAGAATGTTTCACCACCATGATATTCAATTATTTTTTGTGAAATTACTTCACTAGTTTGTTATAATTATTAAACAAAGATTGTACTTGAACACTTAGAAAAAAATCACTTCGATCCGGCTGAATTCGAACCAACGTTTCCCATCAAACCGTGGTAGACGCTATGCTAGCTAAGCCACGGAACGAACCAACGGACCGCACGAACTTTTCCATGAGTTTGTTGTAGATCTTTTTTTGTTTTTTAACGACTTTTTTGCCGTAGCGCCATCTGTGAGAAATCTATGAAAGGTTTTCTTCACTCAGGGACGTACCTTACATTTGAATACGTGATTTGTTAATATTATATAATAGTTTCTCCAAATGTGTTGAGTCCTTTCGACAAGACTGGTGTCAGAGGTATAATAATTATGTCAAATACCTGTATAAGGAGTAAACGGTACATAGCGAGCGTATGTGCCGCAGGCGGCGACGCAGGCTCAGAGTCCCATAACGTCGGCACGCACTGCTCGGGTGCTGCTTGTGCCAACCATGCCGATAGTTCGGGTAGTTCCGCTGCCTTTTCTAATAGACGACGGAATGCCACCAACCTATGTACCAATAAAACATATGAGCAAATGGTAACAAAAGCTAACAAAACGAGTCGTCATAACCGTAATTTAACTTAGGAACCTTGATATCTTCGTCAATCAGTCTGTCTGTCAACCTTTTTACTAGCTAGTTTATGCATAAATGGCATTAATCTAGTGTGAAAACATACAATGACCTAAAGACAAATGGGAAAAGAAATATTTTTCGAGACCTCCTCGCAAACGATGGCACATAAAAATAACTTCATTTGTCTATATGGGCGTCACTCATTTCACTTCTAATGTTTGAAAAAAATGAAATAAAACAAGATACAGGCCTACCGCTTAACTGAGTTGGTCCCTGAGGTAGCTGCGCGGTGCGGGAGGAGTGACAGTTTACGCAACAGTTATGTCGTGCTGCACATGGGATAGTTTCAACAAAATTTTTCTGACGATATGAAATTATTGTTTTTTGAAACGATAATTAAAACAAAATATTACATTGATAATTGAAAAGAACTGACAAGCCATTTGGCACTATTTTCAATAAACTTGACATTGAATATCGTTAGAAAAATCTTGTTGAAACTATCCCTTGTGCAGCGCGACATAATTGTTACGTAAACTGTCACTCCTCCCGCACCGCACAGCTACCTCAGGGACCGACTCAGTCAAGCGGTAGGCCAGTAGTTATCTTGTGTTTTTACTTTCTCATAATGAGTGGCCTTGTGAAATAGATCCGAAATGCCATGAAATAATATCTATTGCATATGACATATGCAATAGATATTTTAGAATTAATAGATCCTTTTTAGCAAATGAAAGAGATTCAATCAAATAATTAAAAAAAAAAATTAATATCACAGAACCTAGAGCTCAATCTTGCGGCGGCTTGATGTTGTTGAGAGGTCAGAGCCTCATGTGGCGTTGTATGTGAGACGAAACCTTCCTTTCCTCGTAAGAACACTGCAAATTGCTGGTCCAGTATGTCTTCGGCACCGGTGCCTTTGAGGTGGATGCGGCAGAGTAGTAGAGCGAAGGTCAGGCGATCTGTGTGCAGCATGCCTCGGGCTACGCGCTCGTATACCGCCTGATGAACGAAAATTGTGTATATTAACATGTGTACAAGTTATTTGTAAAATATTAACAATTTCGCAGGACTATAAATAATACCACAGACAAAACTGCCCACGTAACGAAAAAAGGCACAACTATGCGTACTTTATATGACAGTTGTGCCCTTTTTCATTCCGAGGGCAGAAAAATCATTAGTACCATAACAAAAATACAGCCATGACTTCATGACGTTTAATAATTCATCAGATTTTACTTTCGTATAAAACAAAAATATTTCAATAGATTGCTCTCAGCGATGATAACTCTGTGCGGTAAAAAAAGAAAGTGCTAGCGTAAATACCATCTAAAGCAAAACACTGGAGGAGGAGGACGCTTGCAAGTTTGAACTAACAGATTTAAAAGTACAACATAAACTTAGTTCATTATTGGTAAATTTATTGTTTTGTGAAAAAGGATGGACCAAAAGTTGTTGTTTATGATGTTAATAACATAATCTTGCGTGGTTCCCAAATAACCCTGTATACAGTAGAACATCGGTAATAAATTATTCAGTTATTTTTACAATGAATTCGATAGGTGGACTGACTTAGTTCTTTTTTAATGACTCACTTACTTTTCTGAAACGAAAGTTGTCATATTTACAGACGATTCTGTGGCACCAAATAGTCAAGCAATAAAAAAATGCCCTAAGCTATATTTTAAAGTGCAAATAGAATCTAATAACTTTACCTAAAATCCTGACAAAAATATCAATTGAATTGTAATGTACTCACGGTGAACAACTCTTCAGTGATAATACCAAGACGAGCAGTATAATCACTGACCGCGTTGAGGCCGGAGCTAACCAGCACCGAGCTGAAGATGTCCAGGAACATCTTGAGCGAGTATTGGTACAAGAAGTGCACCTGGTTCAGCGACTCCATAGTGAAGTAGATGCTGCTGCATGCCTGTTTAGAGGTACATAAAATGGACAACAATATTACTATTCATATTTATTGAATATCATAAAGTTTTACTACCATGATATTCGTATTTTTAATTACTCCATTAGTTTGTTATAATTGTTAATATAAAGATCGAACACAAAAAAGTGGTCCCAGTTTGGCATACAGACGCAGGTTTGAGTCCGGTGAGATCGAAGGAAGTTTTCTCTGTATTCGATTTTAGTATTAACCATTATTATTATAAGTGCAAAAGTACAGTAAAAAAAAGCACGTCAATATACACTTTTGTGCGTATATCGCCCCCAGAGCTACGGAGCAAGATCTGTCAATGTGTAGCTTGATATACTGCCGTTCGAATTTGGAAAAAAGAGACCTGGAGCACCAAAATAATAAATGGATCGTCATCCATTTATTATTTTAATGCTCCAAAAAAAAAGACGAATTTGATGGGATTCTTACTTGAGAGAGCGGCAGGTACTGCTGGCTGACAGTTTCAATTTCTGCAATAACTTTGTCCGTTTCTTCCACCTGAAAACAACAATATGAATCAAATCGTTACAAGTCCAAAACACAAACTAGCACTTGGTTAACTCAAGTGTAATATTTTAGTTACCTTTTGTCCAATATCGTCGGCTTCTTTCTTAAGGGTTTCTAGAGTAGCGATGACAGAATCGTCGTCAAGGATCTTTCCTTTCGCGTCGTTCAATGCTTGCAGTAGAGACTTTTCCAGTTGACGCAGGCGGAGGTGGAATTCACCTGGACAAATAAAATTACACTGAATGCACTCCGCTCAAACTTAAGAGGACCATGGAAATTTTGTACAATTTTTGTAGACATATTGATATGAATTTGTGTAGTATTTATTTCTGTGCTTTAGCAAATAAGAACAAACCTTGCAATTTAAGAAGATCGGAGCGTTTAGTGTCAATATCAGGTCGTTCAGCCTTTAGCACGCGGTGCAAGCACTGCGACTGTAGAGACGAGCGCGTCACGGTGAAATTGACGAACGTCACTCGTGAGCACATGTCTGGAGGGAATTCTACAGTGGGGTCCCTGTAAAGAGAAAACAAATAATTCATTTATTGTTCTATTCTATCAGACCCATCTGACTATCTGGACAATAAGGTACGTGGTAAGATATGAGCAGGTGATGCGTACGCACATATAAAATACGCCGTGTCCATAGGCTTTTAGTAGAAGATGTGGAATGTTGCTGTTAATAACGTTCAATGTAATCAAGTCCAAGAATTATTGTTTTGTTTAATTTTTCGATTGCTTTGCACCAAGCTTATTGTGTAATACTAAATCACTAAAAATAACACAAAGAAAAGTTCCTTCGATTAGACTGGACTCCTATCAGCGTCGGTTGCCACACCTGGGCCACCTCTTACCAACTGAGCTTGACAGAACGTGTCAGATTCGGTTGATGGGTTGTTAGGTCTTTTTATCAATAACAAACTAGTGGAGTCTTTTCGCAAAAAAATATTTGAATATCCTGGTAGAAAAACATGATATTGATTAAAATAAATAAATTTCTTTGTTGGAGTCTCACCAATTAATGATAAGAATAAGACCATTTAAATAATGTATTGTCGTATGAAGAAACATTATTATAATGAAGCCTTGTAAAAGTAAAAGTAAAGTGTTCAAACTTAGGTATTGAGCATAAGTAAATGTCGAATGTAAGACTAGTCGGTATGGCGCATCCCACGGGAAGAGAGCGGGGCCTGAAGGGGCCCGCTTATATATACTCTACGATGTTCGCGGGAGGCAGGGCAGCTCACCCCATCCGACGCGGCGTTCAGCGCGGACAGATAATAATAAACGTTACAGACTTTAGCGCACAATTTTTTAACTGTTTACTACTAACCTAGTACTTAGGAAGATGACGAAGGATGGACTTAGATCGATGTCCTGATCGCCAAGAGTGATGAGCACGCGGCCACCAGTACGACGGAGCTCGCGATTCAACACAGGGTTCAGGATTGGGTCGTAGTTTTCCACGTCCTGTAAATAAGCATTTATTGTTACTATAAGGTATTGGCGGACCAGATTTTTATTTAATATGACTTAATAGACACACGTTTACTTATCAAAGACATTAAATATACCTTCTATGTAGATAATGATTGTTTGGCCAAATGGAAAACATCTGACTATTCTGTTTATGTACTGGAAATAGAGTATAAATTATAAACTGAACAATCGTAGCAGTTTTATATTTTGTAACTATATTGGCAACTCTCAACATTTTAATCCTCTTATAAAAGATTTTATATAAAAACAATACAATAATGATCTCACCTGTACAAGAAGCGGGTTACCGAACCGCAGTGCAGACTCAAGGTTCTTTCTGAAGGAGTCGTCCAGGAAGGATGTCTTCGTTATCTTGCGCTCCTTAAACTCGCGCATTATGAACTCTGTGGCTTGACCTGACGGATCGATGATCAAGGGGTAGCGGTTGAAACGCTGCAATAATAACAATTGTCAATTTTTCCTTAAAACCTATATCCGTACGTAGATGTATGGAGATACGAAGAAATATTTCGTACTCGTCAACGTGAAAGTTGTTAATTTTCACGAGAAAATAATGAACATTAACAAATGGGTGTCATATTGTCATTACTATAAAATAATACATATAGGTACTCATTTGTTGAACAATATTTTATTACAGTTTCAACACAATAAGAACCGAGTCTCAGAGCACACGATATTGTAACATTAGTAGTATCTAGTAGCGTAGATATAATTTTAATTAATTTAATATAAAGCCTACCTTCAGCATAATAGCATTCTCGACACACAGTTCGTCAGAAGGCAAAGCGTTAGCTTGCCAACGCAGTCTCTCGTCGGGGTTGCTCAAGTATTCCGTACGAGCAATATCCGCGCGGTATTTGATGCTGGCCGCCGCTAGGTGATTCGTCCATGTTGAGAATAGGTTTTGACGATACTGGAAAATAAACAAGATTATTCATGAAAGGCTAGTGTTTGTTCTTGTTTCGAATCACTGCAAGCGGCCCAAAAACTTGCGTGGTTGCATTAAGAAGACGATGCTTGTTACTTTTTAACCGACTTCAAAAAAGGAGGAGGTTCTCAATTGGACTGCTTTTTTGTATGTATGTTACGTGATAATTTCGATAATTTGTGAATCAATTTTGATGATTCTTTTGTTGGGTAGAGGGTAAATCAGTAGTGGTCCCATTTAAATTTGAAGAAAATATTCTACCTCTAAGGGTGGCAAACAAGGGGATGAATCCGGTTTCGTGCACTTTTCGGTAACCGATTTCAATAAACTTGGCAAATAGATGTAATTCCACAAACTTTTGAGGTCGGTTCTTTTAGTACTCTGTACTGAGATTATTGTTATAATTTGTCCACGGCATGGGATTGACAATGTCTTTGCCATTAAACACTTTGTCAAAGCAAACATATATTGCAACAAATATGTGCCTTACGTGCTGGTCAAAGTATCCGCCGTATGCGATGAATGCAGCCGACAATAACACATCGCCGACAATGGTGCTCATTTGCGAGCGGAAGGTCTCCGAGCTAGCCTCCCAACGTTCGCGCTCTATCACCAAACTCTTCAATAGTGCGATTGATCTGTCCACCTGAAGATAATAGTAAAAAAATATTATGAATAATGTTTCACGAGCAATTTTAGCTAAAATAATATTGAACTGGCAGTAAACTTGAGCACTTGGTGAGAGATGTCAGTGAAAAATCACATCAATCAACCAATCATTTACCTTGGCTTGGACATTTTCAAGGTCAGTCTTAATAGCCTGTGCTTGGCTGATCAACTGCGCGTATTCTTCCTTGTAAGAGGCGATAGATTTCTCCAATTGCGCTATTAGTTCTCTCACTTCATCGCCTGCAGTTACATTGGTTTGAGCTTGGTCTTCGAGGGCTTTGAGTTCGTTGCGGAGAGGTTCCACACGTTTCAACATGTCCGCGTATTCGATCTATAAAGTTATAAACATCATTAATTACATTGAATGTTGCTGAAGGTACATTACATTTGTACGCGGAGACGCTTATGAACTCCACAGGCCACATCGTAACGATGGCGGAGTGCCGAGGCCTGAATTTAAACTTGTAATCATACAAACGTAATTAACGCGTTTGCGTTAAGATTTTTATTTCGATCTCAATAATATATTTATATGGTTTAAATTAAAATCTTAACGCAAACGCGATAGTTAAGTTTACATATTTGAAAACTTACACCCAGGCCCCTGTTTTATAAATAAACTTTCCTTCGAAATGATAAAACAACGTCTCCTTGTTTAGTAAACGACATAAGACTTACCTGAGCGATAGCCCATTTGACCATAGGGCCGCAAGCCATACTAGCCCTGTTAACCTTCTCGAAGTTGTAATCTGGGTTGCTCAAATAGCGAGTCCGCATTTTCTCGCGTACGTCATCACTGAATGCATAAAACATTTAAAGAAAGGAGATTAAAAATATATAATAGCACTTTACCACAATGCACCCATCCCATACTTTGCACGATACCTTATCTCACAAAATGACCAAAACATGTCTTTTATACGTACAAACATTGTACCCCAATATCGAACACGGTAAGAAACAAATAGCACAATCTTAAAGTGATTTTAGGTGTTTTTCGTGCATTCCCATTATAAACTAATTGGTTGCACTCTGGATTTCTTTCATGCATTTTCCGTATTCCGAACCAATAATAAAAAGACATCACTTACCCAATAACTTTTAAAGATATGTATTTGTTTAAAAAGACAAGACAATTAGATAGCAAACAAACAAAAAATAAAACACAATTTATA
Organism: Hyposmocoma kahamanoa; assembly: GCF_003589595.1. Taxonomy (NCBI): domain Eukaryota; kingdom Metazoa; phylum Arthropoda; class Insecta; order Lepidoptera; family Cosmopterigidae; genus Hyposmocoma; species Hyposmocoma kahamanoa. Next base: position 14,095,912 of record NW_020654289.1, read on the forward strand.
AGCCAATGAAACGTAGCTAGGAAACTCGACGATTTTGTCGATGAACATTATTTATTGGCAAACACATTCATGCACCCTACATTTGATGGTTGTTTTTGAGGCAATCAGTGACTTAAGTCTTTTACTAATTTTAGAATAATTTAGTAAAAAGATGTTTTTATTGCCTGGAAATGGTATTTAAAGAATATTTTGGGAGTTGGTCGGTCGCTACAAAATTCCATGAAGAACTGATGTGTTACTTTCACTTATAAAAAAAGACCCAGTTATTTCAGGCCACGATACATATACAAATAAATAAATTTATACGACCAAAATTTTTAATAAGAAATGTAAATGTTAATGGCTAAATCCAATTCGTAGTACCACTTTCACTTTGTAATTTATTTTGTTAATCACCACCACCAAAAAAAGTTGTACTGTTACTAATATTGTCTTACTCTTGTACCCTGAAATAGACAAGGAGATAAGATGCCAGAGTAAGTACGTACAATACACCGTGCCAAAGCATGCTGCAAGCATTGAAAAGTGCAAGACATACACAAAGGAATAAAAAAATGAGTCTTGGTCAGAACTCTTTCTAGCAAATTTTTAATTGTCTAATGGCGTATGGCACTTAGGGACGATCACTACAAATCTTTCAACAGACTATAACAATATGGTATAGACGACAAATTGTACTGAGCCAAAGATACGCTATCTATTACACGGTATAGATTTGGTTTTATTATTTGGAAGATCTGACCAAACATCTTAAACCTAGGCACCACCACAGAGTCAAGACGAAGCTTTTCTCACGTTATGTCCTCGGTGGAGAAGTTGGACACGATGCTGTTGATGAAGTTTTCCCTCATGATGACCGCTCGAATCGCCTTCCAATCCGTCGCATTTTCTCCGAGAAGCAGGCAGATGGATTCCAAGGCCACCTTCACTATAGCCGGTGGATTGCCCATAGATCGCACTTCGACCAAGTGCTGCTTCTTTATAGATTTGACGGCTGCATTGTCCAGTCACCAGCACGAAGCGAGAGCGAAAGTACAAAAGGAAAGAAACAAAAAAAGGCGTTTAGCTTCTGTGACGCATGCGGCTGGCGTTATTTCCAATTATTAATTTTGAATCTGGGTTCTCTTCGGTCGCTCTCCAGTAGCTGTGGTAAATGGATTGAAATCTTATTAAATTATGAATAATTACAAAAACCTTTTGTCCGATGGTTATAACAAAAATGTTAAACAAAAGGATTACTGCGCGCGATTCCAATCCACTTAAATTGAGCTCGATAAAGAACGGCAAATCAATGAATTTAATTAACATTAGCTGTAACAGAAACGGTAAATATTCGTGTCACAAATGTTAAAACGATTGTTAAGTTTCACGACGATGCTTAGCGTTGTTAGTCACATAACGATGGATTATTTGTGTCTTACACAGATGCCATTTCACAGTATATATGAGTGATTGTTATTCATAGCTATTTGATTTTTAGATTCGATAGAGCTTGTAGAGATTTAGGTTATTTCGGTATCACATATTTAATAACAATTTAAAACGATACATTCATGTTATGAACTTTTTATCGCATCAAGTTTTCTACAATAGCTATGAACGTATACCCCACTCGAGTTATTGATATTAATAACAACAGTCACATATGCAAGCAGGCTTAGCTTATATACAAAATAATCATATAATAATTTTATTTTCAAACCTTAATTTAAGAAAAGTAAAGAACAACACTTACACTAGTCTACAAGTTACAAGAAAGATGCTTATAAAAAGTGACAAAATATTCGATACAACAATATTCAATGCATCATCATTCCGTAATACAATAACTAATTAATGTTTTTGCCAATAAATACACATTTTTAAAAATAAGTAACATAATTGCTTGCTATCAAAAATTACTTTAATTAAACATTCTTTACACTGATTTGAATTAAGAAGTAGAAAAAAGAGAAATGTCGTTGTATTTTTAGATCATGTCAGAAAATTACTATAAATCTGGCAACACTTATGCCAAACAAGTAACGTCAGACTTGTCAGGAATTTATTTCTTCATGTTTTGCTTTTTTAAAACAAATATAAGTATTAATCAAATTCAACATAAATGTCGAAGTAAAAGTCATAAATAATAAAAAAAAACCCCAACCTAAAAGACAACGACGTATCTCTTTGATTAATAAACAGAACACTAACGTGATATTCTCAGTTTCGAAGTTAACAATAGTCGAAATGAAGTTGTCCTTCATCACGGCAGACCGTATACCCTTCCACGTATCCGCCTTTTCTCCGAGAAGTATGCAGATTGATTCCAAGGCCATCTTGACAACAGATGGTGGGTTCGCCATCGATCTCACTTCGACAAGTTGTTGCTTCTTGATTGAACGCACGGCTGTGGTATTTCTTGACGTTTAATACTAGTTATCGATGTCAGAAATAAGATAGGTTGGGACTCGAATACTCGAATAAACATTGCTAAGGGACGAAATACTGGTGGTAAATTCTGACAGCTAAAATATTTATATTTGAATCTTATCCAATTTCTGACTTCGATGTTTATTGTTCGTTTTTTGTCGACTTCATAGACTGTTCAGAAAAAGACGCTTGAATAGTATAATAATAATGCCTCCATTTAAGAGAAATGCTCAAACAAGACTCTATTTCCACTTACGTCGCTTTGTAATATATATTGAAGTTTTTTATTACGTCAAAAAACTATTTAATTCTAAATAATGTTTCTACGAACATCTGAATACAATTTGTAACAAATTTCAGTTCAAAAGGCATCTTTCTAATGTGACTGAATTGAAATAATGAAACGATGTTAGATCGAACTACGTGTGATAGGCCTTGGTCTTATAATAGGTTTTACGATCAACATGAAAATGGTTACCAAAGTTATAAATCATGATTATTTCCACTATACTTTTCGTATATTAGTTTTATACGTAGAAAAAAAAATCATCATTGTCACAAAACGGGACTCCGTTTTAAATTCAGAATAATTTATACCTAGAACTTTTAAATTTTAAGTATTAAAGGTATATTTTCAAAATCTCTATCACATAGTTTCCATAAAAATCAAGTTTTACATTGGATTTTTTCTCAAGTTATCTTGTCATACGAAAAGTAAAGTTTATCACGAATAATGAATATGGTACTAAATGACATGACACTAAAATAACAAAATAAATTTAAAACCAAACCGTTTTGCGCCTCAATTACAGCGGGCTCGACCTGCGCTAAGTCCGCCATTACGTCTTTGTGTTTTGCCTCTATCTCCTTCGTTTGCTTTTCAAGAGCGACCTGATTTCATAATCGTATTTAGTAAAATATTTTATTAAAACAAAAATATACATAAAAGGCTGGGTACATTTAAATACTTAGAAGCGATCAATAATATAATCAGATGTGTGTAACTTTTATAACCAATGCGATAATTACATCTGACAAAAAATTACAAAGATTTGCAAGAAATATTCAATGTACAAAAAATTATACTTTCATTAAATTTAAATATTGAGATAACACTAGCACTTGATTACTAAAATAATGATGTGTCTAACCTGAATCTCCTGGCTTTCAACTTTCTTCTTTTCAGCCTCCTGTTGGTCTTTCACCATCTGACGAAGCTTGGCGTTAGCGGCCTCGTTCTTAGCTTGGAGTTCCTACAACATTCGACTAACAAATTAGCATAAATAAAATTAACACTTTCACTAACAAACAAATTTTAATAGGTTTTGCACAGGTAGCTCTTCGGTAAAGTCGTTAAAATCTAAAAACAAAGATCTGCAAGAAATGCGTAAGGTTTGCTGACTCGTACCAAAGCTCAGTCGGGAGAGCGATGTATCAATAATAATATGAAACTAGTGGAATGCTTTCATAAAAAAATATATGAATATCATGGTAAAAACATCATGATATTCAATAAAATATGTAAAATAAAACTTGTTTATTACGAATTAAACACCAATAAAAAACAATTTTGCGCTTACGGCAGTCTCATTGTAATTGTTTCAATGTTCACTTGTTCGAATTTTGACAGATCTGGTAAATACAAAATATTAATAAAACATGTAGAAATAAAAAAAATCGTATGCTCCCCAACCTGTGATCCTAAAATTCAGAGTAATTCCAGATAATATCCTAACACCAGACCGGCTTACAAGCTACACGATTAGGATGAAAGTTACGTTAAGGTGTTTTAATACCTGAGACTTGACAGCAAGACTCTTCTGCATTTCCTCAACCTGTTCAACGGTCTCTGCGATTTTGCCCAAACCGACGTTCAAGTGTAGTTGCTGTTCCTCCAAGTCGGCGCGCTTCTCTGCGTACAGCTTCACCATTTGCTGAATGAAATCTAGATAGTGCCTGAAATAGTTTTTTGTATATTAGCACGGTCTGATTAGTTTTTTTTTAACAAGAGACGGGACGAATTAGTCGTGTACCTAATGGTAAGCTACACGCCTGTCCATTAAAGTTGTAGAGCCACTCAGAGCTTTAAATCGTACAGATCTGAGGGACTGGCGGAGTGCCTCTGCGCCCGTCACCCTGAGACATAAGTTGACAAGTCCCATGTGTTGTAAAATCACCAACACCCTTGCCCTTCAAAACCAAAACACAGCAATGCGGAGATTACTGCTTGGCGGCAGACATAGGTAAGGTGGCAGTACTTCCCTGGACGAACTCTTTCACAAGGAGGTCTACTGCTACTAATTAATAAAGCATGTAAGTTAAAATATTGTCGGTGTCAAAAAGGCTAGGAATGTGTTGGCTGTCTAAAGACTCATGTAACACACTTACCTAGGTGTAATAGCCATGGTCCTATTGGCCCTTTTAGCGAGTCTCGCATTAGCACGATGCAGCGTCTGGTGTACATACACACAGGCGTTTACAACCGCCTCGCGGTGGGAAGGCCGGGCGCCCACTTCTCCACATGCGGCGGGGAATATTTCCGGTGGAACGTAGTCAGCTGAGTCTAGGTCCATACGTGTTGTAAACTCTTTGCCCACCTGGAAGAAATTGGGGATATTTACGATAGAGCATAATTCGATTTATTTTTTAAATTTAGTAAACATTCGACAGGTAATTATTGAATAAAGAAGACGCTACATTGTTTAAGAAATAACTCAATATAACAGTAATAAGTATTTATTATATATATATAAAATACTTATAAATGAAACTAAAAAAAACTGTTATTTGGTATTATTTGACTTTAAAAATCGCGACTTGATTGTGTATTAAAATATTTTACCTCGACGTTTATAATGTGTGAAAATCGTGAAAGTTTAAATCAATCGTATTTGGTAAGCGTAAGAGCGGTTACACATGGCATCGGCGTTACACGTTGCATCACTACAATTTATAAGCGATTGCATCGATGCAAACGCGCGAATGCAATCGCAAGTGTAGCGACGCAATCGAATGCGCGTTTGCGTCGCTGCTAAAAGTCGCCGTGTGTGTGCACTCAAGATTTATTCGTTTTTTAATCATACGACGCAGATTGCGTTTATGTTGGTGAAAGTTGAATGGGTAATATATTATTTAATAATAAACAACTGTTAAAAACTGTAAAAAAATCTAATACATATTTAGGTGTAACCATTACGCATAACTAACTCACTTGGAATAAAGCACCATCGCTCCAGTCCCCGAACCAGTTAAGCACACAGCGATTAAACAGTGCCGGTGAGGTTGCTGCACGGTCTTTCAGGCCCTCGGATGAGGGGTTCATTGTGAACACTACGTGCAGGTTGCGCATTACTTGACCTGTGAACCTGTTGGGGGAATTCAGTATAGCATTCATCAAGTGATATGGTATATAGTCAAACGTAACATACGCTTTTATTTTACATTAAAAAAAGATGCTAAGACTTTATGATTTGACTGTGATATCTTGGTGTTGTAATGTCTATAATGCAAGTCATTATAGCTTGTTGAAAATCTTCAATGAGATCGAAGTTCCAATCGATTAAGTATGCGATCAAATTACTGAATTTGCGAAATGGAAAAAGCTCATTAATTATGTAGGTAGTGTACTTTTGACAACTTCGTTGGGCCAGCGGATTAGGACTTTGAGCGATGCACAAAAAACAAAAAACAGTGCTGGGTGTTCCGAGTATTGCCCCCAAAGCATATTTAGTTACCGCGGTACTCATAGTAAGGGGATTACCAAGTTTGAAGCCAGGTAGTTGGTGTGAATGTTTGACACAGTAAGTTACATTAATTTTTCATTTGTCTCATTGCCTGATACTGTCTCTCAACATTGGTTCTGAACAATATTTTTCAATTCCAATAATTTGGAAAAAGTTTATACAAAAACTAACTTCATTTCCATAAACTTTAAATATATCTACATACCATTTGTACAACTCGTCGTTCGAATCCAACATAAGGCCTTCTCGTTGAGCGCCTTCCTTGCATTGAGTCATTAGGGTTGCGAATTCGTCTCCCTCGAAAAGACCAGGTACCTAAAATGGTGCAAATCTTATCACACTTTGTGCAGCGGCAATTAAGAAATCTATACTGTTATTGTACTGTAAAAAAGATATAAACATAACTATAAACATTTCTACAAACCTCGCCGTTAGCTAATAGGGTATTCATTCTCTCAAGGAAACCACTGTCCAGCACGTTGGACTCGTCGAGAATAAAGGCGACTTTCTCGTCGCGGCAGCCGGCGCGGCGTAGAACGGAACGCAAGTCTTCATCAAAATCTGCACCAGTGTACTTGTTGTGAACCTAGTGACACAGATATGCATTTTTAAGTCTAAACTGATATAAGCGTCCAATAGTAGTATAATGTTAAAGTACTTATACGTACTATATTATTTATATTCAGAGTATTTTAATTGGACCGCACGGTAACCGTCCGGCCACCGAGGCTTTGTATTTGTATTTTGTACGAATGCAGAAAATGAATATTCACAAAGCTGCTATAAAACATCATAGTTTTAACAATATAATGGAGCAAATGGAGTAATAACGCACACACTCAACATAGCCCCGCACTATGCAAACCCTGTGTCGCGGGTTGGATGGACACACGCATAGACAACCACAAATTACACCCAAACTCACGAGAGAAATAAATGTAGGCCATACAAATATTTCTCCCATCCCGAGAATCGAACCTCGGACCTCTAAGTGGCTCTGAGTAAAATTGTAATAATATTAACATTATATAAACTTACTTTAAGCGTGTCATAGTACGAAAGGTCAATGTAAGGTTAAAGCAATATTGTTTTAAGAGGTTGTGGTAGGCCTCCAGGACTCCGGGCCATCCTCTGAAGGCCTTAGCTTGCTCCCTGTGGCCCATCCGCCGAGATTCACAGTAGTATGTGCAGTAGCAAGCCCAACCTGTGGCGTCTCTCTATGGCGGTGGCTTAACCGCTGGGTTTTAATGGGTATACAGGGCCATCGCCTGGGAATCCCACATAACCGCTCGCTATTCCGCCGAGGCGAGTGGTATGCGTAACGCATTTCCCAGCGTTAAAAATAAAGGCCATCCAGGACCACACATTGGAGGACAAATATTATTGGAGATGTTTATGTTATAGACTTGAGCCATTATGACATTGCTTGCTTACCTTAATCTGGAAGATGCTCAGCCCATTCATCCAAGCAACAAAACGACTGAGCGTGGTCTTTCCAGCACCTGACACTCCGATAAGCAGCAAGTGGCCCTGCGGCTGTCTGAATATACGGTCGATACGCAATACGTGGTCTAAAACTTCATCGAACAACACTAGAGGCACGTCTAACTCTTCTTCGTAGAACACCTATAAAGAAACCAGGTGTGTCCCAATTTATAATGGTGTCTTTTTCGTCTCAATGGGGAATAAAAGACAAAGCAATATTTTGAATCTTTGAGATGAAATCGACAAATCGTCATATGTGAGTGATTAGTTGCTGTACAAGTTTTATTACAGAATTTTAGTTTATGAACGCTTAGTAATGTGGTACTATAAAATAATTCAAAACCGCCTATGACATTGTGATTTTCCTCATTATTGTAAGACTGAAATATAAGGCTTGCTAATAATTTCTGTACTACAAATACATAAGCAATTAATTGATTCATCCATCAAACGGTAACTTTTTTAAGACTTTAGATTTAAATATAATGCATAGTGTTCCTAATTTTATTTCGCCATAATGCGTAAAAGACATTGGTATTTTGTTAAATGAGATTTAAGCCAATCGACCAATAGTACTGTAAGGACAGTATGTACTGCATGTTACTTTATGAGCAAAGAAAATTTTTACCATAACGATGTAACACATTTTAATGGTAAGGTTTATACTAAATAAAGAAACATTTTATTTATTTTTTAATTCTTACCTTGAGTCTAGCTTTGACGTACTCGCGAAGTTGATCTCTTAGTACTGGCACATAGTCCTTACTCAGCCAGTTGCTGTATAGAATAGGACGACCGAGTGCTTGTTCCCTATTTATTCCTGAAATAAAGATTCAGTTTTTTAAACTCAAAATCCACCAGTTGACTGAATACACATAAGTCTTCATAATTGCATCCCTTTAACAAAATTTTATTGGTTGCGAAAAATATACACACATTTTCCATAGTATAATGTCCTACGGGATTCTCATGTGCGGTAAAGCGGCAGACATACAAACCATATTTGTGTTGCAAAAACGAGCGATTCATTCTGTTGTACCATTTAGTTAGGTTCTTGGATTTCTCTCAGAGAAAACTTTAAGGAGACTGGTATCATGACTGTGGTATCATCACAGTACATTTTCCCAAATATTTTCGTTAAGAAAAAAGATATCCATAATATTAACCTTAGAACTAAGTCCAAACTCATGGTACCACGATTTCGTTTAACTAAGTAAGGTAAAATATTCTTTCTTAACTGTGTACATTTTTACAATACAATCCCGGAGCATATGTTAAGATTACCATTTTCTAAGTTTACAACTTACATTAAAAGTATTTTGATTGAAAAGTCACATTACAAAATTGTAGTTTCCTGTATCTAACTATTAATATATATTATAAATTAATAATAATTAAATTATTATCTAACTACGTGTTAGATAAAGATGTATGGAAAGACAACGTGATTCCACATGAATATGATTCAAAATGTATTCTATAGCATTTAAGTTTATATGAAAAGAGCAATCCCTAGTTTGTTGCTTGTTCTGCTCAGGGAGGTCAGCGTAGTGAACGAGCATTAGCTTAAAAAAATGACGTTTTCAAATGTAAAAATTGTACTTATGGAATAAATGATTATTTGACTTCGGGAATTTAAAGAATGATGTGGCGGTTATGGTTAAATTACCTGGGAAGAATCTCATAGCGACAGTGTCGATGTTCTCATCAGTCCATTGTCTTTCCGAGTCGTCAACTAAACGGTCCTGGAAGAGGCGGAGCCCTTCGTGCGCCCATAGTCGCACTAATCCTTCTACATTTAGGTTGTCCAGCGGCCTGCACAGATGAATTGAATTATTTCAATGTGATGTATTTACCCTATGTCTCACTACAGGGAGTCGGGAATCTTTCTTAACAGCGTTATAATAACTCTATCTTAGCAGGGATTGAGGATATCACATTATACAAATAGTTTTTTAAGTATTGTTTAGCATGCAGGTATTCAATTACGAATTCCTAAAAAAAATTACTCCCAGCATTTGTATTAAGGTGGAGACTGACCGGATCATTTAAGCGTAACGTAACACGTTACGATGTGAGCATTCGTATAGTCAGTACAGCGAGCCGACCCAATTGCAGGAGCGACGCGCGTTCCACTCGGTTGTCGGCTTTTTGACGAATCCCTTTGAGTGTTAGATTTCAATTTGTTGTGGTCACGATTTATACATTTGGTTTTTTCATATATTTATCAACGGTAAGCTATCTACCATTCATCAACCATCATGTTTCGGGTTTTGTACCAGTTTGAATTTTGTTATAATTGTGTAAAACCACAAAACCAACAATTACGACTTCGTCATCCGACATTTCGACTGCGAATGCCACCGGGAGCACGGCCAAGCGCCGAGTTCGAAACAAGCAATGATACCGGTCAGTAACGTAACATACTCGCTGCGAACGTTACGATAAAATTTGTCGGTCAGTCGCCACCTCTCCGTTTGTAAAGGTTACGGAGATTTCTTACCTAATAGCTTCACAAATACCGCGCACCCATCGCGTCATCTCACGAGGTGAATACACGTAATGAGGCTGCATATCCTGAGTAAAGCGTTCTTGCGACGCTAGATACAGTTTCACCATGGCTTGGGTTAGAGGTTCTGCGTAGCCGCGTAGGGATGGTTGCATACGTAGCATGGCCCGAGTGAATGTGCCATAGATCTAAAAGTAATACAGGTAAATACTGTTAACTTTCGTCAATTTGGTGTTTTCTTTTTCTCTATTTTATTAGCGCTGAGCGTTTGTGCTCCCGAACTACCTCGTACCAGTACGGCTAGCAAAATAGGACGCGACTTGCGGGAGAGCGACATAAAGCGCGAGATACTGCAATGCTCGCACAGCACGTCGCGCCCTGTCGTGTTAGTCCCACTGAACATCGTATCCACGCAGAAGGCTTAATGTTATAAAAAAAGAAATTTTCAGAAAGTAACAAAGATAAGCAGAGTATTTTTACTTTGAAAATGAGATTATTTTTTCAGATCTATCTCGCGTATACTTGTTTTATACAACAAACCAACGTTTTAGGTCTTTACAGCTACCATGGACACGGTTAACAATGTCTCTAATATGTAGCAATCGCGTAAACTTGAGAACTTGCAATATTTTTACCTGTTCCAGTGAGGTTTCTCCAGGGTAATCGACATATATGACAGGCACGTGTCTTAGCAATCTGTGCGAGAGAGGCTTGCGGCCTGGGTCGGTGGGCGGGTTACATGCACCCACAAATTGAATACGCTCCAGGTGCACCCACGAGTGGTCTGAAAGTAAGGCATCGTATTGCCAACTTTATTTGTTGAAGTCAGGAATGAAATTCATGCAATTCATTTGCTTTCATATTTGCAAGACGGTCCCACCTATTCTAAATGTACACACCAAAGTTATCATGTTTGGTGAATGAACATGTATTATGTACGAAAGAGTGTACGAAAAGCCAGTTTAACCAGTTTGAATGACGAAAAGAGACGTACCACTTGCTCTAAAGAAGCCTTTATGTTCGAGCAGTTGTCTCAGGAAAGAGATAACACGTTGAGTACCGTACTGATCCATATCCGGCAAGTTGATCTCATCACAGAACAGCACTAGCCATTTGCCCAGCTACAAATAAAACATGTTATTCAAAAAATGTGTCGGTACCTTGAATGTTAGAAAGATTGATTTGTAAGTATAAGGCGTTGATCCAATAAGTATAGAAGTAAAATAAATCAAATATTAATAGTCATACCTGTACTGGAGCTAGCACGACACCGTTCGGAGTTTTTCTGTACTCGCAATAATGATCAAACGTCTTCAACAAGAGTTCAGGAGTGGTAGCAGATGAGAAATTAAGACCGACTACCTCCATGTCTGGTAAAGCTCGTAGCGCAGAGAACAAGGTCATTGTTTTACCAGACCCGGGTGGACCGCACAGCACTGTAAGGATTTAGTAGATATCTCGTATTTTGGAAGTATCATAGTGACCATTTTTCTTCAACGACTTCTATGATTCTATGGCCATGTCTATTATTATTTCAACCGCGCAATAAGGGTTAATTTTACGTTAAACTGTATTTTATAATTGAATCAAAATATTATAACGTACCAAGTGGTTTATGTTCTGCAAGCCAAGTGTAAAGTAACGCTTCGTGTCGTACTGTGTCCAAAGTAGGTACAACCACATCAGGGGCAGCTACTTTGTGGGTCTCCACTTCGATTTGAGGTACTTTGGCCGACCATGGAACCCATTCGCCAGTTATAGACACCTATGATGAGTACCCAAAAATAGAATTATTATTTGGTTAGTAATGCTGCTTTAGTATTCTTGTACATACAATTAGTTTCATTCACCATTAAAAAAATACTATTTCCTGTACTAACCTCAAAATCAATAATGTGCTGATTGGGTCCGCAGTTAGGTAGTGGCATTGTGCTAGCCGATCTAATAAAGTCTCCAAGCTCGTTGCGGTCCTGAAAGAGATATTTCTCATGAATTTATTCTACCTTAGGCCTCAACAATATGCATATCAGATTATTGCTTCGACATTTAAAGACTGGAAAGTCTTGGCAAATATACAAAATGTACCAAAGTTTTACTAATGCGTTTAATTATTACGTCAATGTCCTCCTTTGCGTTTTCAAAATACAGTAAAACGAGTAAGACATACTTTAAGTTTAGCGTCTCCGGCAAATGACCACAGTAGAGAGTATACAAGCCATTTGGGAACATAGGCTTCAAGCTGCTCATTCGTAATGGGGAAATCGGGATGTTGACGGTTGTAACCCAGGATGTTCCTGAAAATCAAGTATTAGGCAATATAGCTTCATTTTTATAGGAAATACATTGGTGCCACTTAATAGTACACTCTGCTAGTTTGGACATTAAACTTGGTAAACGTTTTTAATATACTGTTCATAACGAGGAAGTCCTTATAGATTTGAGCTCTTTCGGTTAAGGTATACGGAGTTACATGCAAAGTAAAACAAAGATGTTGGCATTTACCTAACGCCTCTATTTAGCATAGAATGCAGTGATGACAGAGCTCTGTGGCGCGTGAAGTCCATGATATGATCTAGAGTGGCGGCGTGCTCCAGGCATTTCACTACTAGACCGTCACCGAAGAATAATGGCTGCAGGATTACAGCTACATCCCGCTGAGTCTGTACCAAAAACAAATACTTAAAAAATCTATAATAAACATATAAGAGGTAATTAGAACTCTGCGAAATCTAGACGTGAATAAAGCTAGCGGGCCAGATGGAATTCCAGCAATAGTCCTGCGTAACTGTGCGCCTGATTTGTATCCTGTTCTCACGCGCATGTACCGCCTCTCACTTGAGACTGGTGTAGTTCCCAGGTCGTGGAAGATTGCAAACGTGCAACCTGTGCCGAAAAAGGGAAGCAGAGCTGACCCTGTCAACTATAGACCTATCTCAGTCACTTCCATACTCTGCAAGACTATGGAACGTGTACTCAACAACACAACCGTCTCCTAACGTACTTTGAAGAAAACGATCTCTTCAGTGATCGCCAGTACGGATTCCGATGAGGGCGATTTACTGGGGATCTTCTTGTGTATGCCTGTCACATATGGAGCGAGGCTATAGAAAAGCATGGTGAAGCACTTGCAGTGTTTTTGGACATTTGTAAAGCCTTTGACAGGGTCTGGCACGCAAGTCTTTTAAATAAGCGTCTCTCTTACGGACTTCCCACTGACCTTCGCAATTGGATCGCGGATTTATTGAGCGAACGTTCGATTCGAGTGGTCTTAGAAGGTTATTCTTCCGAACATATGGCGATAGATGCCGCCGGAGTTCCTCAGGGTTCCGTACTGCAACTCTCTTCCTGCTACATATCAATGATATGTTAATTCCAAGTACCTCTGCATATGCTGATGACAGCAAAGTTGTAGATAGGTACTTGACTAATGCAAGGGTCAGTGGAGAGGAAATCCAGTGTCCGATTGGGGCAATGCCAATCTTGTGAAATTTAACGCTACCAAAACGCAGGCGTTTCTATTCTCCATAAAACGGAGTCCCTTTGAGCAGACTTTTCGTGATATATCCATACTGACAGCCGACTGTCTCCAGCTACTTGGAGTGGACCTGTCGTTCAAATTGAACTTCGGCATATACATTGAATCCGTGGCCAAAAATGCAGCAAGGAAGCTTGGGACCCTTTCCAGGGTGAGGCGTTACTTTAGACCGGGACAGTTGCTTCAGCTGTACCAAGCACAAGTCCGGTCGTGCATGGAGTATTGCTGCCACCTTTGGGATGGCTCTGCTACATCACCGGGGGACTAGGTCGACTAGGCTTGCGTTCCACCCATATGTTATGTATAATCCAAAGATTCGCACCAAGCGTTACGCTTCCACATTTATTATGGCTAACGGCTATAGAGTGGAATTCCCTGCCTGCAGACTTGTTCCCTGAACGTTATAACTTGGGTCTTTTCAAGACGAGAGTGAATAGGCATTATTTAGGTGTGCATGCTCCATCGTCGACCTCATTGTCACTTTCCATCAGGTGAGATTGAGGTCAAATGCTCGTTTATAATTTATATATAAAAAAAATCTAGAAAAACACATAAAAATTATCTTAAGTAACCGGAGTAGTCAAGTGAACAGTAAAAAAGTAGCATTATTACGATTGTTTGATTAAATATAAATATAGTTTTCAGCAATGACAATATTATGAAACTATCTTTGTAACAGAAATAATACATACTTGTAAAGCCGGTGACAATATGTTTTCAGTAGCATTCTGGTCACCAGATGGAGCGGCCACTACAATGCTGAAGGAATCTTCTTCTCCGTCTTCCAAAGGAATGTTTTTCAGTCTAAACAATGTATAAGTAAGAACATGTTACATAACAAATAGCAAAGTAATCGCGTTTGTGACTTCTACAGTCGTCTGTCCATATGGTTGAAAGGAATAAAGTTCATCGTAGTAAATAGTAAAGAAATGATTTATTTCATGTCATACCTCATTAGGTAGTTTTCGAAGATCATCTCGGTGGTAAGGACGTCTTGGGAGAACCAGACCATACCACAACGTGATACTGTGGCAAGTGTTGCATATTTTAGATCTTGTACCTAGGAGAAATAGTCAAGTTTAGTAACAGTTGGTATGGTATTGTGAATATTATGTTTGTGCTTACAGTATAGTAAATAAGCGTTTTACAACGTATTGCTAGGCAGATGTAATTTTTTACTACAAATTTTAGAGAAGAGCACATTAGGTCATATATGCGCTGCCCAAATTCGAAGAACCAATTAAATTAATCAATTAATAAAATCAATGAACCAATTAATAAAATCAAGTAAAAAAAAACAAAAATAGAAAAATAAAATGCTACTGACCTCAAACATAACTCGCACATTAGGCGGTAGCGACAGACGTTCGCCATTGGGTAGGGTAAGCAGCTTGTTGTCGTCCAAAACCGAATTCAAGTTCTCTACCCATTCAGGGTCCACATCACCGTCGAATATGATCCATTGACGCTTGTTAATTTCTCCACGCACGTTGTCGATGATTTTTCTACATAAAAAAAATTTGAAAGAAAATGAAACAATGTCAGAGCCATAACGATAGACTTCTGTCTTGTTTTGTCTTGATTGTAGCCTTGCGTACACTCACCTAAGAATGTGAGTAAACAGACCATCAGTCCATTCACGAGTGTTTGGATCCAGAACACCGTACAGAGTTTCCTTTGACATCGCCTTTGGGTCGATTACGTGGGCTACGCCTTCAACGCCTTCAAATCTGTAATAAGAAATTATTTAAACAAATAAAAGCACATATTCAACTGGGCACAAATTTTCTCAAAAATGTTCAGAGCTATATAAAATTTCCTAAGTGTTTTTAAAAGTGAAAAAAAGTGTAAATTTAAAAAGGGTTCTCAAATAATATTAATTGGCGAATCAAAGCCAAATTTAATTATATAAACAAACCTCTCCAAAGCTTTGAGTAGTACTCTCCAAGCTGTAGATTTGCCGCTCCCAGAAGGTCCGACCATCATAAGGCCGTGATTTAATTTGCAGATTTGGTACAGTTGCAGCACCTATATGCGAACATATATCTTAATATTGATAATTTTAGACAATCTCTGAATTTTTTATCTTTTTAGAAACGCCTTAGAAGATTTATGAAGTGTCGGTATTAGACTAACAGTTGAGACATGTATATTAGTACCCAGTAGGGTAATAGTTTTTTTTATACATTTTTAGCATTATATTGTCCTAGTAACAATGGGCGTTTCTCTAATTATCGTTTATTTTCAAGAAAGATAGATGAGACGGAGATATCGTCAAAGAAACGAGTGTACGTTAAAATGGAACATGAAATAGTGTAAAATGGAAACGTGAACATTTACAGAGTTAGCAATAATGGCAAGGTAGTGGAAAGCTTATTTACAATGCTACATTTATTATTAACTACAAAAATAAAATAAACATAAATACACCTGAAATGGAAATTATAAGAGAAACAACATATGTTCTAATCTAGAAACTGTCAAAAGGAACACAAAATTTCAGAACAACCTATAGGATATTGATCTGATTTTAGAACGAAAAAGTCAGTGCATATCTACCAAAAAACGAAGTAAACATCTCAAATAAAACAAGGATTGAGGGGTTTTTATGTATGTTTTTCTTTAACATTCAAATTAATAAAAAAAAATTATCCATCAAAAACCAATAAACGGTTTTAAGCAGACGACAGACTTTTTTGTCCACCTATTTGTCAAATCACATACTGTCCGCATCGACCATGATTTTGGCATAGAATTAGACAGCCCGGATAAAAAGTTTTGTCGCCAGTTTACGGTCCGAAGTATTAGACTGAAAAAGGTGTGAACAGCAAGAAACACAAAACACAAACAGCAAAGTGAACACACATAGACCCGCACCGACTGACCTTGTCGATCCACGTGCTGTGCTGCGCGCGCGACGCTGCACTGCGCCTCTACGTGCCGTTAGCGGGTTAGCATGAAAACGCATACCAGTCACACTCACTCGGCTACCGTTATAATGAGGGTTGGAATTGCACTTCTAATTTTTGGTTACATGGGCTAATAGCACGAAGGATTCATTTAAAAAAGATATGAATTCTCTGACATCTTTTGTAATAGTTGTGATCTTTAACGAAGTTGTACCTTGAGTTCGACAAATCTTTTTGTTCCCATAAATATGCCAAGAACGGACATATAACTACAGTTTAAACTAAATCGACTATATTTTTTTTCAATTGCGAAATCGAACGCTTTGAAAAAGGAGCAAGACAAAATTTTCATCAAACATTTTTGACAGAATTTATGGCTTTGGATATAGCCCAATGTACTTTTTAAGATCCAATTGAAAATTGAGTCTGTTACAATGTTACAACAGTGTTTCAATACGCTACAGTGAAAGGTTAGTTTTGTATACTTTTATGTGGCCTCGTTTACCGAGGGACACATTTTAGTCACGTGAAGTGCAATCCCAACCTAATATTTGTATTATGATAAAGCAAATGTTATAACTTTTGCAGCGTGATTTTTAAAACATCGACCTGTTAAATGATCTATGCATTCTCGTTTATTAATATAGTAAATTTATACCATCACCGTCATGGTTGGTTATTTTTATTAATGATAGTGGTATTTTTAAATGATTTGGTAAAACTTGATCAAAAGTCGCAAAATTCTTTAGAACTGTAGGCGCACACTACTTTTTATTTTTAATTTTTGCGAAAATTCAATGTCTAATTACTAACACATGAAGAAGTACAGTAAAGGATGCTAATCATCTTAGGATCCATTTTTTATCCGACTTCAAAAAAGGAAGAGGTTCTCATTTCGACTGTATGTTCTTCTTTTTTTTGTATGTATGTTACGCGATAACTCCGGTATTTGTGAACCGATTTTCATGATTCTTTTTTTTTGTTGGAAAGGGGGTACTTCCAGTGGTCCCATTTCATTTTGAAGAAATTCATCCACCTCGAAGGGTGGTGGCTGTTCACGCATGAAGATTCATTTTTATAAATAGCGCCTAATTTTAATTTAGGAGCAATTACTTTAATGGTTGATTTTGCTATTTCTCCAATTCAAGGCGTTTTTCTCTCAATATACTTTGAGTAGTGAGAATAGATTTTTATTATCTCCAGTGTCAAGTCCTGTATAGTGGCGAACTAGGGGATATTTCAATAAAACTTAGCAAATAGACGAAATTCCACGTACTTTTGAGGTCGGTTTTTTTTAGTTTTCTGTACTGAGATTATTCTTCGTAACACTCAAAATTATCGTTCGAACAATGTTCAGACATAAAAATGACTGGCAACACAATCATTATATATGGCAATGTCTATACTTTAAATGGTAGGTATCCAGCTATCGGGGTTATTTAAAAAATGGGCCTAAGTATCGTCTTTTGCAGGACTGTAAAAATATCTACTACTTCTTTTATTTATTAAGAGTCCTTTATTTTATTATTACAATATCTAACACATTTGGCTAAAAAGCTGTTAAACCATTTAAATGTTACTTAATAAAGACAGTCGACAAGTCAAGTCATAGACATTTTATAATCCGATTCTGTTCTGTTTCTTTGGATTCGTATCTCTGGAATATCTATTTGTGTTTTTGATATATTCATCACTTTTGGCACATAACCCGATTATTAGCTACAATGAAAGCTGTCAAATCACGAAAAGATACATTTCGTCGAACGCAGTATTATTTATCGAGATCTTAGGTTTTCGCAATTGTTACACATAGGAAATGAAACTATTTTTCCGGATTTAAATCGCGTATATTTGTTTTGTCAACCGTGACCATGGGACCTGTAAAGGGCCCGAAACGCAGTATTATTTATTCATATAACTTGTAAACTTACATTTTTCAGCAATTTCTATTAAAATTAAAAAGATTTCAGTTAAATGGAGAGTTTCCTATGCATTTTAGAAGTTTTTTGACATAGTTGTACCTCGGTACACAATTGGGCCCAAAAATGAAAGGATTAAAGGATATCTTATTCCGCTCGTATGATAAACGACTCCAAAGTTAACCGACAGTTTTGTTCAAAATGTGAGCCTACAGTAATTGCTACAAAATTGTTCCTTTACCAAAAACCTCTACAATTTATATATTTTGAAAAGAATCGAATCAAGTTTTATCGAATGTCGCCTTAATATTTGTGCATAATATGACAACGTCCCTGAATGAAATTAATGAAGTTTCAATATTTGACGTCATATTGTCAAACTAGCTGTTAATTCCTCTTCCCAAGTTAACTAGCCACCATCAAAAAATTTTTATGTAGTCTATTATAAATAATTTTATGGGCCATACCTTGTCCATCCAAGTGGATCCTTGTTCGTCGCCTTCACCGCATACTAAGAATTCTTCAGCGCATACAGCGCGAATCTCATTCTTCAAACCTGTAGAAGAAAAGTCATTTTAACGTCTCTAAATTTGATGTCTTATATTTCATAAAGACTTATATTGCATGAAGTACTTATAATTTGATTCAATTGTCGTGTAGGAAGCGTTTTGGTAGTTTTGAATTAATATTGCATTACGAATATTATTTATTTAGCGATGACACTTTTGTATGTAATATTAACAGTTAAGTTCGAGGAAACTTATAACTCATTTCGGCAAAATTTTTTAACACTCAACTCACCTGTCATTTCAGCCCTAGTGTACCCAACATTAGGGAACACATCGTTTAGTAACGAGAACAACAGTGGGATGTCTTCAGCTACTAATTTAGGCACCATAGTCTCGCATACGGATTGTATGAGAATATCTTGTTCGGGCAGTGACTCTGCAATGGACGCTTCATCTGGCACTTCTTGGCCACGTTCTATGAGGTTTTCCTAAATAATTATATGAAAGTTGGCAGTGATTGAATAATGATTGTTAGAACGCTAAATGAACCTCAACACTGGAAGGAGCAACTGGGATTGCACGTACAATATTAAGGTAAACAATGTTCTTTCCCTTCTCCTATTAATATAATATCGCACATGAAACTCAATTTTGTTGTAATTCAAAATTGTTAGATTTGAGAAAATACGATTTCAAAATATAAAAAAATGTGAATGTTATTCCTAATAATAAGATTATTTTTATTTATACATAATAATTACTTATTCGCTTATAAACGAGGATATAAATTGATCTTAGACATATAAACACTTATAAACGAGAATATATTGATTCAGTAATTTGAACTGTCACATTGTGTTTTCTCAATTCCATCATTTTAACCGACTTCAAAAAAGGAGGAAATTCTCAATTCGACTGAGTGTTTTTTTTGTATGTGTGTTATGCGATAACTTCGGCATTTGTGAACTGATTTTGATGATTCTTTTTTTGTTGGAAAGACCTCAAGAACCTAAGGAGCAGTCCCATTTCAATGTGAAGAAAATATTCCACCTGTAAGGGTGGCTAACTAGGGGATGAATGACTTTTGAGGTCGGTTGTTTTAGTATTCTGTACGAGATTATTGTGTTTCAAGTGCGATATATTATGTTTCATCTGTTCTATACCAGTTTCGGTCATTAAGCGAAATTGAATAAAATCATTATACGCTTGCTATTAGAATATGCACTACACATTAAGAAATGTTTTGCAAACTATGTCTTGAGAATCGGCAGTTTGTCATTGGTAGGGTCTGATTTACTATCAGCTTTAAAAAAGATTTGCTTTGTATTATGAGTACATTTCTTAAAAACAAACTATATAAGGAGTAAGTAATACAATCAATTATCGGAAATACTGTAAAATTAAGAACAAATTTAAATTAAATGCTTTTAGTATTTGTCTCAGATCTACAAACCTTAATCTTTTGTATGCGGTCACGCTTGACGTTACCGGCCGAAACGAGTACAGATTTCAGAGCTCGTAAGCCAAAATCGTAGTGAGACTGGTTCGATAGTTGTTCATCGCATAATCTGGAAGTAAAAGTATACATAATAAATTAAAATAAAATGATAATAAATTAAAGTGAGCTTAATGCATGAGTGCATCGGTCTAATAATTTAAAAAAAGTTCAATGAAAGATCAGAATTTCGACCTTATTAGGCAACCGTATCATATGTACTCTTGTGGTTTTTCCAATGATAGCCCACATATTTTTAAATGTTAGCGTAGTTGGTAGGCAAGAAATCAGTCTTTTATTATACCTATCCAGCCGTAGTCAATTGACTATAAGCAGATGGGTAGAGTTAATTTGGCGTGAGAAGTGAGTTTCCTATTAGGACCCTTTTATTCCAGACTACTTAGTACGATATCGTAATGTGACTTGTACTTTGTGCAGAGGAATTCAAATTCTTGCTCTGTGCTTGTTACTAGGTAGTCATGTATTTTCGAGTAACTTATGAAAATCGAGTTGGATCATTGTTTGAGAATATAGTTCATTAACTGTGTGATTTTATACTGGATTGAGTCAACTTATGGTGGAATATCATACATTTTACTTTGGGTTATGCATATTGAATATAAGCTACTTTTTTCATTATGGCTTTAAAGTTAAAAAAAAAGAAAATCTTGTAATTATACTTCGTTCAATCCATTTTGAACAAAAAGTAAACAAACAGGTCAATGACCCGACCATAGATACTTTACCAGACCATAGATGGCTTAGTGATGGCTAATTGTAATACTAACTACAAATTGATTAACTAATTGAATGAATCGATTTGTTATAAAAAATTCCAATATAAAATTCTTATTATATTAAATTATTATTATTATTATCGGTATTCTACAGGATATATCACGGAAAGTTGCGATGGAATTGCATAATTTGATTCCGCCTTCCCCTTTCCCTCATCGGAAGACTAGACGTGGGCGGGGGTTCCACCCTTATGTTGTGGATATTCCCCGGATTCGCACGCAGCGTTTCGCTTCCACATTTGTATGGCGAGCGGCTAGGGAGTGGAATTCCCTGCCTGCAGACTTGTTCCCCGAACGCTATAACTTGGACCTTTTCAAGGCGAGAGTGAATAGGCATTATTTAGGTGTGCATGTTACATCCTCGACCTCGTCGTCACTTTCCATCAGGTGAGATGTAGGTCAAATGTGCACTTATTTTGTATAAAAAAATAAAAAAAATAAATAAGCTTATTTAAAATTTCCGAAACCTTAATTTTAAAGCCTCCTTCAAATTCTTACACTTGGGCTTTACTAATCGATTATAAAAACTGTAATTGAATGAGCTGAATATTTTTTTTCGTACAGCACTATGCAATCATAGACATGTCATAGTTGTATAATTGAAAAATAACCTCACTTTTGGGCTACCATTTGTCAAATGCGATTTTACGATTGTATTAAAAATGAATATTGTAGGAAAAAGTTAAGTGAGATATCAAGTCGAAATCTTCGAAATATACGTGAAACTGTTACTTATTCGATTTATTGATTGATTTAGTGATTACTTTAGAATTTTAACTAAGCAGTTTTGTTTACATTTTGCTCAAAATGGATTTGAACAGACTTTAGTGTTGAAATCTCGTTATAAACAGTCGTTCAAAGGGGGTTAATTATTCAATTCATACAAAATCAATTTGTAACTTCTGAATCACTTACTTGAAGAACGGTACAATCTTGCAAGCCAACTTCTCAGCAGTCCTAAATCCTTGGCTGAACAACATCACCTCAGCAATGAGCTGCCTATCCGGCGTGGTCATGGCCAAGCTGCGGAATAGCTTCTTCAAGTTGTCAGGTAAGTTGGACCGACCAGCATAACCAGGATTCATGGTGATGAAAATCGCCATGTCTTGGCTTACACGGACTTGCTTGCCGACTAACTCGACTGTAATTGATCTGCCTGGAAATATACAAAGTACGTGACGGATTTAGGATCCTGAAATGGAGGCATCAGCACTCACGTTGATGCTCGTTTTGTAAGTAGAAAAATAGTGGTGTTTAAAAAATTTTGTAACATGTCGAGAGTCGAAACCTAATTTGTCAGGTTTTAGGTAAATGTTCCGTCACAGCAAAAAAATATTTTCTCCTAATATACTTAATGTGCTATTGCTATGCTATAAAAGTGTTTCAACGTTCAACTTTTATATTTTCATTAGTAGAGAATATTTAAGAAAAATAGTTGTAGAATTTGAACATAACTTGGATGACATGTGCGAATAAACTTTATATGATTGGCCGCGAGCCTCTAATGTCTCAGGCCATTGCAAAGTAGAGATTATTTAGACAAGGCTACAGTTAATTTACTTGTATTGTTGTCTCCCTCTTGGTGGCTCTTGAGTGCCTCTTGAATGGTCTGCACTTGCTGTGAAACGGCGGACAACATTCTCTCTTCCAGTCGATTGAACTCGTCGAAGCAACCCCACGCGCCGACCTGTGAAAACAATTTGTTACCAACTTTTGTTGTCTGCATACATGGAAACAGACGTAAATTGAAAATTTAAGGAGTTAAGAAAACGTGTTGAAAAGAGGACGGCAGAAGCGTCATGCATTTACATAAAGGCCTATGAAACCAATACAGTTGATAAGGGCTATAGGTAAATGGAGGGTTTGTACATGATGAATTGACTATCGACCAGAACTTAGGAAATGAAACTATTTTTCTATTATTAATTAATAATAAATTGAACTTAATAAAAATTCATTGAATAAAATAATTTGTAAAACTTAATGTAGCGTAAATTGGAAAGTTTTCTTTATAAAATTAAAAATAAGGTATTTAATTAATAACCATTGCATATTAGACATAACTGGTGGAAGATAAGTTGGTGTTTATAAATGATTTGTGCCAAACTAAGTTGCCAAATGGGATGGTGATATCCTTTGCTGACGACACAACACTTTCATTCCAAGCTGACTCTTGGCAGGAAGTTTTTCAATGTGCTCAAATAGGGCTCAACTCTATCCTAGGTTGGTTAAACTGTAATCTTTTAACTTTAAACCAAAATTAAAAACCAAATATATGGTATTCGGAATGCGCTCTAATTCGCTGCCTACTATTGGCCACACACTCATTGCTCATGACTCTCCTGATAGTTGTAATTGTGGTGGATGCCGGTGCCCCGCTCTGCAATCCGGCCAAGAGTTCAAATATTTGGGTATAAATATTGACCAACATATTAATTTTAAAAATCATCTCTCTCTAACCGTGTTCGAAAGTTAATAGTAGTTTTCAAAACTTTACGTCATATAGCCGATTTTGATGTTCTTAGGATGGTATACTTTGCTACGTGTCAAACCATTCTTCTTTACTGCATTTCATCCTGGGGTGGTGTAGCAAAAACGACTCTTATGAAACTGGATAGTTAATTTTCGACGCCGTGATCGTGTGTGCCATTATTCGGCGTGGTCTACATCCTTTGCCCATCACTTCTTCGGCTTCCTCGGGCCCTTCTTATATAACGGATGTAATGGTGAATTGCATATTTATCCTCTAAACAAGTTTGAATGTAAGAACGTGGTCACTAAAAGGCTATTTAGACTTTGTCATATGAGGAAACGGAAAACCTCCTTCATGTTCCATTATAGTTAATTCCCACACACACAAACACACACTCTCACTCACTCACTCACTCACTCACACACACACACACACACACACACACACACACACACACACACACGCGCGCGCGCGCGCACACAGACACATACACACACACACACACACACACACACACACACACTTTTTTGTTGTTTGTTGTTGATACTTTACCCGTAGGCGGAGGCCTGGAGACCTATAGCACAGGGTATCCTAGTTTAGGCTCCAGCCTTCACAGACAACAAATGTTTTATTACTAAAGAATGTTTAATTATGGTTGAAATTGTGTGTGAAGGAAATAAATTTATTATTATTATTATTAAGACTGCACCACCTCAGTCAACCGTGACCATGGGACCTGTAAAGGGCCGGAAACGTCGGTTTGTTTGAAAAAACAAATATACGCGATTTAAATCCGAAAAATAGTTTCATTCCCTATGTGTAACAATCGCGAAAACCTAAGAACTTGACCAGAACTTAATTGAACAATAGCTACATGATATAACATAGTAATAGTGTCAAAATTATTTTAGTATAATTAGTTTTGATAAAATCCAAAAAGAAAAAAATTGCCTAACCTGGCAAAGACCGACGAAAATACGCCCCATGGCCTGGAAGTCGAACGTTTCGTCGCAGTTGAACACCAGTACGAAACGGCCGAGTTGGTTGCCAAGAGCTTTCACTGACTCCGTCTTTCCCGTGCCCGCGGGTCCTGTATACACACGATTACAAAAATGTGGCATTACATACATTTCAAGAAATATGGGATTGTCACAAAATTTTATTTTTCGTGATAATCAAACATATTGCTGATATGCAGGTCAAAAACATACTTATACTCGCTCTAAAAGCGTAATTGGTCAGGTCTCTCTGCTGTTTCAAAGGTACATAGGTATGTAAGCAAGTTCTGTCCTAAAATCCCTTACCAAACGGTGATCCTCCAAGTCTGGCTTCCAAAGCCTGAGTCATAGTAAGGTAGCAGCGGTCAGTCAACGGAGTTTGGACCAAACGGTCTTGCACACCGAGGTACTCGAAGCCGTATAGAAATTTAGCATTCGCCATGTGAATTGTGAGTTGTTGCAGTACCTATAAAACAATGAAGTTGGGTAGTTTAGTTTAAAGATTAGTTGTTCTTATTCAACTATGGCTATTGTGTTTATTTGTGGTAATTTAAAGAAAAAAAAAAAATAATTTCACGGAATACACAAGGTTATTTGAAAAATACTAAACAACTTCGCATGACTATATTACTGACGTCATCGTCACAAACAACAACTTTCTTTCCATGACTTTAATAATCCGTCAGATGTTAGTTTCGTACAAAAATAAAAATATTTACTTATCGCTGTAAGCGGTGATAACTGCGGTAGCAAAAGAAAGCGCTAGCGCCTGCCCGATGCAAAACGCAGGAGCGGGGTGAGGACGTTAGCATGTATGAACCTGTTGTACCTTACTACTAAATACAGGTTTAAAAAGCGTCATATAGTGCAATAAAAACTTAAAAGTTGTTTTTAGTGAATTTGTTTTGTAAAAAGTATTGAACTAAAGTTGTCGTTTACGATGCTAGTAATAATAGTCTAGAGCGGTTGTTATGTGGTATGATTATTTTACAAGTAACCCTGTATAGCCTCTACGAAGTACTTACATCGTTGTTTCTAGGGTCAAAGTAGAACCTCATTTCGCAGAGCCATTCGAAGGAACGCGGGCTGTTTACATCAGATGCGATCAGACGTCTGGTCACTGTACGTTTGTGCACGAACTCGTTGATCTAGGGAAAAATTGTTATAGTTAGTTGCAGTTTCATTATTGGAAATTTATCGATTATATAAAGAAAAATAAAACAGAGTAATAGTCAAATATAGTAGAGTATTTTTTAAATACAAAATAAATTTTCAATGCACGATCACCATGTGCATATCAATTGTGCAAAATTTATTTACTTATGTTTGTTTACTGACCAAGTGTTCAAGCTTCCTCCTTCGAAGTGGTGGCTGTTCCTGCAGCACGGAGTCCGCCAAGATGTTCAACATGTTCTCAACATGAGCGAGTACGCGCTTAAGCCCTTCGCCGCCTCCATTAGTCAAAGCTGCTTCTACGTCTTCCGACCAGAGAATTTGAGCTGCTAGTACAACTATTTGTGCCTGTAGAATAATGTTAACATTTAGTTTCATTAAATTAGGAAATTTTAAGGAACAAGAGTGTGCGTGTATACTGAAGTTTTATCTATTAGAAACTCTCAATTTAATATTGTAACGTTAATAAATTGAAATCGGGGTATGCAGAGGTTCCCATCATCATGCGTTCAATACAATAATTTTAGTTATTCCGAGCGCCGTCTTAGCGCCAACGGTAACATGTTCTTTTGTTCGGCATTGATGTCAAGTTGGCTGCGCCCGCGCCGCCGCCGGCTCCATGCCGCCACGGCAGACGATCCAACAGCTCTTGAGAGAACGCACGCCACTAGTAATATCGGTCGCTGCTACGTATTTTAAAACGTAACCGTATTTTGGTGTTCGTCACTGTACGTTCTTCGAAAATATTATCAATATTTAAAATAACCCCAGTTTGGGTAAGTAGTATTGATGTTGCTTGTTGCTAGGCTGAGCTTAAGACAAATTATGTACCAATTTGTTACGTATTCGCAAAGCTTGGGAAGTTGCGATTATCACGTCATGATTATTTTTATTTGTTTTAACCGTAAATGCATCTCAATTATGATTATATAAATTTATGTTGTAAAATATAAATGATTGATTGTGCTTGAATCTGTTGAATAATTATTAGTTAATGTTCCAGTCCACTCTCGCGTTTGCACAAAATTACTTAATGCTTTACTTTATGGTTATATTGTAACTCCGTGTCTGATTGTGAACAATCTCGGCAACACAACTACATAAGTACTTTTCCTTTCTGCCGTTGCCGTGGGTGCTCACAGCGTTTTCTGGAACTGTATGTAACGGTTTTTTGTTTAACGGCACGTTCCAGGGTCCAAAGTCCGGATTTGAAACCGTTGCCTACGTTTCGCTTTCGGCTTAGTACGATTTTCTGTAACAACCCAGCGTTTCCCCGCCGCTGAGCGTCCGTCTTCCACCCAGGCACGGCATCAGGGCAGTAAATAAGTAAACATGGATCGAATTGTCTATGTGCGGCCGAACCACGTCATTTGCATGTAACTGAGGAGGCCGTTGGCCTTAGTAAATGTTTTATTGAGCTGTTTTGTCTTTTGTGTTATTAAATACCTAGAAGGACAAAAACCCCTACTGCGACAATATTTGGAGTGCATGATAGTTAACAATTAAAAACTCAAGATTTGCTAGAGCATGCAATGTAACTGGACTGTACGAGGCTATATTAAATAGGTAAGGGTAAATGTTACAATTTATAATAAGGTCATTAATATCTTATTTAGAAGATAAGAATTATGTGAAAATTTTCAAGTTTTACCATTCTGCATGAAGTTCTTGTAGGACATAAAACATACGAAGGTAAACTTACCTGATATTTGTCACACCAATCAATAAATTTCTGCGGGTCAACATTTCCGTCCTTAAACTGCTTCACGTCTGCGACAGCGTCTTTGAGCCGGCAAGCCAATGTGACACGCATCTCTTTCTCTACTAGTGATAGCCAGGAATTGATCTTGGGATTCTCAATCGTGGATACTGGTTGTGTGAAGTATACCTATAAAATAAAGTAATTCTTAAAAGCCTACCTTTAGACTTTGACAATAGCATCTTTAACTATGAATTCAGAATGCTAAAGATATCATATTCATATGCGCCTGTCTCCCTCAGGGGTAGGCAGACCATGCAGTTCTCCACTTGGATGTTCCTAACATACCTCTCACTTCCTTTACAAATATCAGTATTTTCATACACGCCAATTTATTCTTATTTCCTTGGGCCTGACTCATTATAACACCTAAAGCTGATTAAGATTTGTATGCCAATTCCTATCTATTTGTGTTAGTCTAGTACATCTAACATCTATATCATGTTATTTGAAAACAAAAATACAAAACAAATCTTAATAATAAGGGCACGGTTCCATTATGTCGTAACGTTTTATTTATCGTTGGACGACTGTCGCATCTAGCCTGTTCCCATATCACGACTATCGTGACTCAGTCGTGGACGTTTATCTTATTGTTGAACGACTGACGTGTCTAGGTGTTCTTACTTGATCGTGACGACAATTTATCGGTTCACGGTAGTCGCCATGTCGTTTGCACGACAGAATCCTTTGAAGTTGCGATTATCTGTCGTCACATTTTTATCGTGACGTTTTATTTATCGTCAGATGATTGCCGTTCTGGCTCTTCCCATTGCCACGACAGTCTGTCGTCGTAACGTCAATAAAGTCGTGAACAACTTCATTTAAATATACAAGTCACGACACTTTAAACTGCACGACTATCTATCGTCACGACATAATGGGAAAGCGCCCTAACTAGCGCTTCGGAGAAACGGTTTGTATGCTAATGCTGAGAAATGTCTAGAGTAATGATTCTTCATCTTTAACTACATTATATACCGATACGGGTGCATGAAACTTTAATATCAGTGCTGTTTGTTTGTTGTACTGAATGCCAATTTCTTGTTGTGGAGAAGAAAAAAAAACAGTTACATCTTTGTAGATTTGAAGACTTTCGTGGTTATTCACTAAATGATTATTAATCATTTAGTTACATCTTTGTCGACTTTAAAATGTCTAGGTGTATTTTATAAGTATATGCCTAGCACTTGATAGACCCGTTACTCTTTTCTTTCAGTCAGATTTCATTAATTTGTTGTTTGTGATCAACTATTCTAAAACTTGATCTTGATTTGAACTTGATTTCTAAATCTACTTACACGTTTCATTATTATCATTACACATTGTTCATGCGAAATCATAATTATTTGAAGAAAGTTCGAATCGATCGAGATCGCGATCCTTTCATTTGGTGGTCTGGTATCAAGCAGTATCTAACAAAGTTTGAAAGAGTTTATAGCGAAAAGCAGAGCTGTCCTCTGCAGCTGGTATTGTTTACTAAAATAAACCACTTATTGCAGAAATACTGGTCTTCATCCGCCTTTATTCAAATTTGAGTAATAATTACAGATTACGTTATCTAGCTTTATAGTTCTTTATAGTTACAAGTAATGAACAGATTGCCAACAATCATGTAGATGCTATTAAAGAGGATAGTAACAGTGTAACTTATTACTATCCTCTTTAATCAATAAATCAAGTTATTTAGCGTACTGAGTGTGATTTTTTATCTATTTTAAATATCTGGTATCCGGCCGGATATCGGATAGTTACCGGATATCCGTTTCATCTCTACATTATACATTGTTTTAACAATCAAATTGAGTCTTAATGAAACACGTCACCATACTTCTCAATAAATCACAATTGTATAAACCTGTAAAACTATAAAGTCGAGTACTTACCTCTTCACCCTCTCTGGAAGCGATACCGTTAATAATTGTGTTGTCTTCGTTGAGAATGATAGCAGCGATACCGGCAAACATCTTCTTGAAATGTTTTTGCAGACGCGCAACGTTCTTGCTGTTACCGATGATTTCTAACAAATCTTCGTCACCGACGAAGTAGAATCTGTGAAAAATGTATGTTTCTTTAAGTTTCTCGTTAGTTGGTACTACGATCCTATTGTCAGCGGGAGGGGGACGCCGATAAATCATAAGCATTTGTCTCCAATGCTACGCAAGCTACCAACGTTGGTAACGAGGTCCGTGCTAAGTTTACAACAAAAGATTGTGACAGTTTGTTTTCATAGGCGACTTTTCTTGCCCGTTTATCATTATCCTGCTCTAATATAAAATGAACTTACCTAGGGAAACTAGTTCTCTCGCGTTCAAGATACTCTCCGAGGGCTTTCTGGATTTTGCCGAGTAAGTCAGCGAGTCGTTCCAGAGATCGCTGTACTCCAGGGATGTTTAGCACATCAGTCACCATAGGCGACTTGCTCACTTTCTTCATCAGACCGAGGAACTCGGAACTATATGAAAGATACACAGAATATCATGTTAAATTACACCAAACAAAATATTTCATCTAATGATTTACTTGAGAGATTTGAGAAATAATAAAGGGGAGGTAAAAGTTTGTAATAAGATTCTTGCTTGATACTTTGGTCAGTTAGAAGAAAGATTCGTAGTCGGTTGTGTGCTCGCTACAAGACCAAATAAAACTAGATGATGATGTTTAATTTTCTTAACTTTTTGATATGCAAGTTTCAAATTTACCTGATGCTCTGGAAGCGGCTAGTTTCCACCGGCAGTAGAGTTTTAATATCAGCAGATCCACTGAAAATACCTTCCAAGTACACCCAGCGACGCTGCACGTCGATCCACACGTCAAACAGGGCGTTAATACGGTTTAATTTCTCTTCCCATGTTAGTGCTTCTTCTTCGAACACCTGTGTGTTTAGAAATTTAATTAATGCAAATTCTTATCTTTCACATAGTACATGTATATTTTATCGTTCTAATCTTTTTCTTTTTGGTAACCTACGAATTTTTACTTTTGCATTTAATAACCTTTTATTGTACAAAAACACCACAACAAATAATTAAAGATGACTAACCTATTCCACTACCCCTGCAATGTAAAACTTACATTATTGTCAACTGCGAAGATTGTTATTAGTGTACCATCTGTAAAGAATATTTCTCGCTATGTATGTACGTAAACTTACCTTATAATACGGCGAGAGTTTCATAGCAGCAACGCTGTTGATGTGCTCCTTAACCTTATTGAAGAGGTCGTCCCAGCCGCGGATGATCTTGCATTTGTTCTGGTAGTTGATCAGATCCAGTTCGTAGCTCTGCCATGATTCGCGCACCTGAGGTATTGGGATAGTTTAAAAATAATTATCTGCTTGACAATTACTTAAGGCGAAAAACTTCGGAAATTATATTTATATACTTAATTACTACCAAAACTCAATTTTAAAACTCTTTTTGAATTTTTGAATTGATTGAATTTTTTCTCGAAATGGCGCTTTCGCCCTTTCTACAAAACACCGACGATTATGTCAGGCATGTTTTAGGCATCATGCATAAAACGAAAATATTCGAATTGTTTAAATACCTGTTTCAAGAATTCTTCCAGGGCCATTTCTCCTTGAGCTACTGAAACGACATCCTTGACAGTATGTTCGTTGTGCAATAGATCGGCATCCCATACTTGGCCGAGGGTTAGTTCGGAAAGCGACCATTCGACTTTGAGAGCCTTGCACAGTTGACGCCAATGACGTTCCTTTAGAGCGTCCGATTTTAGCTCCACGATTAACATGTTGACCTGGTAATAGACAATATAATGTAAACGTTTTGCAGTGTTGTAATGGTGACCAGTACTTTATTTGAAGCAGTTTCAAATGAATAAAGTTTTTACCTTGGTGTAAGATTGCAGTAGTTTGCGTACATACTCGTAGCTGTCGTACATGCGTAGACGAGCGGGGAGCTCTTTGAGCTCATTCAACATAGCTTCCAGTTGTTGCCTATAAAATTAACAAGTATCTTTGAATGTATCTTACAGGAAGAGGGACTGGTAGCAATAATAGAAATGACAATGGCTCATCCCGCTAACATAGTCGATTAAGATAATAGTGGCAAAAACCTAACGCATAAGAACCATGAAAATTAATGGTTAACCTAAGTTTCCTCGGCTGTACAGAGAGCCATGGTTTCTCCCTGATGTCATCAATCTGTGTCCAGATTTTGCTGAGCGACGACCACACACCGCGCAGGTCTTGCAGCTCTTCGAGGGCCACTGTCATACGCTCGTTATTCACAGAGCTTCCTGTATAAGTTGATGATTTTAAAGTGAGAGTTAATATTATTGGAGAATGTGGGAAACGACTGGAACGAATGGAGACGATATTATAAAAAAAGACAAGAATAAAAATTGTCAGAATTGTAGCATGTGAAGATGCGTAATATCTTCTATCTTCACTGACAGACAAGCGTAATGATACAAATGCACAAATAACCAAGTTTCTCTTAGTCCCTATTACTGGTAAATAAATAAACAAGGCGACAGAATATTTGCTACATGGAAATTTTGAAGGACATACGGTGTTATACATAAGACATATGGTACCTGTATCGTGTAACTCAAGAGCTTCCTTAGCTTTAGCTACATTGTCTCTCTCGTCTTTCAGCCTAGTGTATCTAGTTTCCATAGCCTGCAATCTAGCCAGCGCATCTTCAGGTCTTGTAGAACCATCTGTAGGCTTGTTACGCTCCCACTCAGTAAGGAATTCCAGTGTACGCGCTTCGACGGCTTTGTCTTCTGCTACGATCTTCTGTTGCAGTGATGCCACCTAGATAACAAATTGCTGTTTAACATTGTGGCAATTTTTCACGAGGTCGACGATAAGAATCGTACGGGTCGCAAAACTAGAATAAATTGGCGCTAGAACTGTACATAGCAATTGTTACTCAATTTAGTAATATACTTATTTACTCAGCGTTAAGTTCTTGGTACGAATACGTACCTGAGTTTGAATTGAAGAGTCCTTGCGACGCATTATCTCATTGAAGGCACTCCATTCACCTTCGATGTTATCAACATGCAGCCATTGAGTAGGGAACTGGAATCTGGATTTGATAAAAAGTTTTGATTAAGCAGTTGAAAATAAGATACAATTAAATAATTTTTTTCAAAAAGTGGCTGGCTGGAAAGGCGACTTTAGTTTTTTTTCTTTCTAAATTAGTCAACTGATCGACAAATATGAATCCGCGGTTAACGTGTCCATGTTCAAACCTCTGTCTTTCCAAGATGCGTTGTGCCTCCCTGTAGATATCCACTTGTTTCTCCCACGCAAGTACTTCCCTCTTCAATTGTTGTACGTATGTAATGAGTGATACTGCATCGCTGGTGGAAGCGGCTTCTGCAAAG
>NW_020654289.1:14129088-14145446 GCF_003589595.1 Hyposmocoma kahamanoa
TAATGAGAACTGACACTCTCCGCCCCTCCCTAGCTTTAGATACCGCACCACGCCCCGCATATTGACGGTCACATAGACTGAACGGCGACAAGGCTGTCGGCGAGCCGTTTTCTAAGCGCTAAGACGGCTTTCTTAATTGAATATAGTTTTCATTTATTCATTACGAAACTTATACGTGGATTATAACATCATAGTACGTTGCTATTTACAATGGTCGTGAGTTGTGCTATGTGCGGCTGTTTATCATCATCTAAACAGGATAAAGAGAGGAGTTTTTTCGTTATCCGAAAGATGGAACGAAGTAGGCTGTTATTGCTTTCTTTGTGCGGAGTATATATATAATACAGATTTATTATATCAATATAATGAAACGCCATGACTTCGTGAGCTAGTAGACAAGGGTTCCCGAATTTTCTTTTAGCATTGCCTATAAATATTCCGTAGTGAATATATCTAATTATTAAATAGGTAATGATAAACTTGGACACGCAATTTCAAATACCTTGATTACCTTTTAACCTGTCCAAAATATACATTTTCAAATCTTCAATATTATTCTAGTTAGTGAATTAATTAAAAATATAATATTACATCGATATAAATACCTAATGAACATGTGTAGTTATTAGGATTCTGTTAATAGAATTATGGATAAAAGATTCGCGTTAAAATTTTCGCCATGTTGCCGCCCTGACCATGTAACGCAATAGTACGAGAAAGTGATGATGAGTAACCCTTTTTTTTTTTCTTTTTTTTTTTGACGGGGGGGAAATCTTTATGGATACCCCTGAGCCCAGGGAGACTCAGGGGTTATGTGGGGACTCTCCCTCCAGACTGGAGGGCCTACCCCACTAAAACCCCCCCGGGTTTCCCTCTCGCCGGTTGAGTCGGCGCCGTGGGATCAGTGAACATTCACCACGACGATGATGAGTAACCCTGCCATTTTACGCACACATTTGCGCGTGTGCAGATAGCGCCTTGATGTATGTAGGTAAATAACTTGCGACCGTCGTATAGAGTGTTCGGGGTGTGCTTGTAGTTATATC
Organism: Hyposmocoma kahamanoa; assembly: GCF_003589595.1. Classification (NCBI taxonomy): domain Eukaryota; kingdom Metazoa; phylum Arthropoda; class Insecta; order Lepidoptera; family Cosmopterigidae; genus Hyposmocoma; species Hyposmocoma kahamanoa. Next base: position 14,130,135 of record NW_020654289.1, read on the forward strand.
ATAGTCTCGAAAATAAAGTGACATTCGACAAATATCTTTTTTTTGAAAAATCATGACCGTCACACCAGACACGAATGTCATTTGCCTGGTGTCAAATAGGATAAAATTTGTTTGATTTGAACACAACATACATGTTTTATTTCGGGAGTAATATTTTTTTAATTTCTTTTGTTTTTCAAAAATGGTTACTTATTTTAAAGAATTCACCTTATGTGATAATTTTGCAATTTATCCTTCCTTTTATTTGTAATACACCTAATTAGCTAATAATATTATTGTATTGTATATAATGTATAAAATATATAATAATATTATTTAAATACTTATAACTGAAATGTAATAGGGAAATATTTAGTTACGTAATTAATAAAGAATAGAAAACATTCATTATGTGATCACAACACAAAAATACATTGAAAGAAAGACTAAAAGTAAAATAAAAAGAAAAAACACAACGAAACAGATATAAAATTACAAATAATCATGTCATTATCATCAGAGGTGACAAAGTAAGGTAGTGTTCTCACCAATAGTCTGTTGTTCCAGTTGCGAACGCGATTTGGACAGCTGAGAGTGGAACTGCACCATCTCACCGCCGAGTAACGCTCCGAACTTGCCCAAGACCTCCTTGTGCCACGCGTCATACTTAAGCGCCACTTTGCTCTGTACTCTGGCGAAGTCTATCACCACAGGTCCATATTCGCGACGAGTGTCCGATGTGTCGAACGTTGTACGGGATTTTCTGGAATAAGGTTAGTATTTAGTAATGGAATTATTTTAGCACAAACTAATGTTTGCAATTAATTTTTTCCAGTACCATTAATGGTATTAAAAAGTCGCTTACTTGATGTCGTTGAGGCATTTGATCCACAGTGTGATGTCTTCACCGAGACGACCGTACAGGCTTTCAGGCTGAAGATCCCACAAGGCTTGGTAACTGTGATTAAATTATGACACGGTTATGAAGGAAGTCTTGAAAACATGTATGAATTGACTGAACTTAGTCACGTTTACAACTCGATATAAATGGAGGTTAACCTTGAAAGGGTTGTAACCCTAACTAGCCGTGAACAGGTTTACGGCAATGAAATGGGAAACTTCCGGTCCACAAAATTAATTAAAGAAGTTTAAAGAAAGGCTGTAACAATATAAAGGTAAATGTAAAAAAAACAGGTATAACAGTATAAAACACTCCCTACACTTTATTATTAAGGCACTTACCCCTAAATGGGAGAAACTGAATTACAGAAATAGATACATGAAGGGTGTAGACTCTGACTGCAGTGGCGGTCGAGCTGGGAGTGACCGTGGTACGAAATCAAAATGAGAAAGTGAAGGACGATGGAACAATTCAAATTTCAAATTTAAATACAAGTAAAATAAAAAAAATGATAAGATACAAGAGGAGAGAGGCGATACAAAGAGGTGAGATGACGGTGTAAGGAGGTCACACCGTCACAACCTGACCCATAATCACTATCTATTCCTTAAAATGTTAATACAAGATTTACCGCAGCCACTCATCGACGTATTCGCGAACTTGTGAAATTTTGTGCTCAATGGCGTCGTAGGCGTTTTCTAGAGGTGCTGATCCGGCAGGGAGCTTAGTCAGCAAGTTTCTGTAGGTCGCTGTTTGCGCACGCGCAACGCCCACTTGGTATCTGTAAAAAAAGACAATAATTACGAAATAGTAATTTTTGGTACTTTTTGAGTCACCAGGGTTTATGTGTAAAAGAAATGTAACGCAGCACAGATCATTTACTGGAAAAGAATTTAGAGCAGACTTATTTTTTGGCGTAGTAATATATCGGCATCAACGTCGTTTAGAATAACAGTTGGACTACAAGCATGTTCGGACTTGTACCAATAACTCGGGAGCACTGCGAATTGCGATACAATACAGCGTTACGCTGCAGCGTAGTCAGGTATTTAGTTTCTATTGGTAAACCAGATGTCGCGACGAGTACCAAATAGCTATTTTTGTATCATCCTAATTCTTTCTACGACTTTTCGTACCATAACGCGCTTAGAGTAAGCTTATTGTAATGTTAAAACTATGATGTTTTATTGGCAGCTTTGTGACTATTCATTCACTCTGTTCGTACTATGACGAGACTTAAACATGAAAGTCATATAGCTCTTATGTCAAATTTAGCAATCTTAAAATAGTTATATGGATGCAATGGAAACAATATTATTGTCAGTTTTATTGTTTTAATATTGATTTGTAACGATTAAAAGGTAAGTTGAACTTATTTATTTACTTATATCTCTTCAATATTTTGTTTATTTTTCATTTAATAGCACATAGGAAATGAGTTCTCGTTAAATAAAAATACTCGACGTTTATTTCGTAAAATTATGACAGCGCCATCTATATGCTCCTTGGCGAAACTGACAGTTGACACTAGACTACGGTTCCGAATTCACAACGCGACACTTAAGACTCAGCTTGTTTTATTTATTTTTCTTCATGAAAATGCGGAAGAACAATTGAAAACAACGTAATTTTAATAGATTTCATTATTACATAGTTTTATTTTTATTTACATTCAGAGAATATTAGCAGTCAGTATTCTCTGAATGTAAATAATATTAAGTACTTTAGCATTATACTATGATAGGATGAATCGGAACATCAAAAAAGTAAGAGGTGGCATTATACAGTTCATATAGCGTCATTTCTTTCTTATTTTTAGTACGGAATAGACAATATTGGGAAATCATTCATTCTTTCAGTCACTTTAGCAATAATACATTACTTGATTGATAGATTTGTCATGGTACGAATATGCGTAATATTATAATAAGCTTACATTGAAATAAGGTTGTTTTTTGAAAGGTTATTGTAGGCCCCCTGTAGTATGTAGATTAGCATTCCTCTTGAGTTCGCGTTCGCGTGCTTATTTAAATAGGGACGACAAAATTAACCTTATAGACTTACCTAGTGCTCTGCAAGCGATGCTGGCTTGTCACAACGGCTTGCCAGGCGAACATTTGGCGCATGAGTTGGAAGCGGGCTTCTTCCAAAGACGGGAAGAGATACATCTGCTGGTTCGTGATTCGCACTTCGTGGACTACGCGGGCGATCTATGGACGTAAAGTACCTATAATATAATCTGAAAGGAGTGTCCAATAAACACTTTTGGATACAAAAGAAATTCCAACTTGCCACGCATACAATCCATTAACAGCTTCTCTTACTTCATAGACATTGTTATAGTTAATTTTAAGTGTGATAAATAAATGGTTTTAATGGTAATTTTTTTGTAGCAAGGGTTCAATTTGTAGACTGATTCATTCTATATATAATAATAATATATGATTTTTCCAATTATCTTCCATCAAGTAGAAAATAATAGTAAATGATTGAACATTGACTTTAAGGCATGGGAGACAGGAGCCCGAACTAGGTAAATCCTGTGTTATGGCACTCCTGGCTCCTGGCGATAGGGGTATCGGCAATAGTACAGTCAGTAAACAAAAAGAAGGTTGTAATAAAATACGCAATATAAAGAAACAGGAGACAAATAAATTAAATATTAGTAAAATATTCAATAAACATTCAAAAATATTTAGTGTAAACATATTTAATATATCCTCCCTAGTTGCTGTTTGTTACCTGCGGGTCTCCACCAGGCTTGTGTGTCGGCTCAGCGGGTGAGTAGGTGTCCATGGAGAGATCCATTTCGTTGCTCTTGCCTTGAAGGGCTGCAGTCCACGCTTCGACTCCAGCTTGTAGACGGGCAGCGAGGCTTTTTTCCACCTACGAATAACACTTTCTTTTGTGTAGTCAAGGTTCGTATTTTTCGATATTACTATGACTATTTATGACTTGGACGACAATATTTAAAAAAAAAATGCGATTCATCGCTTATGAAACATATTTGGACGAAATTTCCACTTACAATAATCCCTATCTTTCCTTTCTACTTTTTAAAACATCGCGTCAATGACGAAACGAACAAACCTCTTCATCCAGACGTTGCACCCACAGACGTAAGTTGCTGTATTGACGCAATGAAAGGTCGTCAATGGCGCGCTGAAGACGGCTAAGGATATCTGCTAAACTCGGAGCTGAGTATGGGCACGTCTCCAGGGAGCGAACGTCGACAGAAATCTGTTCTTCGACAGCTAGCAGGTCTTCCACCTGTGTAGTATTTGAAATAAATGTTATAATCGCTTAGCTATTCGTTTTTCCAATATAAAACTTCTTAAGTTCATTAACAAAGGTAGCCAAAGTTAGCTGAGATTATTATACAAAACTATGATGGCACTATCAACATCAAATTCAGTATTACTATGGTTGAAGTTCTTTCTCTCCAGTCTTTAGTGTAGTTTAAGAAAACGTTTCTTCAGTGCACAAGAAAGTTCTTTTTTTAGTGCGTTGAGTTAGATTTGTAAATGAAAAAGGTTAAAACCATACTGACCTTTTCTTGGAATAGCAAGACGACTTCGCTCAACTTCTGCACGTAAGGGTCAAGTTTGTAGGACTCCCAGACGAGTGCCATTCCTTCTGACACTTGGTTGAGAACGTCACGGCGTAGGCCTGCTACTAATGGAATTATCGATGCTTTGTCGCGAATCTGGGTAGTAGAAAGACGATAAGATCAGATAAAAAAGTATTAAAATTTATAGTTTGTTTCAAATAATTTACAATTACAAAAATAGTGTGAAACATAAAAGGAGTCACGAAAGAGATAAATGGGTGGCCCTATTAATACCAAGGAGCAGCAATCTACATAGTTATTCCGACTCTATAATCAGCATAAAGCTATTTATCTAACAGCACTCTACCATAAGGAATCAGGGAAGTGATTATTTTGTAAAAAAAAAAAAATATTTTACTTTTCTTCCCTGTTTTATTACGTGTTTTACGTTAGACAATTCAGTGGTTTTTTAAAGATATTTGCAATGATGTAATGCAGTATAAAAATATAAGTTCTCACTTACGCTCTGTCATACTCAATTAAGCATTAGCACATAGGAAAAAAAGGCAGTACACAAATAGTATTAAGTAAAAAAATTAAAAAAAACATTGAAGGCAGTCTTTGAATCATGCAGCTTGAAATAAAACTACCTTTGTATGATTCCTATTATTTAGCTGCACAAATGAAACGCACCCGTGTTAGTGATACACTCCACAACTGTATAACTGAATTTGGTTATACATTCTAGTGTTAATTTTGTATTTTTATGTGGTACATAAGTATTAGTATATTTTGTGCTGTTACATATATGTAAAATTATGCGCGCAAGCTGTAGATCTGTTTCAAAGTTTTCCAATTATTCAGGAACATTATTACAAGCTGATAAAAAGGAGTTCCTTCTTTTTAACTCTGTAAATGAATGAGAAAAATAAGGTAAATGTAAAAAGAGTGTTACAACGTTTATGTCTACAGAATGCGCTAAATTTGTGCTTGAATGTGTATTTGCATTTTGTTAGTGGTATAAATTGTTTAATTGTAACAGTAAGAGTATTTCAAATCAATCTTACCTTCTCCAAAGTACGTTCATAAGTGCGAACACTCTCAATGAGCGAAATGGCAAACGGATACAGCTGGTTCGCTTGGTGAGCTTTGTTCACGATTGCTAGAGGTACTCTAAAATAATAAAAAATAGATATTATAAGCTATTATCCTGTCGAGGAGTCTGGTTTACGACCCCAAAACCATAAAAGGCGTAGCGAGCGCCTGACGAGGCGAATTGCTGCTCATTCGTCACGTCAACATCGTAGCGAGACTGTGCAAATACCATTTTTTTAATGAGAAACCCATTAATTTACTTTATATATTCGTATTAGTTATTGTTTTTCCTAAAATTTGGTTATTTGTTGTGATTATCGTGTGTACATATTATACTCAAGTGCGAGAGATTTGTTTCATGTTTATAAAATTTGTGTTATTGATGTTTTCTATGAGTATTAATTTTAAAATAATTAAAAATGTTATAAACTAAACGTCCGTTTTCTGTTTAACATGTGAAGAGTACGATTATTACAATACCTACTTTAAGTATCGATGTCCTAAAATAAATATTTAAATACAACACTTTAACAAGGTTACGGCAGAATCATAGAGGACGTGGGTTCCCCGCAACCGCTGAGTCATAAACCGTTTTGTCTTGTTTATTAACACCGTCTTTAATTTTATTATAAAATGTATCACTGTTTTCAAGACAAATAAATGAGTTTATTATTATGTATTATTATTTCAAAACGGAAGTAAAAGAAACCTCTTTTCCTTTGATATTATGTAAGTAAAATTCCACAGTGAAAATCGAATTATATTTAAGTATGTATTTAAAGTCATACCTGAAACCCAAGTTCTTTAAATTGCGCACTTCCTTATACAAAGTGATAATTTCAGGCAAAAAGTTCACTTTGAGCTTCAGGATGGTACCAGTCTTGCTAGAGCGAGCACGCACGGACTCTATAGCGAAGATACGTCCAGAAACACCGAGGTTACGTTGTTGCACCTAAGGAACAATAACAAATATTTAAACTTGAGATCAAATCTTTTGTTCAAAATATGCATTAATGCCAATTATTACAATCATATTACAGACCATTTCAAGATCTTTATGCCCATTGTAGAATGTACAATATACTTACTTTACGAGCCCAGTCATCGAAGACTTCCTGAGTGTCGAGTTTCAGGCGGAAGCTGTCGCCATCTGCCTTCAGTTTTTGACCCTCAATATGGTTCTCCCATCCCTTGCCTGATGAAATAAAAATAGTTATGTGCTAATGGTGCTGAAGATTTTAATACCTGCTCGGCACCTAATAGAGGACATCGATCAGTTTATATAATGGATTTACTCAGCCGACCATTCATTGAGTGATGACTGATTCTTTGCTAGATGACGTCGTAAAGTTATAAAATTTCATAATATACATTTTCAAAGAAGGAATGACTGACATTACATTCGAATAATCTTACCAAGAACATCCTCGACTCTCTTCAAGTAAGCAGTAAGTTGGTGATCAATCTGCTTAGCCCAGATAATGGACCCCGCAACAGGCGGGAGATCTCGCACTAGGGACAGTCGACTGCATTTCGATTGGGGGTATTGAACCTATACATAAAAATATGACTAGTATTGAGTTCCTCTTATCACCTCTGTTGAAATGGACATGTATTTTATTTAAATGAAGTTTATTTTACTAACCAACGTATGATGATATCATATCAACTAAAGTTATAATATTATGTTAAAATAACACTAGTATAAGTACGTAACTAACAAATATTATGTATTGTGTGTGAAATAAATTATTATTATTCTTGAACAGCAATACAACTTTGTATGATTCTTCTGTTACGTTTAAAATGTTCATGCCAACATAGTCTGGCACTTTGTAAAGAAAAAAATTATTGCTAAAAATCGTAGATGGAAAGTTTTGAATAAAGAAGATCCTCAACTTTTATATCACCAGATTTTAAGTAGCAGTAGAGCTCCTTGTGAAAGAGTTCGTCCAGGTGGGTACTGCCACCTCACCTATTTCTGCCGCTAAGCAGTAATGTCAGCATTACTGTGTTCTGGTTTTGAAGGGTAAGGGTGCTGGTGAAATTACAGGCACATGGGACTTGTCAACTTATGTCTCAAGGTGTTGGGCGCAGTGGCAGTGCCCCTAAGATCTTTGCGATTTAAAGCTCTGAGGTGGCACTGCAACTGTTAAGGACAGGCGTGTAGCGTACCATCAGGCGCACGACTTGTTCGTCCCAAACTTGATATTATAAAAAAAGATAGAATTTGCGTATTTTGTAAGACTATGACAAAGGAATAAAATAGGAATAAGAGGAGAAACCCTAATTTACCTTGAATTTCTCATGTAAAGCCTCAATATCATCCTTAACCCGCTGTATAAGCTGAGTTTGGTACTCCCGAATAGCGCCACGAATGTGTGGTCGGACAAACAGAGCGTTGAAGCGTGAGAAGATCCTAAACATCTCATTCGCGTTCTTCGCTGTGCCCAGCTGGTCACGGAGGTGGGCCGTGATACGGGTTTCTACGCGATCTGTTTATTTAACGAGAAGTTGAAGAAAAAAAAATCGTTTAATTTCAAGATTGGCAACAAAGTTAATTCAGTGTGAAGTAGCCGAACACTGAACAGCGAATGAAACCAAATAGATCACCAAGCGAGAGCTGGAGTGCGCATCGTAATTTAGAAATTTTGTATTTTTATTTGTTTTTACCCTCAACTTAGTGTAGGAAGTGGCCGCACGTATACGTTACTACTAGTACCAATATCATGCTAATCTCTTCGGACGAAGCGCTTCGTATAATTATGATCGAACTTCACTTGCAGGTAAGTTCGTTTAATCACTAATTAGTTAATTAGTGGATTTTTTGTGTTCATTACTGGAGAATTAGAGAAATTCTTTTTTAGTAATAATTATAATAGCTTTTTTATAAAACATACTACAGCATAATATTTCTTGAGGAAATGTGTCAAGTAAACTAATCACCATTGATATATTATAATGTTTAAAACAACAAGCAAGTTATTTAAAATTTCACACACACTTCCCTTAAAATGTCGATCACTGAACCATCGCCCCACACATATCCTATGCAGGTTAATGGGCTTCTTATTAGGTTTTTCTCAAAACAGTAGACTAATAACCAATGATCGGTGTTGAGGGAGTTAATCTACCTAAAGTATGAACGTTTTCTTAGTATGGACATTGCCATTTCCTCGTCAATGCGTATAAAATGTCTTTTTTAACTGTTTATTTTCTAAACGTTCCGAAATATAGGTTGTCTCAAATGTTTAAATACGTAAGTTCCCGTAGAAACACAATTACAATGTTATTTTTTGAGACAATAATTTGTAGCAAATGCTTAATAGGAAATAATAATTAGTCGCCAATGTGTTAAATTTTTCTACAAATAATAGGCATATTCAAATATAATCAGTTTCGAGAAGTCCCGGGATTTGTAGAAGGGAATGTCCAGGTTATTCTTTAGTTTATCTAACTTTACTTCCTCAATTCTAGTCAACGGAATTAAGATAAAAAGGTTTCTCACCAATTCGGTCCTCATAGCGACGAACAGCCGCCTCCCAAGCGTCGCAACCCTCACGTGAGATATCCAGGCAATCTACTTCTTTCACATTTTCATATGCCAAGTTGACCTGTACAAGTAATTAAATTGAGTATTGAAATTGACATGAATAAATCATTTACGGTGCACCTAACTCCAACAGATTGAGGAAGCGCTTAAAAAACGCCAAGTCAAAACTATTCATAACAAACAAGCGCATATTTAAAAATTCATACGACTTGAGGAAGCGTGTGTCAGGAACACAGAAAGTCTGTAGTCTCTGCCTATCCCACTGGGAGAAGAGAATGCCCCGCTGTGCATTAGATTTTTTCTACTGACAAGTGTCCCTAGCTATGAGATTGTGTGATGCACCTCAGCGATAGCGTTGGCATCGGCGGCGTCCATAGGCAGCGAGTGAGGTTGGGCTGGTTCACCTCCTGCACCGGGGTCTGCAGCCACAGTCGCACGCGGACGGAGCACCTGGGTTGGTACGTATATATGGTATGAGTTAAAAATATATACAGACTGAAATGACTACTACTTTTTTGTTTGTCGGTACGGCCTCTCTCGAGTGGCAATGGTGCCGATCAGCCGTTGTCGGCTATACAAGGACGCGACCGGAATTTCGTAGGAGGCAGATTCGTTGTCGGCTATATAAGGACGCGACCGGAATTATGTAGGAGGCAGATTCGTTGCCGACCTGTGTAGAACCGCGTTGTACGAACCGATGCAAAAAGCACGTCTTTTTAATTCTTATTAAATAGACAAAGCTTTTTTGACCAGTTTAATGCGATTCCATGTCGATATATGTGATGACATCCTAATATAATTGTGATACAGGTCTTTAGTTAATTTATTCGTATTGTAAGTAAGCTTACCCGAAGCATAACAGTTCTTAGTTGTTCGTGGTGACGTCTGAACCGCCGCATATGTTCCATGCGCGCTTGCAGCCGCTTGTGTGATGGCGACACACGCCACACCATTTTTAGATGTTCGTCGCGCTTCTTCTTTACGATGTCACTTAAAAAAAAAACTAATTAAACACCCGATGCCGAAAGCCGAAGTCGGGTAAAAATTCTAATAAAAAACTAATAACTCAACAGGACTGCTAATCTCCAAACTACAGACCGTAACTGTGAAAAATTCGAAATTCCGTTTTATATGTAGATGGCGCTGATCGGTGGCTTGGAAGTAGTTTGTATTATGTAAATGGCCGTGGATATTAATTAATTCATGTTTAATATGAAATATAAGTAGTCAGTTTTTTCTTTTAACGACAAAAATTACTTTGACGATGAGATGGCATTGTGTGTTTTATAAATTAACGCTTGATAGTGTGGGTAGATGGTGCTAATCCTGAACAAAATAAAAGAGTAGTATCCATAAAAATCCGTGTAATAAGCGTCATCTAATTGATTTGTTTGCTATCACTAGAAAATAGTGTAGCTTTAACGAAATGAAATAAAAAAACAGTTTATTTCTACCATCACAAACTACAAAATTCTTGTTACATATATTATATTAACAAAATGTATGTCTGGTGTGTGTGCGTGCGAGCGTGCGTGCGTGTGTTTTTGCTTGCCCGGACGCGAGAGTTTTTAGGTAGTAGATATTTTATAACTATGTTAATTTTTCAAGTATTCTTTCGGTTTCGTCATAATTCTGTACCTTAAGCCATTTGGTTATTTTATTTTTGCTTATGTTTTTATATGAATTTACTATATTTAATTTTTTATTTATAAAATTGTACAATCTCCCAGTCCTAAATGATAGAACCTCGACGCAAAGTACTAACCATAGTTGTCTTACATGCTGCATAGGGTCTTCTAGCTGTGGATACTCTAATATAATTATCAATATGTATATTGGAGTGTTGTCGAAGTACAGAGTGCAGAATATAAATTTGACGAACAGAGAGAACATCAGCATCTTGATAAAATTGCATCGTAGGAAATCTTCGCGGCTTAAACAAACATACTCTGTGCTCTATCTAATTCCATCATCGCAGACTTAGTGGCTCCACTCTTCTACAGCCTGTGGGCTAATGAAGGATTGTTTGGCTCCCATGTCGATAAGGAATTTCAGTGGGGGACATCGAGTATATAACCAGAAATAGAGACGAAATAAGGGTCATATATTCCTGGTAACACATTAGTGATATAGCTCTTATAAATATCAATTCTCGTTTGCACTGAAATATAGACAGGCCAACTACTGACCTGTGTGTACGTCTCAGTATATTCCAAAAAACATTCTGAATTTATTGTAATAAAGATAATATCTCTAACAATGCCGTGCTGTTCTATTCGGTGGTGTGGGAAAAACAGCAAAACATCTAATTACAAAACAAACGGAATCACATTTCATCGGTAATTAAATATTAAATATATAATTTTGCAATTTTCGTCCATTATAGCAAAGCTCAAGTTAACTGTTCGATTTGAAGTGAAACTATAAGTTTGTTGCGGTTGATATCTATTATGCATCCTAAAAACATTGCTCTGCGGGGTGTAATTTGGTGGAGGGGCCCGGAACATTTGCTGAGTACGAGTTGGGCCACGGGGAGGCTGATTATGTTGCCAATTTGGCTGCCATGCTTGATTAAGTTGAGGTTGCATGAATTGCGGCTTGGACGGGCCAGGTGTATTCATTATTGGATGTCTGGATGGGCCAGTCATGTTGAAAATAGGCAGTTTTTGACTGAAGTTATGTAGAGGCAAATTAAAATTATTTTAAGAAGTCTGAGGTGGATGTTCTTTTCTACTAGGCACTTCATTACGTTGTTGCATATAAAGTGTGTTAAGTTCCTCCTGCACAAACTCTAAAGCCTGTTCTACGGTCGCGGGGCGCATGCATCTAACCCTACATCCTAACGGGTCCTTCAAGCCGCGTAGATATGCCTGTAACGTCAGTTTTTTATAGAGAGTGCGCTTGGCTTCAATTGTAGTGTCTACGCTTTCGTGGAGGCTGACATATGTCATTATGGTACTGTATAAATTTTTTGGCACCGTTTATAGAACTCCTGTGGGCTATTCGACTCTTGGGTCTGCATAGATAAATCATTATATAATGCAGTTATAATGGTCAGCGAAATTATTTATTAAAGCATTTCGTAAACCATTCCAACTTTCCGGAAGACTGTTATGCAATACGATATGATAGATTGCGCCAGTGCCAGATATATAATTCTCATAAGTCTGCCATCAGCAATATAACGAAGCTGCTTGAAGATGTAAATCAATTTCCTTAGTCTCCGTGCACCCTCGCGAATATTGAATCTGAGGTTGTTGTCAAATATAATACCAAGATATTTTATATTTTGGGTTCAAGTAATAACCTAATCTCCGGTTAAAAAAGCCGACCTCAAAAGTCATTCATTCCCTAGTTTACCACCCTCAGAGGTGGAATATTTTCTTCAAATTGAAATGGGACCACTTCTGAGGTACCTTCTATCCAACAAAAAAAAATCATCAATATCGGTTCACAAATAGCGGAGTTATCACGTAACATATATACAAAAAAAACATATGGACGAATTTAGAGCCTCCCCTTTTTTTGAAGTCGGTTAATAAGAGGACAGTCACACATTCAGTTGAAGGATTTGAACATTTATGCGCTATTAATGACACATGGATAGGCAAAGAAACAGCGTATTTTATTGTAAATACAACTTACTTAGTTTTTTCCACACTTAATGTTAAGCAGTTTCGAAAACTTTAGAAAGTGTCGTAAGAATAGAAATTGGTCTGTAATTGTTGACAAATTGTACTTCGTCAATTATTTACAAATTAGTCACAAAAACAGCTATTTGGCACTCATCGCAACATCTGGTGTACCAATATGTACTAAAAAGCTGACTACTTTGTCTTGTACCGCGATTAGCAGTCCGCTCGAATTATCGGTCCATCATTATAAAGAGGAATGGATATAATATAGAAAAGGAAATAAATATAGATATAGAACATATAGAACAGAATAGAAAAATACATGTTTCTTTTTATATCGCACAGTTTTGTCCTATTAGGTTATCTCTGGGATACTTACCGCAATAGACCTTGAAGTTTCTCATATTCGTCATCCCAGCAAGAGAATACTTCGAAGCATTGCGTCATTACGCGTTCGAAGTCATCAAATGGAATATGCATTAAACGACGCGTACCCAGTACCTGGAAATAAGAAACGGTTAAAGCTTTATCGCACTAAATGCGGCCCACCCGTGGTTTGAGAAGTGCAGGACGAGAACCTGTACCTGTACAGTTACGCATACCTTATTATCTTCTAAACAATAAGGTATATTATATATATAGGTAATTTTTTTATGGTTAACAGGTGTTCGAATACGTGTAATAATACTTTGGGAACAATTACACGTTTTGAACTATTAATGGGCTCTTGTTACACTTTAAGCATAAAAGAAATTTGATACAATGTAAACTACCTTTTTTTATTAATCACCACACACCTTTTTTATAATACCAAATTTCTACGCAAATAAGTAATTTCTTGTATTTGTTATTTTAAGCTATGGCTTCTGTACTTCCAAGTTCTATGTATCACTACAAGTACTAATATAATAGAACAATATAAATAGGGTAAGCAATGTAAGTAACATAAGTTTACCTTGAGAAGTTGTTGTCCCAAATCGCGAGAGATCGCCTCAACTAGACGCAAACCACGCTGGATGGGGTACTTGGTCGATCGGATCTTGCGCAGGTGCGAGAAAATTTGCTGTACTGCCAACCTGCAAAATTAAGTTTTGAATTAGCGAATCAAATTTGACAAATTCGAAATATGTGTTATTCAAAAGGCAGATTTTAAATTATGGTAATGTGTCTATAAAAATAATAATACGTTTTGTTTGACATCACAAGTATAAACTGCTGTTTATATATGACAAAATTTCTAGAAAGAAGCTTATTCTAAATTGACATTATGTTTTAACATTTATATGCATTGCGAACTCGATGTTATGCTTGAAAGCATTGTGTATGGTTACAGTTGGTCCCACACTAGGTACAGTCTGTCCTGTGGCAACCGTTAAATCTAATTAGACACTCGTTATGTTGCGCTAATTAAGAAAAAAATAATAGGGCGCATCAGTGCGAATTTAATGCGCTTTCAAAAAAGACATTTATGGATTTCCTAGTTATGTTCCAATTGTTCAGCAGTGTAAATTCAAGCATCATTGTTGTTATATCACAATTCCTAAAAAATGTACTCAAAATATTTGCTACAGCCTTACCTAATTCTATCAAGCTCAGTAGCACTCAGCAGATCATTGATGGGGAAGTCCTTCATAAGTGGGTTGTAATCTGACACTGTTGCTAAGGCCTGTTTCAGACCAGTGTCTGTATCGAAGGATACAGTCGCGTGAAAACGCTTACCGTATTTCAAGATGTCTAACGTTAGGGATACCTACGAAAAATAAAAATATTAGAATGAGCAATGAGCTTTGTTCATTTAGAAAAGAAAAAAAATCCAATGTTGATTTATTGAACAGGAACCTATCTAATTCGAGATTAACATGCATTAATTTAATGTCCTAAATTTACGAATCCCATACTTAAATCGCTCTTAGTGTATAATAGATATTAAAGCATTCCAAATTTTTTATTTTATTTTATGTATTTTCTTGTTACCTCAATGCTTTCTCTTTTTTCTTGAATGCGATGAAGAGCTCTTTCCAAATTTAGCCAGAAAGAGATCTCTTGCAAAGCTGTACCATTTGACGGGTCTCTGTCAAGTTTTGTTACCTACGAATAAATAAATTTGTTATTAGATCAATCATATAACAGTGCAGACTTAATAATCAATTTTGGTATATTGTTTTAAGTGTGTTACAATTTTAAAACGTATAGTCGGTAATTTCTGGATTAGAAAAAAACCTTACATATGCTATGCTACAGTATGTATATAATAACAAACACAATACTTTTTGAATTTCCTTGATCCAGCGGTTCACACCATTCTGCAGTTGATTGAGAAAGTTAGAATCTTCAGCCTTGTCTCCGAAGTCGGCCACGCGAGGCTTACGCCCTTCGTCTGCAGCCCTATTGGAATATTAAAGCGAGATCTAGGTTAGATTAATATTGTTTCAACTTACATAATGATCTTCACAAAGATTTGTCATTCATACCATAGTTATTCCAAATTTTTAAGTTCAAACTAAATTGTTCACTATTTTTGAGAATTAATAAATTTACAATATAGGTATATATATATATATATATATATATATATATTAATTCTATGTTATTGGATAAC
>NW_020654289.1:14155446-14212950 GCF_003589595.1 Hyposmocoma kahamanoa
TTTCTGGACTCTACTACCAAGTCGCAAAGACTAGTTTTGAGTAGAGTAGTTAGTGCAGAAATATTCGCTAAGGTGAATATCGGGAACACAGGCCATAAAGGCAGTGATTCGAGGAGCGTTTCGTCAGTTTACAAGCTCGCTGTAATAAGATATCGGACGCTCTATCACCCTGGAAAATGTATTTATTATGCAATGGAACAAAGATACTACTCCTAAGCGTTCGAAATATGAGAGCCTTAAATTTAGTTATATTTAGGAACGAGTAAATTGATACATTGCCGGGGATATTCGTTTCTTTTAACCATTGGTGGAGTAAGCTAAGAGTATCCATTGTTCGATGTAGTTTGAAATACGTAATTTTAGCAGCTTGTTTATGAAGAGCTTTCGGTACCATCTTAATTTGCTTTAATGAATCACTTGATATGGGGCCTTGAGTTCGACAATTTATTTAAGTAATTATTCATTGAATGGGCTTCCTACCTATACTTACACTAATATTTCAAACGACTCTGCCATGAATAGGTAAAATACCCTTAGAAAAGGTCTATTATAAAAGAAGAAATTTTGTATAGTGCTTTGACGAAGAAGCTAAAGTGGCTAAAATGTTCAATCCACAGGCTATGAGGCTCGATTTCTGAACACTCGTTTGTAGGGCCCAGTTGCGTCTCTGGAGTACACAGCCGACTTTGACATTTTGTAAAAGGGTCCCAAGCCTTCAATGTGAGTGAAGTCCTTTGAATAGCAACAAGACAAAGAATGAAAAGAAAATACTCTGAAAATGAAACTGTAAAGTGAGATTTATGTGTACCTACTACCTATTCAGAAAGGGTCCGAAAAAACTCGAGTGTCGTGCGAAACATTCAGCCGCTTAGGGAAATTGATTCGAAACCTTTGTTTGCATCGGTGCCGATTTCGGTATCCTATTTTCACTAGTTCCCAACTTTCACGGCGAAGGGTGAAACGAAACGTTTTCGGGTGGTAATTTGTCGCTAAAATCCTTATTTATTGCAACAGAGAACTTGGATCGGCCCCGGGGGCGAATTCGCAAACTTTGCTCCTTTAACTTCGCTTCACTGAATACCGACACCTTGAGCACATATTGAGGTTGAATCCTCGTTTTCTTGTTTCCCTTGAGTTATGGCGGAATACTTTAATACAATTTGGAAGTTTGGCGTCATAGATTTCGGTTCTTGCTCTACATCATAGATTGTATTCAGCGGGATAGGTTCAAGCGAGCAGTGAGCGTCGTCTGGGCGAAGTTAGATGCCGATAGTTTGTCCTAAATGGGAAACGGTTTTGAACTTGTGCTTCAGGACCTCATTAATCATAGCAAAGCTAATTTTAACGTTTTTGCCGAACGATATTTTTTTCACAATTTCTGTACATATAATAAGTATACAAAATATAGTCATTTCGAGATGTTTTTTGTTGTAAGATAATGTAAATTGTAAAACCGATTAGTACATAAACTCTTATTGGCATCAGACTTTTGGAATCAGAGTTTGTTTTATATTTATGGTACATAAAAACAATTCTGCTAAATAAACAAGTTGAGAAATATAGACCCAGTACTTACTAAACTAAATAACAAGGAAATTACAACTCATGGCAAAGCAGTTCGAAAGTTTAATTGGAACTTCCGAATCCAATCTGCGTTTTCGAGCTCATTATTATATTTTGGGACGCATTACACGGGTATTTGCTTTTTAGTCCTTTGGACTTTACTACAAACAGCGTGTATTCTCATATAATAAAGTAAGTAGTTTGTAAGAAAACAATATTTTGTAAAAGTTTTTATCCGCAGGCATGAGTAACGTGTTTTAATTTAAAGTTTAAATTTAATGACCTGGAACTTGTAATTGAAACAAGTTCTTATAAGTGTATCTCTAATCAGTCTACAACTGGATGACCAACATTTTTCTCGGAAGAGTAGTAATTAGTTACGTAAGTTATGCAAGCAATATCTACGTATAATGGTATTAGTATAGTGGAACTCATAATTTTATAATTTGATTTTTGAAACACAGCAAAGCGAGTTTCAGATATACTGCGACCAAAGCCTAACCGTGCTGCGACAATACGACAATCACAACGAATATGCAGTGAATAAAAAGCTTTTAGATGATTACAAAAGTTAGGAACAAAAATAAGGGAGAACGACCCGTACGCTTCACGCGAAAGAGAATTCTTGTTAGTGTTAAATGTGATGTGATAGATGATATTGGACTTTCAGTCGGGACGGAATAACTTTCGCTCGAAGTTATAAGCTTAGAAAATTGTCTTTTTATTGAAGCGCTGGTGGGTGAGTACTTGGGCAGCGTCACGTCCGTTTTTAAGCGACTGGTTAGTAAGTGATAAGAAAACTTTCAAAACGTAATGGCATAATAAATTATAGTTGTTACATATAAAGCTAAAGATGTGTAATGTTTTTGTATTTTTGTTGCATGTGATTGTTCGTTTGATGTTTATATGTGCACTGGGTACTACATGACCCTATTTTGGTTTTGTTTGCAACTTTTTGTGAACCTATGTATAATACAAAGTGTTACAGAAAACAAAGATTAATATTTGGAGGTATGGTCACAGATTACTTAATAGTTACTACGTAAGTACGATTCTGTTTGATCAGTTCAATGCAAATTGATTAGCTGCAGAATATATCTAATAAACGTTTGCTTCTGTCATCTCGTATTGTAACGAGGTCTAAATATACATAAGTATCATCATCACATAATGTTGCGGCAAAACCTGTGTTTGCTTCTTATTCTATATTAGATATTGCATATTTTTGTTTTCAAATAAGTATCTGCGTGTTGTTTGGAAATTGTTGTAAATTCATCCTATTATTTTCTGATGCACAAAATTATACACCACCTTTATTGTAATCGCCTAGCAAACGCAATAACTTGGAGCGACATTCTAATTATTATTGATATCCCGAACGGGAATATTTTAGAACGGAATCTTGTAAAATCGTTCTTTGTTTATTTGAATTTTTAAGAAATTATAGTAGGTATAAGTTTAATTTTATTCAGTGCAGCGTGCATGCGTTTGTTGGATAAGCCCCCATTGCAAATATAACTGTGGTTTGTTCAACATAACCACAGACATTACACAGCTGATTACATCTATAACACCGAGTTTGTTTTCGTTTATGAATGAGCCTAATTACTAATTTATGTTTCATCTATTTATTGCCAACTGTAATTGATAATACAAATACGTTCCATGTAAATTAGATGTGATATTTTATTATAATTAATGTTGTCGCTGTATAGTTAATGTATGTTGTACTGTAAACATGAAGTAGTGGTATAGGAAGTTAAACATCCGACTTTATCATCAACCTATTGTACTTCCCACTACTGGGTGCAGAGCTTTAAAAAAGGGTTTACGCCATAGCCTACCACGCTGGCCATAGCCTACTAACGCGGTTTAGGGACTTCACACCTTTTCCAAGGCTTCTGAACCTTTTTCGATATGCAGATGTGATCATGAAGTTTTCCTTCAACGTTAGCGAGGTATTGACATTAAATATTCACAAATGTACGTAATTTAAAAATAAAGTAGAATAGAATAGAATACACATTTATTTCAACGCCACAGCACGTAGATACAAAAAAAATATTGATACCACTTAGACAAGCAAAACAAAATAAAAAGACGTAATAAACAAAATTAAAATATAAAAAAAAACAAAATAAAATAAGACAAAACATACAAATAGCAAAAAAAGTAAATATAACGATTACAAATGTTGTACTGTCATGCGTGCGGTTGTGGCGTACGCAAAAGGACTTCATTTAGTTGGACCCCCCCGAAGGGGTTCCCGCCTTGTCGTGGCGGGGGGGCTCTAGTAGCCGTGGTCGATTTCATCCCACGGTGAAGCTAAGAGGAACCCACGGGGCCGGCCGATGGTGGTAGGCTGGCCCGAGGAGGAGGGCGTTCCGCGCGGGGCTCGTTTGGCCAGCGGGAGACCGCGCGGATTCGCGAGGAGGAGGGTCGCGGGGGGAGAGACTTGTCGGTGTGTCGTTGCCGCTCGTCCTGTCCTCCGCGACCCTGGCGGGGCTGCACCGCTTTCAATGATGCAGTGGCGGCGGGGCCGCAGGGGAAGAGACGTGTCGGTGTGTCGTTGCCGCTCGTCCTATCCTCCGCGGCCGAACGTGGGCGGTTGGCCCGTGGTGGGCGCTCCAAGGGACTCTCTTCGGAGAGTCCGCGCGGAAGCGCGTTAGGTGTTGCGGCGGAGCCTGCCATCAGATCCGCCGCGGGGGCTGGGGGAGCAGCCACTGAACTTCACAGTTGAGTGGATGCTGTCCTGGCCCCCCATGGCCCCTGGATAGCGGACTCGGGGGAATTCGTTGCCCAGCATAAAGGGGCCCGGGATGGAAGGCTCGTCTGGTGTTCGGCGAGACTCACATTCGGAGTCGGGGGACCGATGTGTCTCCCTTCTCGAGGAGGGGCTGTGCAGGGCGCGGCCAGCCGCTGGTGGGGGCGCGGACGAGTGCAACAGCGTACCCGTACCCCCACCTACAGCGGAGAGGAGGAACACTCCGGGGGTTTAGTGCGGTCGGGCTGCTCCCCTTCAGGGTTCAGCCCAGTCCCACATAACCCCGGCTCTGCCCCCGCGGGGCCGGGGTATCTGTAAGCAGATTCCCCCGGATTAACAAAAAAAAGGACTTCATTTAGTAAGCTGAAGTTTGCCACGACCATAATTGATTATGGCGCTGGTTTTCAATGAGGCCTGATGTCATACCTGTGCTACCAACGAATTCGTACTGTTAGCCTCTTATTTTTCATTTCATTCATGAATAAGAAAAAAAATAATGTAGGTAACTTTACAATTACTGCTGGGAGTCTATCCCGTTCTCTGTCAGACTTCCGTCCATAATAATTATATAAATAATACTCAACCAAATCAAAAGACAATGTCAAGTTCGCATCATACGGACCCCCAGATTCAAAGATCTAACACAAAGAAAAATTATTTCGATCTGGCTGGAATTGAACCAGTAACTGTTGCCACACCGGGGCCACCGTTCTTACCAGGTGAGCTACAGATCGAACCAGCAGATCTTATAAATTTCTAATATTGTTGCAGATATTTGTATTGGTGGTGGAACAATCTTTCTAAAGTTTCAGACAACAAGAGGCAATCGACAGTGGTTCGAATCCAGCCAGATCAAAGGATATTTTCTTTGTGTTGCTAGATCTTTGTATTAATAATAATAACAAACTATTGAAGTGGGATTTTCATAAAAACATATATGAATATCATGGTAGTAAAAACATCATGATATTCAATAAAATAAATAAACGTACATTTACTAACATGCGGTTTTAGAAACGTAGGCGACTCTGAATCTAAGGGTCGTATTCCAGAACTCTACTCAATACTCAAGTCAGGACTTGAGTATTGCAGTGAGCACTGAAAATCATATTCAAGTCCTTGCCATTAGGGTTGTATTTCCAGTGCTTGAAATCATACTCAAGTCTGCTCAAATCCTGACTTGAGCATTGAGTAGAGTTCTGGAATACGACCCTAAGTTAGTAATTTAGCATTCAATAGCTCGCTGGCAAATTGATCAAACCATATTTTCGTTGCGCTGTGTTAAATATACGAAACAAATTTAAATTTCCCACATTTTACATCAGTACATTTAATGTGTTCTTTATACCTTTAATTTCACCTAACAGACGGTGAGTTTTGTTTAAAATTAGATATCACGGTATTATTGCGCACTATAATGAGATTGCTGTTCTCACTTTGAATGGGGTCGGGTGATGTGATTTTTAGAATTTCAATACAGTCTCGTTTGAAAGTTTTGCTCACGTGCTTTCTCCTTAGCAAATCGATAACTTTGTGTAATTTCTACGTTTTTTCTGGCCAATTTTTTCCATGCACATATGCATTAAACAGGTTTTCATTCTGAAGTCATGTAGGCTTCCCGATGCACATTTATTTGAGGAGAGAGACTTCGAAAGATAGCCATATTAGATAAGCAATCCTTTTGGTGGAACCTGCAAATGGTTTGACTGCCGTTATTTTAAATTTTTTGTCATGTACGTATACATCCCGATGCGCCTTTGTTTGAGGAGATGAAACATATAGGATAGGCAAGCCTTTTTGTAAATGGTTTGACTGTCGTTATTTTAAAGGTAATTGTTCCTACAAATAGATTTACTCTTTGTAAGGTTGAGAGGAAGTAGATAAGCATTATCTTATTTATAATAAAAATAACATTCCAACTGTAGACATCTGAAAGTTCCTTCGACAGTGGTAGGTGGGAATTGAATTGGAAAAGTTGAAGCTACGTATAGTCTAGTACAAGTTGGAAGGGAAATAAACATAGGTGTATGTATATATTACAGTGTACATATATTACACGTTGTTAATGCCTCTAATAATACATACACACACATATACAAATTGTGTTACGTACAACAGAATGAATATATGTAATAATTACAAGTTTTATCCATTTTAGTATCTATGGGCGTGGTTTACGACTTTGCCATATTTTAGAGTGTGTGTCAAATGAGCATGGATAAATCTAGATTATTCAGAACATGAGAAGCTGTTTCGGGATGCAGTATTCTATACACAGAGATTTTTTAATTTGTAATATTTATTGTTTTAAAAGAAAGTCCTCTTGAAGGGTCCTTTCTTGTCGCAGTTGGAATAACTTTTCGAAAGATGGAAATTGGTAAAGTTGAGGCGAGGGTATTCGCGCAATACGACAAACTTTCAATCTTACACTTCCGGAATATGTCTTCTGTTGGTTGCATTACCATATGTTCAGTATTCGACTAATGTTATCTAAATCGAAGAGAATATACGCGTTATATTGTTGACTTGTTAAGAGAGATTTTAAATTGAAAGTTTTCGTTATTTGTATTTTGTATGTATAATAACTGTTTATTTCAATTTTAAATCTACATCCGCAAAAAATGTATTTAAAAAGTCGATGGAGTTTTAATCACGACAGCGGACGTGAAACAAAAAAATTTTTGAACAGTCAAAAATGACATTGCCTGATTTATGCGATAATAACCTAAAAAAACCATTGCCATGCCTTTTGCGAAATTAAGAAAATAAAAATCTTTTTTTCGGGTGACTAAAAATATTCTTTCGACAAATTGCGGTCAGTGACAAATGTAATGTAATTTAAGCTCTTACAAAAAGATTTTTTTATTTTAAGATATTCAACATTTTTCTTCATAAATTCGAGGTTGAGTGATAATAATAGAGATTAAAATTATGAAATTGCCGTTCTATTGTTCTTCTCCAACAACTTTAATGAAACAATTTATTACTTACACTCGATTTATTAAAATTTTATATATAATATTTTTATATTATAAGTATAAGATCGTTACTACGTACAATAAATTCCAACTTGCTATTTACAGTTCTAGTCTACCAACCACGAATGTGCAAAACTTAACATTTTTATGCATTTTTTACACATATACGACGTTGCCTTTCATCCCACTCTTTTAAAAACTCGCCATTACAAGAGTATTAAGTTGTTAATGCAATTTTTTTTATTGGCCCCGCATTAGGGAAACCCTGTATCGCGGTTGCCATGGGCACGCACATAGAAAACTACAAATGACTCTCAAACTCGAGAGAAATAAATGTAAAGATAATGTTCGGTTTTGAAGGGTAAGGGGTGCTGGTGAAATTATAGGCACATGAGACTTCTCAACTTATGTCTCAGTGTGAAGGGCGCAGTGGTAGTGCCCCTCAGATCTTTGCTACTTAAAGCTCTGAGTGGCACTGCAAGTGTTATGGACAGGCGTTACCACCAGGCGCACGCCTTGTTCGTCCCGTCACTTGATATTATAAAAAAAAAGTAGGCCATACAAATATTTCTTCCGGTCTGGGAATCGAACCCGGGACCTCTGCGTGGCCGTCCAGCACGGTAACCGTTCGGCCACAGAGGCAGTTAAAATATTTATTATTATAACTATTATTGCAATGTGCAAAAGATTAAACAAATCACAATCAATTCAAACGCTTCATCTATTTGAATTTGAGTTGCAATAATAAACCTGTACACCCCTTAAAATATTGTAATAAATAATTAATGAAAATCCTTTTTTTCAAACTTAAATATTCCTTACACTATATAGGAGAATTGAAAAATTTCTTTTTTTAATAACAATTATTTAATCACAATATGCACTCAGTATTTCTTCTGCTATGTTGTTGGAAGTTGCTTTACTTTTGCGGTAGAATAGTGGCGAAAGGAAATCCACAAAGACTTAGCACTTTCCGATTGTTTTGTGGGTACTAAACTGTTTTCCTTGTCGATAATTATCTAACTTGCGGAAAAAATAGTACTCGGTAGGGTTCAAGTCAGGTGAGTATGAATAGTGGTAAGAGTTTCAAGTACAGAGGGTGGCGAAGAGCACCAACCTATAACTCCTATAAGGTGGAGATTGTTTGTTTTTTCTTTATTTGTCTTGGCATTCTAGGCATTATCGTCCGCATTTGTTCACATTAGCTTATTATGTTTGCACGGCACCTAAGAAACTATGGTCGAGGTCTCGAACGAAACAATTACTAATAATTTTCTGCAAGTTTTATTACTTGCATTGTATCGCCAGACTTGTTGCAAGGGCTGAACCAGCGTGTTGGTCGTGTGCAGAACAAAAATGTAAAATACAGTTGTATTTTACTACAATTTAAACTGATGTTAAGCAACGGCGGTATGTTTTTGTCCGAAATGCCTATTCACTACTCTCTCCGGAAACAAAGACAACGTAAATAGTGTTGTCGACTCCTTTGCCGTACTCTGCTTAGACAGTACTTGGTGCTAATGGTAGGTATATAAACGGCATTAAGGATGCAGTATTCTGGACTGTTTTGTCGACCGGAGAAAGGTGACCGTCAGGATGGCTGGTCGCCTGTGGCGTCTGGCGCTGAGTGTATATTCAAGAATTGCTACCTATTTACTACTATTTGCTACCTTTTCTAAATAATTGCTACCTATGATATATTCTGAGAAATTAAAAAAATTTTGACCAGCTATTCTGACGTCAGGATGGCTGGTCGCCTCTTTGTTCAGCATGAAGAGAGCAGATTTTCCAGAAGTACCAATAATTGCTATCTATTTGCTATCTTCACGAATTAAAGGTATACAATTCATATCTACATTAGCTAAAAAAATATAACCTATTGAAAATTTTACGAAAAAGTACCTGACTAAACTACAAAAGCAAAAGTTTTTAGTTCTTCATTGCCAGAATATAAAGAGTAGGCGTTTAACAATTACTTCGAGACGAACTAGTCTGGTGAGGTTGCTGATGTATAAAACCGAGAGGGTAGGTAACCATCATAACGCAATATGTGTGTCATCTGTCATAAGTGGATCAAATTGTTTTAATTTAATTTATCTGAGGATTCAAAGATTTTGCTATTGCTAATATTGAGTTTAATATTTATGTTTCTGGTTTAAGTAGAGTTTGGTGACAATGAAAAGAGGGAGGAAGTTTGTTGTGCTACTCGATGAGCAAAAAAATGCATTACTGCAAAAAAAGTATTTTTCCAGTAAATCTGATTTACCGCCGCCTAACGATCCAATGTTTAGTAAAATTAGTACCCTTTTATTACATAAAATTTCGACACAGGCACTGTATCTTTCTGTAAAGAAAAATTTCGACTTCTTCTTCTGTGGCCCTGATAATCCTGCTATTCGTTATGAAGATAAAACAAAATTCTGTCTAATGATAATCAATTAAAAAAGTAATACAAGGACGAAGTAGCAGTCAGTAAAACAGTAATTTATAATTTTATTATTGATACCTATCAGTGGGAACGAATGCAACCGTTAAGTAAACGTATAAAGTTAAATCATGGACCTGAGACTGTATTTAGAATGAAACATCGCTTGCCTAAGCATCAGTGCGCCCATCTATTGCACGATAAGATTTGGGAGGTTCATCCCATTGCACACAGTTGGATATTTAAACAGTATTCTATTTCTAAGAATCATAAAAACTAACAACTCACTAACTAACTTAAAAATAAGGCTAACACAAAAATTATAACTAACTGGCCTTCGAATAAAATAGCCCTGTGTAAGTGCACTGTAACAAACTACGATAAAGATTTTGTTCATACTTTTGCTAAAAAATTAAAACTGTATAATTTTTTTAACAAATATATAACTACAACTAAATTTTTTGTTAATATTGCGTTATGATGGTTACCTACCCTCTCGATTTTATACATTAGCAATCTTACCAGACTCAGCCATCCTGACGTTAGGATGGCTGGTCAATTTTTTTTTATTTCTCAGAATATATCACAGGTAGCAATTATTTAGAAAAGGTAGCAAAATAGTAGTAAATAGGTAGCAATTCTTGAATATACACTCAGTGCCAGGCGCCACAGGCGACCAGCCATCCTGACGGTCACGAAGAAAGCGATGAGTATCGAAGTGACTTATAAAGTTATTACACAGACTTTCCGTAATGTAACCGGTAGCAAAACCACTTATCTGTGATGGTCGCAACTTTATAGCTTCGATTCCGCAAGAGAGTCGTTGCTAATAAGACTCTTTGCTGTTCACTTCACCGGGACCAAAACAGCTAACTGGTATCGGGTAGAGCCATCCCAAAGGTATTACTCCGTACACGAGCGAACTAGTGATTGTTATAGATTTAATACAGTCTCGCGGCCTAATAATAAATAATAGACTAGACATTACTTTAGTAAATAAAATTGACAAAACTGGATTTTTAAAAGACATTGCCGCACCAAACATTCACAATTTACAGTCTACTATGCAGAAAAACTTTCTAAATATATAGAATTAAAAGAGGAATAAATCGATACCGGCAAAAGTTATGATAGTGTGAATTGTTCTTTCAATCACAGGCGTTATTCCGAAACAGCTACATCCGTCATTGCGTTCCCTGAATTTACTACCAAACATACATCACCTCTTCCAGAAAGCAGCCATCCTCAATACTTGGCGCCTTGTTGGGAAGTTCTTGCAAATTAATGTCATGATTTCTCCACTAACAGACTCACCTGATATGTACTTGGTTTTGGTTCGTGCCTATTGGTAAACCGGAGTACTCCGAGGAAAATATAATAATAATATACTAACGCACACACTTAACATAGCCTCGCACTAGGGAAACCCTGTGTCGCGGGTGCCATGGACACACACATAGACAACACAAATTACACCCAAATTCACAAGAGAAAAAAAAATTTAGGTCATACAAATATTTCTCCCGGCCCGGGAATCGAACCTGGGACCTCTGCGTGGTAGTCCGGCATGGTAACCGTTCGGCCACGGAGGCAGTTAATACAATTTTATAACAGTAATAATGAATATTGCCACACGACCACACCAATTACTTGTCTCCTTAATCTTGACGTGAATGTCTAGTTTTTTATAGCAGTTGCCAAGCACTCAATGTACCAACTGAACTTGAGGTTGATGATAAATACGAAACTAACTCAAGGTTGTCGATCACTTACGGCATGGACACGAGTCAGAAAGTCAGACTGAGCCTGTGTCTTGATGGCATTAAACCTGACGCTATTGGTATCTTTCTAATCGGAAACTGTTTTTAGGAACGGGTTCAGTGATGTAACCATCGCCTCTTATTTACGCAGATCTCTGTGATTTTAAAAAATTATAAATTAAGAATAGAGTAGTGAAGATTCTTGGAGACCTAAACCCAGCAGTGGGTGATGTCAGGTCGTAAATGATGATGATGATGATATGGACAAAACGACATATATAAGCAACGGACACAATGACATTGGTATGCCATTTTGTCCTGAAGCGATCATTAAAGGAGTTCAACTTAATTAACTTAATTTCTTCATTATAATTTTAATTTTGTAATTTTCATTATAATAAAATATATTATTCTTTAACCTCAGACGGACATTTCATTAGTGGATAAGGGAAACGTAAACCAAAAATTCGGAAGATCTCTTTAGTTTTAACTGCTACTCGTCATATAAGGGAAATTTATGGGAAATTAAATCGAAAAATGAGCCCAAAGCTTCCCCAGCAAAGAAGAGACTAAACGTCACTACAAAGTTGTTTGAAGATGACAGTAAAAAAGAAAATTTTCCGTGTAATCCTCAAGTTAACGAAGAGGACTATCCTTGCATATATTGCAACGATCTTTTTTCGCGATCTAAGCCCGAAATAGACTGGTTGCTTAAATGATGCTTAAATTGTTCGCGTTGGGCTCACGCTTCTTGTCCTGATGTTCCTAGAAGAACAAAGCGTTTATTTGTAAACTTTGTCAATAATTGTATAGTTTTCACGTGTATGTCATTTTGTCCATACATAATATGGTTTTTGATTGATCTCAGTTAAACTAAGAATTGTTTTTTTTCTATTGTTGTTATTCTATAAATGTTTATTACTTTCAGTAAATAATGAACCAAAGACTGTTGGTGTTCAATATGACTGTGCTGTGTATTACCAACAAAGAATTACGACTCAAAAATAAAACCCTATGTTATTTTGTACGTATTTCCCCTGCTTTCTGGGCTCTTTCACAAGAAACTCTATTGCTACTAATTATACGAATTGTACAGTATCCAAGTTTAATTTCAAAACGAATGCAGAATTAACAAAACAAAAACAAAGCGTTAACGTTAAAAATTTAAATTTAGAAGCCATAACATTTTATTTGAAAACTTTTTTTCTAATGTGAATTTTACACAAAGACTTCATTTCATTCAAAGTGGCTTGAACTTTAGAACGGCAATTTTATGCTTCTCTAACCCCTAACATTAATACATTTTTAATTTTTTAATAAAAAAAAAATTTGCTTTAAAAAAGCTTTTTTTTTTCATCTATCTGACTAAAAAAATGAGATTCGCTCTGGACCTTTTGGAGGGAAAAGTGACGTTTTTATTTTGACTTTCAATTATTTTGTGAAATCTAGTTTAAAGTGGAATAGGATAGTGCTATTGTGCCTTAATCGAAGATGAAAACGCGAAATTATACGAATCTCGAACTAGAATACCCGTATCGGCCTGTTTTAAGGAATCCCGAGTCAATCCAAGCACGCCGCCTCAAATTGCCTATCCTCTTTGTGGCTGCCATATTTACAGAAACATAATTAAACTTCGTGTTTAGGCTGATGGCTTTGCCAAAGCCTTAATAAATAAAAATAAAAAACTTAAAAAAATGGTATACATTGCTAGACAAAAATCGCACTGTCGACGAGAATTCCGTAGCTTGATAAGTAAGTACAAGAATCCTTTCTGTTCTTCTTATAGTTGAAGCGTCCTGTGTATTTTGGCAATCTGATTAACAAAGTGACTGCCGGTGAGCTATCTCTTCGGCCTTCTTTACGACTGACTCAGAGGGCCGTAAAACCGACTGGGCCTATCTAGCCGAGAGTAAATTAACGCTGTGCTCGTTGTAATCTTGGACTGAGATTTACAACAGCACTAAACCTGTAAAGGCTGCCGCCAGTTAGTCTCGACTAGCTTAGCTTTCAAATAAATAATTATCAAGTTGTGCTGGATCAGATTTTTTATTTTTCGTTTTGCAATTGACCATTCAGTTTGGTTTGACTTTGATGTTAAATGTCGTGTGGTATATCTAGTGGTCGGCAGAGTTTTAAGGCTGTGTTAGTATCTATCTCTCATTTCACTGCATACCTCTTATTTTCCATACGTTATATCGAATAATAAGTATAGGTAGTGATGCGAACTTTAGTGAACGGGATCATCATCATGATCATAATTTTCGCTGTCTTGCGCTGCACGAAACTAGCGGATTCCATCAACATTCACCAGGTCTTCGGTCTATCTTGAAGGTGGTCTGTCCACGATCAAATAATGAATGAAATAATGTTAATCCAACAATGCTGAACTACCTATTTATAATACGTAGATAGAACAGAATGTAAAATTTTATATTGATTTTCCGCAATTAAACAATGGTATTTGACGTTTCGTAGAAACAAAGTGATAACCAAAAATGTTTACAGTTTCAATAAAAGTTATAATCCTCGAGTTAAGTTTCAGTTCTTTTATCTAGTTAAGTTATAAATATCACCTGAGGAAATTTTATTGCTAAGTCAATTTAACTGTAATTTGATTTTCTTGGTTTTAACTTCCTTGAAACTTCTAAGATGGCGAACGCTATCATTTTCATGGCAAGTGTAAATGGCAGCGGTTATGCGGCTCACGCGCCTCGGCACTTGGCCGTCAGGTCACGTCGATGAAAGGAGTGAGGCCGCGAATTCGCTGACATTCACCAAAATTCGGTGAATTTCCGTAATGGCCGTCATCAGCCCGTAAGCTATCTCCACGCACCGGCCCGCTTGATCGCTTCATTGCGATTCAACCCTTTCTCGACCTAACTATATTATTTTCCAGATTAAGTTACTGTACTATAGAGATCGCATATCAGTCGCTATATCTTCTTGTTCGTTTGGCCGTTGACCGCAACTGCACGTCAATTCATAATTTAAATTAAAATAACGTTTGTCCTATATTTGGTGACACATGCTGGGCAAAGGCATTTGTAATAGTGTCAATATTGTAAGCAGTAGAGCTATAATAATAAAAAATAAATATTTTCGGTACAGAACTAGTAGTTTATAAGCTTGTTGCTAATAAGATATATGGCATCTCACTATGAGGAGCGCACATCCCTACTGTCAACAAAATTACTATTTATTAACTTTTTTTATTCTTCCTGTCTGCGATTGGTTCTCATGTAGGTACATGTATATATTCCACATTAAATATCCCGTCATTTTAAGTATTTTCCTTTATATCGTACCCTTGATGTAATAATGCCACATGTAGTCATACATATTTTTTGTAGCAGTAAAGCTTCTTGAAAGAGTTTGTGCAGGGAAGTACTGCCACCTTAACTATTTCTGCCGCCAAGCAGTAATGTGAGCATTATTGCGTTCCGGTTTTGAAGAGTAAAAGTGCTGGTGAAATTATAGACACATGGGACTTGTCAACTTTGTCTCAGGGTGACGTATCCAGTGGAAGTGCCCCTCAGATCTTTGCGATTTAAAGCTGTGAGTGGCATTGCAACTGTTATGGACGTTATGGAGTTTTGGATGTTATGGAGTTTACCATTGGAGGATTATGGATGTTATGGAGTTTATCATCAGGCCACGATTTGTTCGTCTTGTTACTTGATAAAAAAAAATAAAAAGGAAAACCTCAAAAGTGACTTTTATCACAAAAATAATTTGAACTACAGCAAAAAACAAAATTTGTGAAATTGTATAACTCTTGTCGCGCATAAAAAGTTGTCACTTTGCAGATGTGGCCTTATTACAACACCTTTGGCGCAAAGCACCTTTGCTTTATGTATATAGCATAACGCTTGCCATAATGAATTCTTCTTGACCGAAATAAATGCTTTTTATTATTATTTTGGTGTTCATTTTAAATTATCGTTTCATGATCTAAAAGAAAAATTTTAAATTTTTTTGATGCGATACGCGATCTACTCAACATAGTAGGTCAGTATCAGGGATCAGCTTGAAGAACCAAAGAACGACACGTTCCGAAAACAACAGTACCGTTTTCGCTTCAAGTTGTTAGCAATGCTAGCTGGAATTAACCATGTTACTATTAATGACTTGTTATTGATATCATTAGTATCATTTCAGTACCTACACAGTTACTTACAGTTCACCTTGATAAAAAAAGATGAAGAGTAAGATTATGTCAGGTATTTAAACGAGCTTCAAATTAAGTTTTTATTATACCTGGTTATGCTTAAAATGATTAGATATAATCTCAGTACAGAGTACTAAAAAAACCGACCTTAAAAGTACGTGGAATTACATATAATTACTAAGTTTCACTGAAATCGGTTACCGGCACTTTCCGGTAACCGATTTCAATAAAACCAAAGCAAACCCGGATTCATCCTAGGGGATTCGCCTCTATACGGGACTTGACGTAGGTGATAATAATCGATTCTCACTACTCGAAGTATATTGAGTGAGAAAAACGTCTTGAATTGCAGAATAGCAAAATCGACCATTAAAATACCTGCTCCTTATAATAAAATTTAGGCGCTATTTATAAAAATGACTCTTCATGCGTGAACAGCCAAATTCTGCGAAATTAAATACCACCCGGACCACTATGGAGGTACCCTCTTTCCAACAAAAAAAGAATCATGAAAATCGCTTCACAAATACCGGAGTTATCGCGTAACATACATACAAAGAAAAACATACAGTCGAATTGAGAACCTCCTCCTTTTTTGAAGTCGGTTAAAAATGTTTGATTAATCAAAAACTATAACACGATTTTGACGGAACGAATAAGTCGTTCGCCTGATGGTAAGCTATACGCCTATCCATAACAGTTGCAGTGCCACTCAGAGCTTTCAATCGCAAAGATCTGAGACATAGTTGACAAGTCCCATGTGCCTGTAATTTCACCAGCACCCCTTACTGTTCAAAACCAGAATGCTGTATTTTTACATTGCTCTCCTGCTAAATTAACCCACTACTGCTAAAATGTTTTACTACAATGTTTAAAAGTGATTTTTAGTACAGAGCGTTTTAAAGATTTGCTTGAAAGAAGAGACTTAATTAGGCATTTAAAATCTATTTAAGCAATTAATCAAATATATTAAATAAAAAACAAACGACGAATAGGATTTAACGCTTTTTTACCATTGTGTTATTTTTAGTTTTAGAAATCTAATGCAATGTTTGTAAAAACATCTAAAATCCAAAACATGGACTTAAGCCTCTTTACCTCTCACCTACAGATTTTGAAACTGGTATACTGAGTGTAATTTTCACGGTTTTATTGAAAATTTGCTTCTATAATTAAAAATCTTAAGTGTCTTAAGCCTCGATTACTATCAGAACCGCTGTCGCGAAAACTCACACATTTATAACATGCAACACTATGAAATCTTAATAATGATTGGTCAGGAATTTCTAATTTAAAAGGAAATAACAAATTCTGGACAGTTAATATTATTTAAACTTTACCGCGTTGGCATATCGTTGAAAGTTTAATATTATTATTGCAAGTTACGTTGTTTTAATTTTATATTGAAATTTCAATCAATGTGCTGCCTACCATCTAGCGGTCTATAGCTGAACGATGACGAATACGAGATATTTACTTAGTTTGCCAAAAAAGAAGCGACCATATCGCAAAGATATAAGGATTATTTTCGATGACATGATACTTTTTTTCATGAAAAATTTTTGCATTCCAAAGTAGCAAAATAAGGCATTTTTATACGATTTTTGAGATTTTGCGCGCGATAATTGACACGATCGTAACGTACAAAGCGAAAACGGCGGACTGCGTTGAAGTATGTGGAATTCCACGTATTGTTGGCACACGTGTCACCCCAATCATACTTCTACTGTATTTATTGTTCTGTATGTAAAACCGTGGAAAGCTTTTTCTTCGAAGAAAAAAATATTTTTGTTTTGTTGTGCTCTTTAAAAATAAAAATGCAAGGTGGCTTGAATTATGTCTCTGGGAGTATATTTGTAATAGTAAAGAATATTTGTACATATTCGTATAGCTGTAAAAAATATCTTTTATTTAGTTTTTGTTCAGCGTTTATGCAGACAAAGATTGAGTAGCTTTGCTGAAGTTCTTTATTGAAACAGATGGTGCTGTAGTAGGTATTAATTATAACTGTCCACATTAATTCTTCAAGCGTTTGAGCAAATGTACGATTTGTAACTCTTTCATTAGTTTTAATTGACATCGTGAAATAGATTAATTAACTTAGTTTTAAGATCAATGTAAACAAAAGGACGATTGCAGGACACCTTTTGTGTCACAAGATTAATGGAATGCGAAATTAAGCGTGACTTAAATTAACGAGGACTAAATACTCAGTAGTTTATTTGTTTTTAAAGTTCAGTTAGTCGTGTGAGGTTTTTTTAGTAATATAAAGTGACGGGACGAACAAGTCGTGCGCCTGATGGTAAACTACACGCCTGTCCATTACAGTTGCAGTGCCACTCAGAGCTTTAAATCGCAAAGATTTGAGGGGCACTGCCACTGCGTCCGTCACCCTGGGACATAAGTTGACAAGTCCGTAATTTTACCAGCACCCTTACCTGACATTACTGCTTGGCGGCAGAAATAGATAAGGTGGCAGTACTTCCCTGTACAAACTCTTTCGCAAGGACCTCTACTGCTACTGGTAAGTTTACTTAAATAAAATGTTATACCTACATGAAAATCAGTAATTATATTTCAACCCATAAAACAGAATAAACGAAACTTTATTAATGTTGTGTGAAATCTTTACATTACAATAACTACCGAAGTTTATATGTCACTTATACGATGGAAATACTTAGTAATTAAGGTACTAACGACTAGACGTATTCCTGTTTAATGCGTACCAACTAGATTTATGTGCGGTGCGAGAGGTGGGCTTGCCATCGTAATAACTTGGGGTCGGTATACGTCTTAATAGTGTGTACAATATGACTTAACCAAACTGCATTCCACTTTAGCACCAGATTGTTGCTAGGAAGTGTACCTATAGGTATAAGTGATTAGTTAATAAGTGTTTTAATAATAATAATAACACACACTCATAGCCCTGCATTAGGGAAACCTTGTGTCGCGGGTGCCATGGACACACACATAGGTAGACAACCAGAAATCACACCCAAATTCACGAAAGAAATAAATGTAGGCCATTCAAATATTTCTCCCGGCCCGACAATCGAACCCGGGACCTTTGCGTGGCGACTGCCACGGAGTCGTTGCGTTCGTCGCCGAACGGTTACCATGCTTGACTAAGCATGGTAACCGTTCGGCCAGGAAGGCAGTTTGTTTTGTTTTGTTATGGTAATGTTTTTGAAGAATATTGCATTAATTCGTTTATTAATTTGATTCATTCTTTCTATGTGGTCTGTGATTCTTTCACTTAAGTCCTTGCTGCAACTTGAGAGTTTAAAGTTTGTCAAAAAGTAGCAATTAAATGCTTTTTAATAACTTAAAATTAATCATTGTTGTCGTTAATACGAAAGATCGAACACAAAGAAAAATTCCTTCAATCAGACTGGACTCGAACCAGCGCCATCGCCATGACGTGGCTAACGCTCTCCCAACTAAGCTACTACGGAACGAACCGGCAGACCTTACGACTTTAT
Organism: Hyposmocoma kahamanoa; assembly: GCF_003589595.1. Lineage (NCBI taxonomy): Eukaryota > Metazoa > Arthropoda > Insecta > Lepidoptera > Cosmopterigidae > Hyposmocoma > Hyposmocoma kahamanoa. The sequence goes on from NW_020654289.1 coordinate 14,174,593, forward strand.
CTATGTGCTTGTTGCAAATCTTTGTTTTTTTGTTGGACTTTTTTACCGTAGCGCCAACTTTGAGAAATCTATCAGTTTTTCTTCACCTTCACACCTACCAGCGGCTGACTAGAGATGTCGCTTTAATAATTATAATATTAAGTTTATTCTTCTTTGTAATATTAAGTTTTACTGTCATGATTTTCAATTATTTTTGTGAAATTACTCCACTTGTTTGTTATAATTGTATTATTAATACAAATATCGAACACAAAGAAAATTTTGCTGGTTCAAATCCAACCGGATCTAAGGAATATTTCCTTGTGTTCTCTTTGTAAGTGTAATAATAATTACAAGAAACTAGTGGAGTAATTTCACAAAAAATAATTGAATATCACGGTAGTAACGCATTGTGATAGTGAATAACCTTAATGTTACAACTTAACTTTATTTTTGCAAAATTTTGCCACTCTACACGTACTATATAAATTTATTCAACTCAGAATCTATAGTAATTGTTGTTTCGAATGGAGTCGTTACAATGTGAAAACCAACAATGTTGACAATTGACTAACTACCTCCGTGGCCGAACGGTTACCATGCCGGACTGCCACGCAGAGGTCCCACGTTCGATTCCCGGGCCGGGAGAAACATTTGTATGACCTACATTTATTTCTCTCGTGAATTTGGGTGTAAGTTGTGGTTGTCTATGTGTGTGTCCATGGCACCCGCGACACAGAGTTTCCCTAGTGTGGGGATATGTTGAGTGTGTGCGTTATTATTATTATTAATTATATACAATTTTTTACTATGTTATATTTAATTTTCTATTTTCAATGTTCACTCACAAGCCTTGCCAGAGAGAAGGCACAAGATGAAGTGCAATTTCTAAGTTGTAGACTAGAATAGAATTCATTTATTGTCCTCACTATCTACATGCTACGGGCGTACAACGTTTAAAGTAACATTACATTACTAAATATTACATTATAGTTGGATTACTGGGTAATTTTTATACACTTCTGTCGTTTATGTTACGTTCCTTGGTACAGGACTAGAGCTCTTAACTTGATTGATAGGGACTAAACAGACTTAACGTCTTATAGTATCCCGCCACTTGCTACTATATCAGTAATTATAAAGATATAGTAAGAAGGAAATGAAATTTTCGCGCGGTTATTAACGTCATGAATTTCTTTGAAGTACATGATCAAGACAAAGCTAAATTATTTTCATGATCAACGATTTAGAATTTAACTGGTTTGAATTAGTTAAACTTTTACCTAGAAAAGTGACTAGTTTATGGGCACCCTTATGACTTGTTAATTTTTTTTGTTTCCAATAAACAATTTAACATAACACAGTACAATTTATATAAATGTAAACTTAATTAGGTAAATAGTAACAAATTAACAATATTGCCGAAAAAAATCTATGACAGTTTTTTAATTTCAATTCACTGTGTATGACTATTATAATAATGATGAGATAAAAACCTGATTTAAATATTGATCATTTTTCCTTTACAATCGCTCGTATATTGCTTTTACCAAGGGTAAAGACACTACACGTTGAGATTAACTGCTGCCTAGACCGAATGGCTACCATGCTGGTCTGCCACTCAAGGTCCTGGGTTCGATTTCCTAACCGGGAGAACTATTTATATGGCCTACATTTCTTTATCGTGAGTTTGGGTGTAATTTGTGGTTGTATATGTGTGAGTCCATAGCAACCGCGACACAGAGTTTCCCTAGTGCGGGGCTATGAGTGTGTGCGTTATTTATTTATTTACGTACAGGACTTCTTAATTCTACTGTACTGTATCTAAGAGTACAATCCACAGTATTTAAGTAGTTTAGTTTGGCATTGTAATGATACACAATAAAATAGCAAAGTCACAAAAATTACTACACGCAAAATAAAACTTTCGCTACAACCGAACCCACAAGTACTTTAGGGAGAGAACTTTCTTATGATATCTATTGCAAGAAATTTTAGGAATGGTTCATTAAGACATTCTGCCTTAATAATTTTGATTCTTTACAAGTTACATTGTATCATTTAAAAAACTAAAATGCCACTTGAAATATTTATGTGATTACAATGTGTAGAATTATTGATATTTAATTGCAAACAACATTAAAACTTTTATAATAGCGACGAGAAAGCTAAGTGAAAATTACAAAGAATAACAGGGAGGAGTACAGCATGTATAGTTTTGCCCGGAAAATTCGACAAAGATAAACGGGAGAAGTGTACGAGCAACTGTTCTTCATACTTGAGCCGTCTGGACCATTAGAAAACATGAAAAAGGACCCTGTTCCTCTTTTACTGTGGAAAGGAAACACTCTCATTAATTGTGTCGTTGTTATCACCACCGAAACTCAATGAAGTGCTCTTAAACTGACTAGGTGCTTTGTGCAACACAAATCTTTTAAAGTCAGAAAGTGAACCACCATCTTTTTTTTATACAAAATTTGATCAAGACTTAAGTATTTATTAATTCTACTTACGTTTCGAGTTCTTAGGTTTTCGCGATTGATACACATAGGAAATGAAACTATTTTTCCGGATTTAAATCGCGTATATTTGTTTTTTCACACAAATACTGCTAACATATTCTACTTACGTTCTTCATCCCCGTCGCCATTTGTAACGTCGCACTATATTGTGCGGAGATGGCTCAATGAAACGATTGATTATTTGACACGTCCGTTCACCCCGATTTGTTTAATGTTAATTTTTATTTAGACATGTCCAAAATCATAATTTCAAATATTACGATTTAAGAGTAAGTAAGAGATCACAAGAAACCGAAAAAAAAATAACGCGTTGCCAATAAATGAAGCTATTATTACCGTGGAATTTGGGGAATGGTGGCTTGAAGCTCTGGGCATCCAGCGTTAAGTAAATAAATTAACGGAAGTAGAAGTGACGACGAGCTTTACAATATAGTTTGATGTTTAAATGGGTAAAATAAAGAACTTTTGGTACATTTTGCCAAACTGGTTTTTATGTGTGCCCCCTGCATCTTTTCGATTACGGGAAGAAGTCGACGCTGAGCTCTAATGGATGATGGAGACACTTAGTAATGCATTCAAAATAGGGTATTCCGATTACCAGAAGCAGATGGAAAATTATAAGTTTACGGTGATAACACAAAGCAGCATTTAAAACGTGCTTATAATCAAGGGAAGGTAAATAAGAAAATACCTTGTTAACTTTAAACATACCAATCGGATTGATGACAATGAGTAGACTAGCATTTGTACAGACTAAAATATATCATGTAGAGTGATCATTCCAATCTCTTTAGAAAAACCAGCTTATAAAGCTTTCTCATGGCACTCGTAGGGGGATAACATGAACAAAAATGTTGACCAGAGTTTATTTGTGTTTTATGCTTTATGCCATTGACATCGAGGTTATGGTGTAATTGTGATTCAAGTCAGTTAAAGCTGCTTGGTCTGAAAAGAAAATCATGGTCGTGATTCCATTTCACAGGTTCTTAACAGCAAGTGGCCTATTCTGGAAGTTGTTCCATCTATGACAAGCAGAACTGTAATCAATATTCTAAGCAGCGTCTTTGCAGATAATTGTTTGACAGATTTTTGTATTATCACTTGTCATATGAATGAAAAAAGTTCCAGGAAGTTATGAAAAGAAATGTATATGTATGTAAACACTTTTTATCTACCACAAAATCAAATTTAAAATGTTAGTGTACAAAGCAGAGTTTGTCTTAGGAGCTGAGGAGCGCTCGAGTGGGTTGCCACTCGTACGCTTACTTAGGCACTTATCATCAGCATAACTTATTTAGGCACGCTATGCCAATAGGCATAGCATGCCTACATAAGTTATGCGATGATATGGTGCTTAGTAGCCTTTGAATAAATGATTTGAGAAAGCTATTGCCACAGTCTAAAACATACTAATGTCCTGAAGACGTAACTCGATGAACGACGCCTCTGAAGACGATGGTCTTCAGGGGCGGAAGGGGTCCGACTAATGTTCCGTCCGTGTTTATAGATAGTGCGTATATCAATGACACAAGGAGGGAGTGTGCCGGACTTTCTAGGTGCCCGAAGGAGGAGCAGTAAGGGCAGAATGAAATTATAAAATTCTTGTGCACGCTCTTTGAAATGTATTCCATAAAAAACCGACAGCAAGCAATTTACCTGCTGTGGTTGAACATTGAAGCTTGAATTAGACTCTCGCTGCTAATAACTACTGTCTTTGCTTTTCACTCCACTGAGTCCAAGGCAGCTAAGTGGTATCGAGGTAAGGCGTCTTATAGCTTTTGCTTTTACCAGTACTACTCTATGAGCGAGCGAAGTTGTGTTTGATAAAGATTTAAAAGCTGTTCTGGTGTGAGGTATCGCCTGCGTTTGAAAAAGTTACGTATCTTTTTGGCAACAGTTTTTGCCAAGCACTCGATGTACTTTATTTGGAACAATAACAAGAAGCATATAATATGTATTAGCACGATAATTACTATAGTAGTCAATAAGTCTGGGTAATTCCAATCCAAATAGCTCAAAATGGACATTTGTCAGCATTGATTTATCCCGGAAAGTCGGAGTAAGATGGAGAGCACGCTATTATGTAAAGAAAAGGTACGCCTTTGTTTTGGTGGCATTAAACCTAACGATATTCGCGTCTCCATTAATGGCAACCGCTTTCAGTCACAGGTTTAATCGTGGTAATTACGTTAAAATCTAAAATTATAATAGTTACTACTTTACTTATCTTCTTCACAAAATATTTTTTTTATTTTTATTTTTTTTTATTTATTTATTTATTTCAGGCAACTAGGACCCATAGATACATACCTTACAGACTAACATACATATAATATAACAATAATATAATAAAACAATAACAGAAATATTAAATAAATACCTTACGGACTAATCATAAATACAATATAACATGATAATATACATATAACACTATTTATTTACACGTATGTACTTCGACGTGTGACGCAACGTGAGTGTCCGGTAGCCGTCCTCGGAAACGCCGGTATATGACACCCTTCGGCCAAAAGTCTTCTCTCATGAAGGTCGACAGGTGTTGAGTTGGTACTCGCACCACAAATGAATTAAAATTCACGTTGTGGCGCGATTCCAACCGCTCGACCCTCAGGTTTGCATTGGCCTTCACTCGCATGTACTCCACAATATCTGCAGACTTGGTGGAGTAATGAAGACGCGACACGTATAACAACGTCGTCGGTACCGCTGGACGCAATAAATGATTCGGGCCAGTCAGGGCGGTGCCACTAAGGTTTCGGCTGATGTTCTTCTTTTTCTTTTCCACCTTCCGAAAGCCGTCCTCGTCGCACTGATCAACTCGTCTCGGTGGTACTGACGACGCAGCTCCAGATACGAGTTTCTTTTTCAGTTTTCCCTTCATTGGTTGCCTGGGTTGTGGTTGTGGAGTACTGGGTCGGGCAGCGGCAACAGCTGCGTAATCACGTGAAGGGGTCGTCTCCGGCGGGGCGGGGTGCGGGGAAACGCGCGCTGCAACAGCGCCAGAGGTCGGTGACACATGCATGTCAGCCGACTTAAAACTGCTGAAAGAAGCATTTTGCGCCCCGCGACAAGTGTTCACGTTGCAGGCCTCAGGTGACCTACTTACCGAAGCCGCACTACTAAGTAATGCAACTTGGGCACGCAACTCACTGATGGTGTTGTCTGAGGCCTCCAACTTACACTGAACTTCAGCAAGGCTTGCTTTTAGGGACGTGATGTCCTTCAGCAGCCTGGTGACGTCGACGTGGTCGAACGTGACAGGGGGCAGCTTATGCAGCTCCTTCGCCACGAATGCAGGCACGTCGTCTGGGTCGGTCTCCTTGAACAACGTAATGATGTCCTGGAGACTCTTCACTCCTCCATCTCTCCGACGAGACGGCATCTGCTCGGCTTTGCCAAACGTCCGGAAAAGCAGCGCCTTGCCACTGCAAATCTCTTCTTCTTTGAAATTTGACTTGCAGATCTGCACGATGCTGACTTCGTCCATGGTATCTATGGCGTGTTGTATAAACGCCAACAGTTCGTTGGCTATGAGTTGCTGAGAACCCATAGTCAATTACGTGCAGCGGCTATTGCCGCGCGGGTCGCGAATTATTATAATTCTTATTGTGTAGTGGAGCACGTCCGAATCCGAGCGTGCACCGCACCACACTGTATTACCAACAGGAATACTTTCGTAGACGACTCTTCTTTGTATTCTATATTTTATCTTGTATATACCTTTTTAAACACGCGTTTGGGTGAATTGATTGTGCACTGTCTGAAAAAAGTAGAACATATTTGTCATTTAATAGAAGTTCTAAAACAATTGTAGAAATCTAAAAATTGTAAAAAGTAAAACAAAAGAAAAAATAACTTAATGTGTGCTCACCTGGTTACGACATTAGTTCTCTTTAGAGTTTCCAAGCTACACAAAGCGTTTATATAACAAAGACAGAGCAATTTTAAATTAGTTTTCCTGAGCGAATCTCTCTTTGTTAAAGTTTAGAATTGTTTATGGCATATATTTAATTGCTTAAATCACTTTGATTGCATTTTGCTTAACAGAAAAGGCTTGTGTCTGTACTTATCTGGCTTAGGTAGGTGCTCAATTCAGAAAACAAACTTCAACTTCAACTGCCTCCGTGGCCGAACGGTTACCATGCCGGACTGCCACGCAGAGGTCCTACGTTCGATTCCCGGGCCGGGAGAAATAGTTGTATGGCCTACAATTATTTCTCTCGTGAGTTTGGGTGTAATTTGTGGTTGTCTATGTGTGTGTCCATGGCACCCGCGGCACAGGGTTTCCCTAGCGCGGGGCTATGTTGAGTGTGTGCGTTATTTATTAAAAAAAAACTACTATGAAAATTGATTTCCATATGACTTTTACGCAAAAATGAGCATATATGTACTTTGTATGAGCAAAGTTATAAATTTTACGATTTCTGGGACTCCGTGACGACGTCGCTCAGGGTAATGTTTATTTGAATAACATTCGCCTCCGCCGCAGTCGTTTACGAGGTCGACCCCGTAATATATTTTCATTATGTCCCATTTATTCGTGGGTTGCCGATATTGACTCTTTATATGCTTACCTTCAAATGTTAACAACGTATTCCGCTGGTATCGAAATGTAAAGAGGTACCATTACATTTACATAATTTAGTGCGCAAAAGTTTGCAATGTGCGAAATGAAATTGATGTGGAACCATAGATTATTGAGGTCCAATAGATTTTGGGGCGAGTGTCAATACGTGGTAGATTACAATGAAAAACCATGTCTTTACTATTCGTTGGTTTTATTCATTAAGCCGCACGTAAGAATATTAGGTCATGATTGTGAATAGAAAAACGCAGTTAATAATTGTATTAACTGATCACAGTTTGCAAGTACAGTTAAAATGATGATGCAAGAACTATAGCAGATAGTAGCAGTAGAGCTCCTTGTGAAAGAGTTTGCCCAGGGAAGTACTGACTGTCACCATACCTTTTTCGGAATGTACAGTAATGTGAGCATTTCTTCCGGTTTTGCAGGGTAAGGGTATTAGTGAAATTAAAGGCACATGGGACTTGTCAACTTATGTCTCAGTGTGACGGGCGTAGAGACTGTGCCCCTCACGTCTTTGCAATTTAAAGCTCTGAGTGGCACTGGAACTGCTATGGACAGCCGTGTAATTTAGCATCAGGTAGAATTTTAAACCTTATTAGGTAAAATTTACATCCTCACTATTTATTTTTCTATGTTGGCGGATCAAGAGTCCCATGAGGTAGTGGTCTCCTTCAGTGAAGCGGTGATGCTTCAGAAGGAAGTCGCCGAGCGTGATTGGGAGTGGACCGATCCCGCTCGGCGGCGGCGTACCTTCGCGGCTGCGGGCGATCGGAGCGGGGGCTTCGTTCGCCAGTAAGTTAGGCAGCCGCGAGGAGGACAACGGGGCGGTGTGGCCCGCTTCATCGTGAGGAGAGGAGGGGGAGGACATAGCTCCTCCTATGTGCTGGAGGGGTTCCGCTGCGCAAAGTTGATTCCGAATCCTTCCCACTAGAGCACCCGAGAAGGCCAACGTGGGGTTTTAGCCGGTAGAAGCCCGGGCATAACCTCCCAGCGCCCCCGCCGCGGGTCCTAAGAGGATTTCCCCTCACAAAAAAAAAGTTTTGATGGTTAATTTATGTTAAGAGTCGGTACTACCTCAGCTCGAGTTCAAATTTTTGCCGTACTAATACGGTTTTTTTTTGCTTGGGTCGAGCGGCGTGGACTCTGGCTTTATTTCAGAATTTATATTTTTACTTCGCTTAATTTAAAAAAAAAATCATTGGTATACGTAAAGTACTTATTGAATACAGCGGTTTTCTTGAAACAATTTCGAGTTAAGTTTGTGTTTTTTCTATCGTTAGAATTTTTAGGAATCGTATTTTCACACCGTATAGTAATCAGTGTAAATCCTCAATTTTTTAATATATTTTTTCAAAGTGATTTCATTCAACACTTTCACTATTATGCGGAATCAACCAAAGCCATTTGAGGTTAGTTTGCCAAGGTAAGTGCTTCTAAAACCAAATTACGTGTCTTATGTACTATATAACGATTACTTATTCTGATGTCTAGAAACATAAATACAGTCAACATTATGTTATTTTTATATTTGAGGAAATTAAATTTCCCTTACGATGGCAAGAGCGATTAAAATATCAAAGCGTGCTATTGACAAAGTGACTGTCGTCACAGTAAAATCTCAACATTAAAAAAAGAATAAGAGATATAATAATGGAATAACTGTAAAATCATGATTCGGCACACAAAGTTGTGGTCCTATTCACTATTTATACGTAGAATCGTGTTCAAAACGCTTTGATTTGTAATTTTTAGAACAATTGCGGCGCTAATTGGCTAAGGTGATATAACCGCAGTACGAACTCACCGCACCGGTAACAAACAATCATTATTGCGTTCCGGAATGTAAGACGTTTAAAACAAGTATTTAGAATCTATATAAATATAATATTTGAATTTATCACTATCAAAAATCAATTTTATCATTATTTATTTATTTATTGTGCATTGGCTATAGAAAAATCAGCTTAAAAGGGTATATTTTTTTAGGTTTAGGTTTTTTTTTAGTTTTATATTTTAAGATGTGCAGAGCAACGTTTACGAATTATTTTTGAAAGTATTCATGAAAGAGTTATTTTTGACACAAGTGCGGAAAGTTAGTCATTATTCACGAGTCTCGAGGCTTCTTGACCCGAGCCAGAGGCGAGAGTCAAGACTCGATACAAGTGAAAATGACAAATCCGCACGCGTATCAAACGATGTTTTATAATACATTTGCGAAAAAACTATATTGAAAGTAAAATAATACAGTATTTAAAAAAAAAACTCATTTTATTTCTTTGTCTGATAAAAATTCAGAGTACAATGGCAACTGTTACCAATATACAGTCACATTAAAATTACTATTTTAGTGGTGCGGTACGCAGTGGTCTCGCATAATACTCACCTCCGGTCATTGTTAATACTCAATCAGCCATCTTTATGGACAATATTTTGGTATTTTTAAATGTAGCCCGATGTTTTATAAAACACCTATGCAATTTAAACAAATACGATGTTTGTAAGTAAATATAAGTTTTAATGACGAATGACTTACGTCACAAAGCATATAAATATACAACCTGTTTAGTTCTATGTTTAAGACTTGAAACAATAAATTTAATAATAATTATATATAATAAACAATAAAACAGAAAATGAAAAAAAAATGGAAAAGTAAAAAGCACTAGTGCTAAAAATCCAACTTTCGGCATGATTTGTAGTACGAAAAATACCACGTTTTGAGCAACTGTATTAAAAAATTTATCATTTTAAATTATTATTGCTGTAAAAAAAATTTTATATTATTATTCCTGTTCCCGTGTCTACTGCGTTACCAGAACTTTTTACGACCTTATCGTAAAAAAATACAATGTTTTGATATTTTTTTTATTCTTACCTATTTCTCATGCATAATCCAATAATTTTTGGTACGATCACTTATCAAGCAAATATTCACGATTATGGAATAATATTTCAAGTTTGTGTCTCTGACATTACCAATCACACAAAACTTATGTATTTTATGTAGAGCGTTTCAAAATGGCAACCGTAAAGATATAACGATTTCCCGCAAAAAATGGACATAAAACTAAACTATTGAAAAAAAATTACAATCTAATGTCTGGCAGTATGGCCAATTAGACGCCTAGTTTGACCCTAAGGAAGAAAACTTTTACTACTAGGTATTGCCACTACTATGTATTTTTTTCTTAAGATAACATTATAATTTTTAGGAGTTGCTAATATAAATAAATGCTCCACTTTGTCTAACGCATTTTGGTTGGTTATAAAAAAGTTAGCCAATTTAAAACATTGACTTTAAATATGTAGTATTTATTGAGGTTTTTTATGAAATAGCCCCGCTAGTTTTGTTATGATTGTGAATACAAAGATCGAACATACAGAAAAATTACGTCGACCCGGTGGGACTTGATCCCACGCCCATGCTGCACCGTAGCATTGCTCTAACCAACTGAGCCACGAGTCCAGTTACCGAGTCGTCGAAATTTTCCAATGTGTTTTTGTTATAGAACTTTGTACTGTCTGTTCGGCATTCGTCGCTGTTACATTTTTTTTTGTTTGTTCGATCTTTGTTTTTGTTTTTGTTTTTGTAGGTATTCATAAACTTAAATATGTAGTGTCGGTAAAAAAGTTGATAGACTATTAACTATTAAACATATTATTATTGTGTTGATATTTGCCTCACATCACGACGATAGTTGTCATCATAGACATGTGATATATCTATGGTGCCAACAAGTGAAATTATTACATCGTTAACCGTCTATAGAGAGACTGAGGGTCGTATTCTAGAACTCTACTCAATGCTCAAGTCAGGATCTGAGTATGATTTCAAGCACTGGAAATACGACCCTAATGGCAGGGACTTGAGTATGTTTTCGAGTGCTTTAAACCATACTCATATCCTGATTTGAGCGTGGAATAGAGTTCTAGAGTACGACCCTTAATTTGCCTCGACGTTTTAGACGTGTCGTAACGTTTCTTTACTTTCGAGACCATGGACGTTGCAACATGTTCCTTCGAGACCAGTGACGCACCTTTGAAATCAAAGACGTAACAAGTTTCGATGTTGATTATTTGTGATTAAGTCCCAATTTTTTTTAAATCAGATTTTGTGTGAAAATCGTGATAGTTCAATTCAATGTACACCGTCTTAACACTGTACTGTTACTGTGGATTTGTTTATACGGTTATCTACAACGTAGACGGCATGGTCTTAATGTAAAGTAGTTAATCAACGTCGTTGCGTTTCAAGATTACTTAGAACTAATTATACAGAAAAATGTAAATTCAAACAATGATTAAAATAAAACAAGTATGTCAGAGCTACATAATCAGTAGGGCTAGCACGACAGGAAGCGACTCGCGCAAGAGCGAAATAGAAGCGCGAGATATTACTATTCTCTATGCGAAAATAGCAGTATTTCCCGCCTTATGTCGCTCTCGAGCAAGTCGCGCCATAACGTGCTAGCCTTACTGTTATATAAATTTGTCTTTGTACCCATACATTAGTGTTTTCACTAGCAGATGTGTGATAACGACAATTATTTTGATAATAAATGAATTTTTTCTATACAGGGTCTATTTTAGGGAAAATTTTTTGCTTGCTGTTTGCGTACATGTTTTTGTTTTTGTTTATTATTCTCAAGATTGTCCGCTAAATATGGAATGTTTGAGAAAAAATCACTTGCACGTTTATTTCACAATGTTTTCTATTTATGTGGTTGATTTAAAGGGGAATGGAATACCATAATTTCGTTGATGTTTTAAATAATTATTAACAAAAATCGAACACGAAGAAACATTCCTTAGATGTGACACGACTCGAACCTGTGTCTGTTTTGCCAATCTAGGGCAACTGAGTTACAGATCGAGTCGGTAGACTTCACGAATTTCTCTATGTGTTTGTTACAGGCCTTTGTTTTTGGTTTTCAACGGCTTTTTTTGAAACGTTCGAATCGTATCAGATCGAAGGAAGTTTTATTGCTGTTCGATCTTTGTTGTTAATAAGTAATTATAATAAACTAGTGGAGGAATTTCACTAAAAATATATTTTTTTATAATATCAAGTGACGGGACGAGCAGGTCGTGCGTAGCGCATGCAAAAACCGAGTGATTTTCAAAAACCGGTTTTTTCGGTTATTAGTCTCGGTTAACCGGTTACTCGGTTTTTTCAGATATTTTTCTATTGTCACTCAAATAATTATTTAAAAGTGTCAGAAAACTAAAAAAACATCAAAGTAGTGTTTTGCTAATTATTGTAATAGAATTCTAATGAGATCAATGGCGTCTCGAATTATAATAAAAAAAATCAACAACAATACAAGTACCCTTAAATAAATATACATATTTTAGAGACAAGCAATTAAACATTTTCTTTTTCAGTCTGATTCTCTGTTCAAGATGTTCCAACATCTGAGTGAGAAGTCTGATGATGCTCATGAAATGTGATTTGCCGTTAAAGTATTAAAATTTTTAGGTTGTTTGACTAGTCGTTGTTTACATTGTGAAGACTAAAACTATCACTCCTTTATGATTACATATCAATATTTACTAATATGTCGCCATTTGTAACGAAGAAGCGGTTTATCAAAGGCGTTTAAGAATATTGGCGTCAACCTTTTAATAAGCTGGAGTGCTTTGCAATGGTGATACAAATCCAAATATTTTTTAATGACCTTTTCACGCAAGTTCAAAACTATTTTTACCTCTTATGGTTTAAAAAACCGCTATCTAGAACGAAATACAGTCATGAGGGATCTGGATGTCACCCATGACTCAAAGTGGATCTTTGATGCTCATATTAATGATGCTGTCACCAAGGCTGCTAAGTCTCTTGGATTCGTAATGCGTAACTCAGTCTGTTTCTCAAGGCCCAGAACTTTACGAGTATTATATTGTGCATATGTTCGTAGTGAGTTAGAATATGCTTCCCAAATCTGGAGTCCGAAATACCAAGTCTATCGACAGAATTAAGCGAGTTCAAAATAAACTAATAAATTCTTATGCTATAAAATGAGTAAGTGTTATAAATCATTCGCTACACACGCCTACGTCAAGTACATTGCTCACTTATAACATTATGACTTTGTGGAACACAATGAACATTTCGGAAAACAAGTAAAAAAGTAAAACACAATGGAAAAAGAAAATAAATTTATTTTGTTATTAAACAAACGTGAAAACTGATAATTGTCCGCCAACAGAGAAATGAAAGCTCGCAGCCAAATAATTCAAATAAAACATGTTCTAACTATTTTAGGGTCTTGAATAATTACACGTCGAAGAATGGATAGCGATTATTGAAAAACACAGCATTTAATGTTGTAGTAGTAGTTTATTATTTATTTAAGTCAAATAATTAAAGTTACTCGTCAGTCATTAATTAAGAATATCGCACATAATAACTGCCAGTCCGAACAGTCTTGCTAATGACAATGTTTCTCATTTGGAAACTATATTTGACTGACCTCGAAAATCCGCCTTTAAATAAACACATTATAAATAAAATAAAATAGTTATTTTACACTAACGTGAAATTTTATTCATCAGCTGCATATAAGAAGGCGTGAGGGAGCTTTTGTTAAGGCATCCGTTCTAATTCAATTCTTTGTTTATTTACAATTGCGATCCACTCTTGAAGTCTGACCTCATTCGTGGGACCCTTATTTTTAAGCTTTAAAATTGGACCCTATTTTGTAAAGTATTTTTTTTTATATATTTCAAAAATATTATTAAGATCACAATTAGCAATCATCATCTTCTATATAAAGCAAATTACATAGATAGAAAAAAGAAAAACGTCGAACAAGTAATTTCACTGCCTACAATGTTCGTATCAACACGTATAATCTATAATGATCACACTCGCTACAGAAATAATTATTTTTTTTGTATCTTGAGTCAGCAAAAATGCTTAATAAAATTTTGCAATAAATATTTTTGTTAATTACGCGTGGTACGGTCAAATTTGTCCCTTTGGTCGACGCAAACGGATTGCAAGAACTTTAAACAATTTTTTATGTATAACATCATTGCAACACTTGCTTTTGACGTTGCTCTTTGTGTTCAAGTCCAAAAATTAACCATATTCAGCTTCTAGTGGAAGCTGAATATGGTTATAGCAACCATTTAATGACCACATTTAATTGTTGCAAGCAAAATTAGGCAGTATACAGCATAACTTTACTATGTACATTAAAGGTTTTACTTATTTTATCATCATGTGCAAAATTTTCGTCATAAAGGACAGGCAGCTACTTTTACTACGTAAAAAAATGCGACAAACGTGCGCACGGCCTTGATTTAAATTAGTAAGTAAAATAATTCCTTGTATCAATGAGAAAGGATATAAAATGCGTATTCGTAGAACAGTTTGCGTGCACCATAATACGTGAATACGCACCTACACCTACCTTTAGCGCTTGATCTCACAAAAAAAAACAGTCGCACAAAAATGCGCACGGGAAACACAGTTCGCTTCCCCGCAATTATGAAAATTCATTATATTATTTCGGACTTCGGATAGACAACCCTATGCCATTAAAAGAATCAAATAATATTTTGTTACTTATTAATAACATTTAAATTTTAAAACACATTATTAACATCAAGGCGACTCTGTAGAATCGTTGTCCAAAATCTTTCTTTGATAGTTTGTGGTAATCCGAAAAAATGTAAATGACGTAACTGGTCTCTTTCTCATGTTTGCGCATGTCATGTGTAAGAAAAGGACAGACAGCTAGTTTCAAATATGCTATATAATATTAATGTCAGCCAAGTGACAGAAATCAATAATTACGAGAATTACACTTTTGATTTCGCTATAACTTCGTTACGGTAGAGGTACAAATTTAAGAATAAGTACTAAATAGTACAGTTTTGGTACATTTTTTTGGTACCAAATATGTCAGGATTCGTTAAGATGCACACGGCACTCTGAAATCTCAACATATTTTGTTTTATTTCTCAGAAACTAACCAGCAGATCGAGTTGGATTTTTCTTTACTTTAGAGGACTATTAAGGGACCTAAAAATTTTTGGTATAAGAAGTTTTTATTACTTATTAAATAAATATTGGTAATTCAAGGGACCTATACCTTTGATATTGCAGTAACCTTAGAATAATAACGCAGTAACTTTGTTCCGATATGCTAAATAGTACAAATTAGGTTACTAAATAGTACAAATTACAGAGTTACTGAATAGTACAAAGTAGGTATATTTTTTGATACCATATTTGTTAGGATCCGTTAAGGTACACCCGCCATTTTGACTCTCACCTTCTCACTCTCACTAGTGGAATATTTTTCACAAAAAAAAGGAGTTAAAGTGACAGATTATACATGAAATCAAATACTGACGTAACTCAAAATTGTGGAATTGAGAAAACACGACTAGACAGTTAAAAAAATTACTGAATGAAACAAATTCAATATTCTCGTTTATAAATGGATAACTAAATATGAAGTACGTATAAATAAAAATATTCACATTATTCGTAGTATTTTTTTTAACTTTCAAATCGTGTTTTCTCAATACCAACGATTTTTGAGTTAGGACTGTATTTGATCATGTGGGAGATATAATAATACTAATAATAATAACGCATGCACACACTCAACATAGCCCCGCACTAGGGAAACCCTGTGTCTCGGGTGCCATGGACACGTACATAGACAACCACAAATTACACCCAAACTCACGAGAGAAATAAATGTAGGCCATGCAAATATTTCTCCCGACCCGGAAATCGAATGGGACCTCTTCGTGGAAGTCCGGCCATGGAGGCAGGTATGGTAACCGATCGGCCATGGAGGCAGATTTTTTTTATTTATTTATTTATTTATTACATAAAATTATACAAACTATGTTTAAAAACAATGTAACATAAACTGTAGGTTTTCCCGTACATCGTTATATTCGTCGGCGGTAGTCTGACTGTGTTAATAGTAAAGCGGGTAGATTTTTGTTTTGCTCATACCTATGTTTCTTTTGTATTAAGTGCGAATGGTTGGTGGTGTGCGTAGTGTGATTCAACTTGAGTGTGAATGAATAGGCTACTTTTTTGTGAGTGGAGTCGGTTAGTACAGTGTGTTCTTTTTTTATTGCGTGATATTGAATGATAAAAGAATACATAGTGTTTTTTATCACCGCATACGTATATTTTAATTTAATATACTACTGAAGAATATTCGAAATATCGTCGTCTTACTTTCTCAAACTCGTACCCTAAAGCATAAAGTTACTGCAATGCAAATAATGGATTATATATAACAAATTTTGCAGGCTGATTTCACATCAAATTTCCTTCATATTTACACGCTGACTTTTACCTATTCTTCAAGTAATGCATCCAAATTAACACGCTTGATAAAAAATTTAAAATAAGTAGAAAGTTTTGGCATCTTTTGAATAATCACTCTTTAAAAGATACGAGTTTGAGAAAGTAAGGCATCGATATGCAAATGACCATGGTATTGTAATAACAATTACCATCATCTCTATTCACCTCTAAAATACGAAGTTAATCATTCAGACAGTTTAATGCATAGTTTCTGTAATCAAAATCCTTTTGGCAGTTGAACAAATTCGCTAATTCGTCTAACCGCGATGCGGCCAGTCAGAACAATTAGCTTTCCCGCGGGCTGGCTGCCCTGATTCAGTTCAATGAACACTTGCGAACCGTTTTCCACTCACCACTCCAATAAATATTTGAGAACTTGTTGTATAAATTGACCAGTGAGCTTATACCTATAAGATTTACTACACGGTAATATTATCTATTTTAACCTGACGTTAAAATAAATGAAAGCCTAGGATGTAAAAAATATTTTCCAATAATACTTGATAGGTTTTTGTTCAAGCTGTTTTTTTTACAAAACCAACTTCAAAAGTTTGTGGAATCATCAATTTACCAAGTTTCATTGAATTCGGTTAACAGAAAGTGGGTGAAATCTAACAAACTGGAATTATTCCAAAATTTGCCATCCTTAGCGGTGGAATATTACTTCAAATTTAAATAGGACCATTACAATTTAAATAAAAAAATTTAAAATATAAAAAAAATTAAATAGAACACAGGAAAATAATCATCAAAACCGGTTCACAATTTTGTAGAGTTATCACGTAACATACATAAAAAACATATAGTCGAATTGAGAACCTCCTCCTTTTGAAGTCGGTTAGCAAAATAAAGATACGAACGAAGACAGAGAAAACAATGATAATAACAAAGAAAAAGCCGTCAAAAAGAACTATATTAAATTCGAATTTCACTGTGAAACTGAACTGCTAAAATGATTACACATAATATGTATTCTTTTGTAGCGACTGCTATTATTGACTACACTACTATTTTGTTCAATAGAAAATATCTACTATATTATTTGCACTTGCGGTTTTGTTCGAATGTATCTCAATGTCATACAGGTTTGCAAGAAAGGGTACTTGAGATGTTTCCTACTGTTTGGAATTTATTAGGATAACCGGCCTTTCAAGTTTGATTGGGAATTGGTTTCAACTTCAATTTGATTACTTAGTTATGAGCGGTTTGCAATGGGACCGATGAACCAATGGATATACAAAACGGTGAGATAATATGGCATTAATCCACATTGAATAATATTTAACATGTGGTGTCAAGTGAAAAGTCGAAGTTATTTGCGGAAAATAATTAGTAATTTGTGATAGCCGAAACGAACCCAGAACAGTATCAGGCACTACCTCGAGAGTATACCCTTTCGAACAAAACATGAATTTTCGAAACGGGACGCAAATGATGGAGAAATTCGGGAATACGCGGAACATGCTTGTAAAATTTGAAACCACGAAAATGTACCCTTCAAACAAAAAAGAATTTTGAAAATTCCTACAATTGACGAAGATATCGGAAAACATACATACAGCCGAACATATAACCTTCTCCTTTTTTTTTGTAGTCGGTTAAGAAATTAATATTTCGATTAACGACAAACTCTAATTGAAAACAAAAAATATTGTAAATTATAGCCGAAAGTCCAGACTTACAGTAAAGTAGAAGTACTAAATGGCTCGCTTAATTAATTACAAAGAAAAACAGATACCTAACGGAAGATATATAAGAATAAGAAAACTGTCAGCGGTGTTGGTCGACCACTTTATCCTAATGATGGTGACGGATGGGCCCCGCGTTGGACGCCACAGATGAATGTCGGCCATTACTCCCGCGATATAGCCCACTTTAGACGTAAAATCAGATAATATCGCAAGATGTATGGACTACACTTATACAGTTATTGGTATTCTACGACATAATTATGTGCGCATAGCCTATTAATTTAAATCGTAACTCCGTAATATTTAGTCAATATTGACTCTTGATGGTGCAGGGAAGTATTTTACACTGAATTTTGTTATTGTGTAAAATAATGCATCTATGCAAATGGTAAAAGTAGATACAAGGCCAATTCATAATAATATCGTGTAGCAAAATTTGTAATTAAATTTGGCTACAATATGGCTTATAAAGATTAAGGGGTTGGCATTCATTATATCGCGATTTGCGAGGAAAATTCACACCTCTGTCTTCCTACATATACATTTTTTAAAAGCTCCTTATTGAAATGTGAATATGAAATGAATTTTTAGAGCCTATTGGTTTTTTCTTTTTTATGGTTGTTTGTGTTTATGATACAAGGCTTATGCTTTATATTTATTTTGGTGCCTTATTTATTACGTAAAGTGGGGTCCATAGTTCATCATTCATACGAATATTATGAAATAATTAACCTCTACGTACAAAGTTCGCGTAGGATGTACCTCCTCGTAGGACACTAAGAACTGGCGAATGCAGGTCGACCGCGACTAATCTCGAAATCCAAATAATAAAAATATCCAAAATCCATCTCTTACAAATCATAGGTTCCCAAACTTTTTGGTTCATTGCCCACTTAGGCAAGATAAAAAAAATCGACGCCCACCACCACAAGAAATAATTGAAAACGTATTTTTTATATTAATTTAACTCAAAAAATTACAAGGAAAAAATAATATACATATTTGTGGTGTAATTTATATAGATAATTCAGGTTTTGTTTTCAAATGCGGTAGCACCTCCTGGACAGCATCAACGCCACCCAATTGCTTCCAAGGCCCCTACTCTACTCTAGGACTCTTCAGCGCCCGGAGCGGTAGGGACTTCTTTGGGAAACTATGGCCTAAACTCTCGCATGAGAGGAGATGCCTGTGCCCAGCTGTGGGACATATAAATGTGTTGATGTTGGTGTTATCAACATCACATCATACTACGTTTATTTGTGAAAACATTGTATAGAAGTTGACATGTAACTAATTAAGTTATTACTTCAACAGACTTCAACTAGGCAAGATATGTTTTTTTATAACTTCAAGTGACGGTTCGAACAAGTCGTGCGCCTGATGGTAAGCCTGTCCATAATAGTTACAGTGCCATTGCAAAGATCTGAGGAGCACAACCATTGAGCCCGTCACCCTGACACATAAGTTGACAAGTCTAATTGCCTGTAATTTCAGCAGCACCCTTACCCTTCAAAACCGGAACACAGCAATGCTGACATTACTGCTTGACTGCAGAAATAAGTAAGGTGGCTCTTCTACTACTAACAATATTTTACTTTATTTCATTTATTTTTATTTTTATTATTTTGAGTAGGTTTACAGCTAAGAATAAGTTAAAAATGTCGCATAAAACTAAACAATATACTAATAAACATAACTAACCTATTACAAACCTCCACATTAGGATATCAAAATTGCAAACCAATAAGTAATGCTGACCTTACTTACATTTTTATGGTTTAAAGCAGTCATAAAAATAAATATCCCATGTATTTTGATTGCCTAATATATGTTACATATACATCTACATCTATTTCCATATCAGGTAGATACACATGGATCTAATAAGTCAGTCAGTAATTTAAACGCTGTGATAGTTATATGCGTCAATGAATGTATGAAAAGAAATCTTTTCAAGGTTTCTACCTTTGACGACACTTGACTAAAATATAATCTTTATTTCAATTTGTTGTTTGGCCAATAACGTTTTGTGCCCTAGTGCGTCAAGTACCAAAGGATCGCGGGAAGGCGCTAGGTGCTTAATAACCCGGGGCTTAGTGACGTCCCAATTAAGGGTGTACCTACTTTAAATGTGACCCGACCTTCATTTGAATGGGTCACATTAAATTCCGCTGGGCACACACTCGAGTATTATGCTCCCGGATTACGTAAACATCATAAAACATTTATGAGCTTCGAGTACACTTAATTAGTTTACTTTTAGGGATTTTATTATGATTATTGTTTTGTTTTATATCTTTTGTCATAGTGTTTCGCAATGTTTCTTGTTTACGTAGATATTGGTCAATTGGTCCATATTGCTCTAA
Organism: Hyposmocoma kahamanoa; assembly: GCF_003589595.1. Classification (NCBI taxonomy): domain Eukaryota; kingdom Metazoa; phylum Arthropoda; class Insecta; order Lepidoptera; family Cosmopterigidae; genus Hyposmocoma; species Hyposmocoma kahamanoa. The sequence continues at coordinate 14,195,100 of NW_020654289.1, forward strand.
TAGTGTGTAAACGTAATTTGTAAATTATGATCAGCAAATTTTAAAACTAGACGAAAAGAATGAACAACTTTCGTCGCTGTGTAAAATTTCCATACACATAATTTTTATTTGGCCTCTTTTATATATTGAGCGATTAATTAATAATTTGTATAATAGTAGCTTATACATGCTGCAAAGTAAATACTTGTGAATGAATTGCTACACGATAGGAAGATCTAGTAGCTGTAGAGCTCGTCCAGGGAAGTATTGCCCCACCTTTATTTATTTCCACCGCCAAGGAGTAATGCGTTCCGGTTTTAAAGATAAAGGTGCTGGATAAGCTACAAATACATGGGACTTGTCAATTTTTGTCTCAGCGTGATAAGTGCAGTGGAAGTGTCTCTCAGATTTTTGCGGTTCAAAGCTCCGAGCGGCATTGCTACTGTTATGGGTAGGCGTGTCGCTTATCATCAGGCGCATTAATTGTTTGTCCCGTCCCTTTGTATCACAAAAACAAAGTCTCAGTTTTTGTATTGGATCAACTAATCGGCGTCACTTCTGGGTATGGATTTCATATAATAAGAGCATGTGAAGACCAAGTAATTTTACATATATACCTATATCTGACGTGCAACACGTGTTACAATACTTTCGGTTTAATAACTTTATTTTAATAATTCATAGTTTATTAGTCGGTAGTAACAATTTTAAACATTCAATTACAAATAAGCAAGGGGGAAAAACGTTAAGTTACAGTGGATTTAAATCTCCAAACTTCTTTCGGCTAAGAAGGTAAACTGTGACCTTTGTACGAGATCCTGATCACATACCTGACAGCAGGTTGTACATAATTTGACACACCTGCAGTGAAAGGAGAAGATATATTTAGATATATGCTTTATATGCTATCGAAATTGATTCTAAGGAGGTGATGGAGGAGTTGGAAATAGACAATTTAAAATGTACAATGATTCTATTTATTCCGTAAAGTGAGCTCAACTCAACAAATTTAAATTACCAAACATCTAGAGAAAAGCTTTATTCAGTAGAATTGAAGTTGCCGGATTTCCGTGGGTTGAGATTGAAAATGGAATGTTGAGTTTATCCTTTGTCTGGTAATGTAAGTTAGACTATATACAGGGTGTAACAGAAATCGTGCAATTCTATTAAAAGCAATTCATTTGTAGCAATTCCTCTTATTTTGGTAAAATTGTCGCACATTCCGATGAATTGTATCCATTTCTTTTAATTTTGATTTTATAATATTCAATAATGTTTTATTACGAGATTTTAGTGTAAACAAGTTGTTCATCCATAAACAACTACATAAAAAGTTAAAATTACCAAGAAACCATGGAATTTTAGAAATTTTCAATAATTCAGTTGGCAATAAGGTAGAAGTTGTCAATGTCAACAACAAATAATCTCAAATAATGGTCATAATTTTTTCTAATATTTTTTTTTATATTTTTCGGAAATCGAAAACTCGACTGAAATTACTCGAATGACTCGGTGAAATTCGGAAAATAATTGCTATTACACTAATATTTAAAAAAAATAGCTTGAGGACGCAACTGTTTTCGGGACATTTCGGGGTAACTCAAAATTGCATTTTATTTCGGAATTCGTGCGAAAACAGTACTTCAAATATGTTTTGTCATATTATATAATGTTTCAATAAAATTTATGTATTTTTTAAACTCTATAATGCTAATAATTGTTTGTTAATTGTTTCGTTGATCGCGTCCAAAGTTATATACTATCGCCTTCTTTAGCTGTCATATTTGGCCTCTTATTTGGTGACGATTATAATGCAACAAATAATTTGAATTTGAATGATTACACTTAGGTTAGTATGACTGATAATTCATTCAGTTTAAATCTTTTATGATTGTCGGACCCGACAAGTAATAAATTAACACTCTGTCTAGACAAGTTTCCGGAGTATTAGGACATTAACTTAGGGTGCGCTTTGTGGGTATTTTATATACAATGAACATTACATGAACGCTAAAGTTTAACGAGTTACTCTTGGTTGTAAAGATTCAGTTTCGTTACGTAACCCTTTTCACATAATTAGGAATACCACCTGTTGTATTTGTTTCTATATTTTCTTTCATTTAAAAGTAATAATAAATTATAGTAATTATTATTATGTCTTGATATTTTTTATCGTAGCGCATACTGTTGTTCATATAAACATCATCATCATCATCAGCCTATTTATCCATCCTACTGCTGAGCACGGGGTCTCCTTTAAGGAGTTTAGGCTATAGTCCCTCACGCTAGGCCCATGCGGATTGGGGACTTCACACATTTTCCGAGTGTTGTGAATCTTCTTCGTCGTGCCGGTTTCATCACGATGTTTTCTTTCACCGTAAAGGTTACGGTAAATTTCAAATTAAATTTCACATAAATTCCGTAAACTCAGAGGTGCGAACCCGGATTCGAATTTACGCCCTCTGCTTGAGAGGCGGAAGGTCAAAGCATTAAGTTACCATGGCTTTTTATAATAAACATGGTTAACACATGGACATCTCTAGCCAGGGCTGGCAACTGGGTGACGAAATACTTTCATTGATTTCTTATTGATGGCGCTACGGCTAAAAAGTCATTGAAAACCAAACACAAAGATCCGACAACAAGCACATAGAAAAATTCGTAAGGTCCGCTGATTTTTCCGTGGCTTAATTGGCATAGCGTGTACCACGGTTTGCTAGATGACGTGGGTTCGAATCCTCCCGGATCGAAGGAATTTTTTCTAAGTGTTCGATCTTTGTATTGGTAATTATAAATATGGTTAGCTATATTTTAAGGGTTGCAAAGTCTACTAAATCAAAACAACGTTGGCGTATGGTGTGATTGACTGGCTTACATTTTGCTACTGAACTCGAAAACTATTTATGTACCTTTTTTGTAAACCAAAAGATAAAAAAGGTACATAAATAGTTTTCGAGTTTATTAGCAAAATGTAAGCCAGACCCTTTTGACCAATTTATTGACAGCGTGAAGATTAGGTTATAAATAGGCGAACAGAACATGTTGAAAGTTCAGACCAGATCAAATTAGGATCATCTCATATAAATTCAATCTGCAGACCATTTCAATGGTAACATTACCTCTAATTGTAATAACAGTCGTACCGTATTGGGAGAATTGTTAAATTATCGATATTGTAGTCGGAATACTGGTGATTGGATTGGGCCGGCCACAGGGTGTCCATTGCGGTCGCATAGCAATAAACAGGCGGGCGATAAATAACCGATACAACGCACGGGGCAGGGTTGTGCAGTTTGCTCTGAACTGTAACGTTAAGTTACCAAACTGTTGATAATTTGGAGACGTCAATACAAGTAGTTAAAGAAAAGAGGCAAAAATTCAAGCATTATAAAAGAGCTCTGGCTATGTTATTAAATTGATACATAAACTATCACATAAACACATAAACTGGTTAGACATTTAGTGTTCGTTGTGAATCTATAACTATCTCATAACGTTGACAAAATTGGCAAGCAGTATCGGTGGTCGTTACTTTCTAGTAACGACCACCGATACTGTTATTCTCGCGTAGAGATCTCGCGCTTTGTGTCGCTCCCGCGTAAGTCGCGCCTTTTCGTGCTAGCCCTATTGGTTTCAAACTAGGGAACTCCCTGTACTATGAGTACCAGAGCAACGGAATTCACTCCGGGGCACTACCTGGAACACCTAGACTGTAACCAATTTAGGAAATTTTATTTCCCATTTTGGTCCTACCGGGAATCGAACTCGGGGCCTCCTCATTCAACGCCCACAGTACAAACTTTTAGGCCACCGAGGTCGTTTCACTAAATTTTACACACTTGGTAGTTATATATTGTTTTTGTTGCGTTCAATAGAAAGAGTGGTTTTGTTAAAGATTACGCCATTGTTTCTAAATATTTTACGTAGGTAACATTATTGTTTGATGTCTAGATAACTTTGAATTATTGTCTTTTGTTATGTGCTCGATAAGAGGCTTATCCGTAGCCAGTGGACGCAGCACGATTCCGCACAGTCAAATTAATTGCTCATCATCTAATACATCCCGACCTATTCCAATACATAATGGAACACTATAGCTAGTTTACATTGGTACAATTATTATGGTACACAGCACTATATAAAGAAAGGTCTTAACCAGTACATTTCTGTATTTGGTAGCTAAAGTATTCGTCTCCTCGGGTTACCTGAGTAGAGGTCGCAGCCGGGGGAGGGGGCCTTAATCGGTTACCAGAGTTTCTAAGGAGGGGTACAGGGTTTCACTGCGCGACTCCGGGGGCTCGAATTGTATGGCTAGCTGATTTGGCAGAAATTGACCAAGTGTTGCATACATTCATATCCCACTATGAGCGAGTCCATTTTCCTGTCAATCGCCTGTGGCCTTCTGATAGAACGCTGAACCATTTCTATTCAAGAGGATAATATTTGACCGTTGATCGGCGTAGGTAAAGACTTGCCCAACTCAGCTTCGTACATAGGTGTACATTTTTTTTATAACACCAAGTGACGGGACGAACAAGTCGTACGCCTGGTGGTAAGCGACATGCCTGTCCATTACAGTTGCAGTGCCACTCAGTGCTTCAAATCACAAAGATCTGAGAGGCACTGCACCTGCGCCCGTCACCCTGAGACATAAGTTGACAAGTCCCATGTGCCTGTAATTTCATTAGCACCCTTACTTACCCTTCAAAATCAAAACATGGCGGTAGAATAGGTTAGGTAAAGGTTACTTCTTTGGACGAACTCTTTCACAAAGAGGTCTACTGTTACTACACGAAACTCTGCATATAGAGTGCGTTAGTCGAGATCTAAAGGCGCCTGACTGGGGTGTTTGTTGTCTTTTTACCTCAACTGACAAAGCACAAACTGAAGCCGTGAGTTATCAGAGAGGGGCCCAAGTTGCACTGCCTCCGTGTTTGGATATTCTATATCGAGGTGTCAGGTCAGATTACCTTTTTTTATAATACCAACTGAGAGGGCGAACAAGTCTGGGCCTGGTGGTAAGCGACACGCCTGTTCATATCAGTTGCAGTGCCACTCAGAGCTTTAAACCGCAAAGCTCGGAGGCGCACTGCCACTGTGCCCGTCATCCTGTGATATAAGTTGAGATGTCCCACGTGCCTGTAATTTCTCCCCAAAACCGGAACGCAGTAATGACATTACTGCTTGGCGGCAGAAATAGGTAAGGTACTTTCCTGGACGAACTCTTTCACAAGGAGTTCTACTGCTACTAACTTAAACACATCGAACACACTCCCTGCAGGAAGTGCGATAGTAAATAATCAATCAAAATCCGGGGGCCCTAAGTTTCTGTAAGGGCGAAAACTTTTCTCTTTATACATAGAAAGTAATTTAAGTTTATAAAGTCGTATTTGGCGGAATAGTGTTTTTCAAATTAGAATTAAATATTTAGTCCTTCGCGCCGACTTTCACCAAGTCGTTAAACATTATTAAGGCAAATATGAAAAGTTTTTAAGGTCACGTTTCTAGAAATGGTTGTGGAAAATATTTTCTATAATTTGTTTAGGACAAGAAGTAAAGAACTTTAACACACGTAGTCCGATGCTATTCACTTTTTACTCGTACGTTGCGTCATACCTTAAGGTATACAATCTGCCAATATGTTGAATATTAAAACATTTACATAAGCTTCAAATTTACTGTTATAAAAATTAACAATTTATTTAGCTTAAGTCAAAATTCACGTTTATTTATAGATACGTCGTTATTTTGCCGCGTTCGTGAATTTCGTTTTTCTTAAAGGCTGACTGGTAGAGAATTTAGCGTTAAGTCCGCCTTTTGTACCATTATGTCTTGTGGGCAATAAAGTTTAATAAATAAATAATTAAATAAATAAATAAACAAAATTATGTAGTAGTTTTCGTATAGGATTTCATGTATCTTTATAGAAGTTGTAATTTATTCGTCAGGTATAATGCTCAGGTCACACAGAGGCGGCCGCGGAAGCATTCCGGGCGCCGGAATTTTTGTAATGTATGAGTTTATTGAACCCTGTCACATTGAAACGCGCGGCCGACACGCAGCCACCGCGCATTTCAGTGTGGCAGAGTTCATATAAACTCGTACATTACAAAAATTCCCGCGTCCGGAATGCATCCGCGGCCGTCTCTGTGTGGCCAGAGCATAAGATGTTCCATTGAAAAATGAAGAAACAAAAATTTGGTCAATAGTACTCAGTGCAAACTTGGTAGTATGGTTTTTAGATAGGATTAGATTATAATGAAAATCTTAGAGTTAAATTAATCTATTCTATTAAGCCAATACCATTTTTTATTATGTTATGTGTTTTCTACTTTAAAACTAAAATATTAAATTTAAAACATGTGTCAGATATTATTCACTTAATTCATTTACAGAATCCAAAAAATAGGTTCAACCATTGCAGTTCTATGTGAGGTGGCAGTTTTGCTTTGTAATAGTATTATTTACGGATTATTACATAAATTTGAATGTGTCAAGTTGTAAGTTATTTTCTATGTTGTTATAAATCAATTTTTTAAGTGTATTAGGTCTTTTAATATAAATAAATTTGAACATGGAATAGAATAGTCGTGTAACGGTGGTTTCGCACGGCCTGTCATTACACTGGTCGCGCCGCGTGCTTTTGCAGCCGGATCCGAAGGGCCTTTACAGGCTAGAGTACCCTTCCGAAGGCGCCTTGGCGTGACTCGTGATACTACGAGCCGTTGGAATCCGGCTTAACCCTCTTACCAAAAGAATATAGCACAAAGAAATAAAAAAAATGTAGTAAATTTAACACAAATTATTAAGAAAAGTACGTATATATACATACGCTCAACATGTAAACGTATGAATTAAAAAAAGTCACATTAAGATATTATATCAGGTTTAGGGTATGTTTGGTATAAAGATAATACAACTGGAAATGACAAAAAGTTATGTATTGTTGTTAGTGGCTCACTCGCCCGAAATTGCTGAAAATCAGCGCCCCGAAACGGCCTTTTTGTGGCTAAAGCTGAGCAAGTCCCGATTGCACTAGGCGCGACACGCATGACGATGAATTAGGTACTTACTGCGTTATCAATTGTTTAAATTATATATTTTTTTAATTGTTATGTTATTGTTATTATTGTATCATTATTTATTTTAGACTCTCGCTTCTCCGAGGGCCTAAAAAATATAATTTTGTATTATTATTATTATTATTGTTCCTCTGTTGTTTTGTTTATATGCGTGTTTGTGCTTGTGTAATAAACAGTTTTCTTTCTTTCTTTCAACAAAAGTTTCTTCTATAGATTGTATGTAACAACATATGATTTTATGAAGATCTTGGAAATCATGGCGGCTGTAATTGAAGACTACGTAATGATTAAAATATAATCGGTAATCCTAAATAAGAATTAGATGAAAAAATTGAATCAGAATATGGCAATGGTAAGTGAGAACTCAAAAATCCAATGATCGATACGTATTAGGTTATGAAAGTGAACGTTATGGCGTATATTGTGTCAGTCTTTCAGACGTTTGTATGCTTAGGGATTAAGGAAAACATATAAAATAAAAAATGAATTATAGGAAAACCAGAAGCGTTGACGTATTAATTTCGCTATCCCAAAATATGCTTGCTTGCGTCCTCATTTGAATTAAGTGTACTTGTAATATGGTATTGATTATATATTTATTTATATTAGACAACATCACATACGTTGTTCTTATCTTAACTAAGTAACTAACTAAAGCACTTGTGTTAGGGAAACCCGAAACAACGTCCCGAGCCAATATAGAGAAGTTAGTTTTTCCAGGTGGTTTTTCCACATTAACCCGGCCGGGATGTGAGCTCAGAGATGGCAACACCATTTGAACCGGTGTAAAGCCACTCGACCTTGAAGGTCGTCATTAATTGCACAATTGCTTTTTGTAAGATAAGTTTGATTACACAATACATGAAAAAGTAGTAATTTCTAAGAATTCGTTACCGAGACGCACAAGTAAATAAAAAACGTGAATGAAAAATATTTAAAAAAGTAAATACCATACTTTAATTGATTATGTATTGAACATGTTGATCTATGATATTTTGCCGCTTTTCGGGTAATTATAGAATTTCCCTTTCAAAAAAATTTTTGTCTTTATTTTTAAATTACAGCATGAAATGTTATTTTCTACACATGTACAGCATCTTCGTTATTAAGGTAGTTTTAATTTTGTTAAAGGCAATGTGGGTGGGGTGAATACGGTGGATGAGGTAACATAACTCAATCTAACTGCAATAGTTTTTTACGGCTTTGTAAAACCTTTACAATTAAGAAGTTGTGAACATTTATCATGAATTGAAAACATTAAACTTTCCTGCCTATTCATAAAACGCTAAATTGATTATTCTTTTTAAAATGACCGTAGAAAATATAATATTTTAAAAAGACAATGTCCTTTTTTTTCGTAAAAAGTTAGCTAGTGACAAAAACCATATAGTAGTCATTTTAATGTCATTTTAATTTTTGGGCTCAGACTTCGTGACGGTAATAACGTTTTTCCTCTTACGAGGATATAGGTTTTCTAGTTTTCACAAAAATAATCAAGCAATGATGTTGATGACAATGATTATCGCTGTGGACTTCTTCACGAAAATATTTTTGATTGTGTTAAAATAATAAATGATTAGCAGGAGGCATTATATAGTCACTTTGAAGGAAGAATTTCACAGATCTAATAAAAGTGACCTAAAAGGTGCTTTGGCGAAATTGAGAAATAGCTTAATCGAAGGCCTTATCATGCACGGTGAACTTCTGAGGTATATGACGATCAAACCTTGTTAGTGACTACTTGATGTTACTTTGCGTAGTGGAGTAAATTTTGAGGTTAGGTGGCAATGTCTGAAAGTGACTCAAGGGATAATTGATACCCTTGTAACTTTGTAGAGGTAATATTATAAAAGTCAGTTTTTCGTTAAATAAATACGATAAAGTAATGTTAACAGGTATTTTCTTAATGGATTATGGCGAGGGTTAATATAAGGGCTGTTGAAGTATATACTGGGCTATAAAATTAATTAATTTTTATTAAATCCCATATTACGTGGGGCGCACTGTAAGTTTCCGGAATGAATAACAAAGAAATACTATAAATGTTCGGAAATGAATTTATTGTTTTTCAAAATATTCTCCGTTAGCGTTAATGCGCTTTTTCATACGAATGAACTAATTTTGAAAACATTCATGCCACTCCTCTGTGACAATCTCTGAAACATATTTTTCGTACTCTTCGACAGCCTCTTCAGGTGGTGAAAATCATTGACCGCGTAACTGGTTCATAATTTTTGGAAATAAATAAAAGTCACAAGGTGCCAGGTCGGGACTGTACGCTAGATGGCTCATAAGGTCAACGTTGTCAACCTTCAAAAATTCATTCATTTGTGGCCAGTTCCGGAAACTTATAGTACTCCCTATGTATTAAACTAGTATTTATAAAATGAACAAATATAAGAAAATAGATGCTGGATTTTTTATGTTCCCAAGTGACGGGACGAAACAAGTCGCGCGCGTGGTGTTAAGCGACACACCTGTTCATAGCAGTTACAATGCCACTCAAAGTTTTAAATCGCAACGATTTAAGGGGCACTGCAATGCGCCCGCCACCCTGAGGTATATGTTGACAAGTTCCATGTGCCTGTAATTTCACCAGCACCCCTTACCCTCCAAAACCGGATACGCAGTAATGCTAAAAGCTTAAAGGTCAGACTCTTTCACAAGGATTTAAACTGCTGACATTCTGTGTAAAAGTGTTCAAATTATATTCTTAAGATTGAAAATAAAACTTAAGAAACTATTTGTAACGTAGATGTAGGTCGACGCTTCAAAGAGAATAAAAAATCAGTGTATCTATACAATTTTCACTTCACCACCATAATTCCTTAGTGACATAAAAAATATAGTGTCGGCTATAAAAAGTGGCCGATTCCCGCATTCCGTGAGGTTATTTAGGCACACCGCGATTGTGTCACACCGTAATGATATACAGCTAGTGTACCGCGCGTATCCTTTCCGTAAATTCACAATCTGCGAAAGCCACCATTCCCAGCAAATACAAGTAAAATATATTGACACATAAAACGACCTTTTTATATTACAAAGAACATTGAATAGGAGGAAAATATATTTAACACCTCCACGTGTACTTCCTTTCCTATTAAAGCAGTACGACTAAAAATACAGTCTTTTTATTCAAGTGTGTTATTTTTTCACGGTACTTTTGGAATAATAGTAATAACGCACGTGTTAGAAAAAATCATATTTGTGTCGACTAATTACTAGATTCTATTATAATGATGTTAAACTTCTATGAAATTGAAAAGCATAATTTTAGTAAACCAAATTTATTTCCATTAGAGCAGGGATGCACAGACTTATTAAGACTAGGGGCCACTCGGGCAAATCATGAATTGATGGCGGGCCGTCAGAAGTATAGGTAATTAAAGACAATAAAGAATTGATAATAATGTATTAAAATTGAAAAATAATTTATTAATTTGAAGCGTGGCACTGCATAGTGCTTACAATCTTTTTTATATTTGGCTCAAATTTACTTGTAGCAACACGTAAAACTGTTTCCAAACTTTCATTTGCAAGGCGGTTTCGATTTTTTGTTTTATTATTATTTAGTATTGAAAAAGTTTGTTCACATATATAGGTAGAACCAAATAAGCTGGCACATTTCAAAGCGTTTATGCGCAACTCTTTGTACATATTTTTATCAATGCAGTGGTAAAAGTTCTACAAGTCTCCTTCGTTGAATTTGTTGCGTAAATCTTGGTCGTTTTGAATGTCGATAATTTCTAACTGCATTGACTCTGGCGCATTTTTAACTGAAATCGTGAAAGGATTGCTGAATATGTCCAACAGAGGTTTCACTTTTTTAAAGTCCGAAAATCTGTCTTGAAAAGATTGAATCAAAATATCTAGCTTTTCCACATAACTGAAATTAATCGCAGTTTTGTTGAATTTTTCGGCCATTTTCTTATAATTCGGAAAATGATTGTAATTTCCAGAATTCAGTTGCGATCTGAAAAGTGTCAGCTTGCATTGAAGGGATGATACATGAGCGTAGAGCTGGGATATCAGTTGATTTTTGCCTTGAAGCCGTGTGTTCAAGACATTCAAATGATTTGTAATGTCAACTAAAAAAGCCAAATCACACAACCAACCAGGATTTTTAAGTTCCGGGACATCCCTTTGCTTTGAAATATTCCAATTTCTTCTATTAAATTTAGAAATCGTTCCAGTGTCAATCCACGATTTAGCCACCTTACTTCTGTATAAAACAGCAAATCTCCATACTCGCTTTCGATGTCATCAAGGAATTGTTTGAATTGCCTGTGATTGAGTCCTCGTGATTTTATGAAATTTACAGTCGAAACTACCACTTTCATGACATTTAGAAATTCAATTTTTTTAGAACAGAGGGCTTCTTGGTGTATAATGCATGAGATCTTCAGCGTTTATGTTTTTTTTTGCAGACACTTTTTTAGCAAATTAACTAGCCCGGAATTGACACCAATCATAGAAAGAGCACCGTCAGTCGCAACTCCCGATAATTTTGATAAGTCCCTACCAGTTTTTGAACACTTATCCAATTGCATATATAAACTCCTTTGGTTTGACCTTTCAATGAACACATTCCTAATAACTCTTCTACGACTTCAAAATCTTGAGTAACACCTCGTATGAATTTTTTGAAGTTGAGCTGTGGAACTAATATCAGTGGATTCGTCGAGTGCTAATGAAAAAAAATCAATGATCTTAGTTTTTTCAGTTAATTGTTCCGCAATATTACCTGACAAAGACATAATTCGTCTTTGGATTGTCATACGATTCAGTTGAATTTTCTCAAACTTTATGCTGCTTCTGGACACATTTTCTTAGCGGCAATTTCTATGCATTCTTTTACAAAATCCCCATCATTGAAGGGGCGACTTCGCTTTGCTATCATTCGAGAAATTTCATAACTAACTTCTGTAGCTGTTTCTGAATCTTGAATGAGTTTTGGAAACATAGCTTGCTGACCAATAATCTCCCGTTTTAAAGACAACATTTTTTGCTTTCTTAATTCGCCTGTTAATTTGGTAATAGTAGAATGCTGCGTTTCATAGTGCCTTTTTACATTATATTCCTTTGCAATCGCAACAGAATTCTTGCAAATTAAACAAGCGACTTTGTTATGCGACCATACAAAAAAGTATTTCTCAGTCCATATTTCTTGAAACTGTCGATTTTCATCTTTAGCCTTACGTTTTTTACTAGGTCCTGGCTTGTCCATGTTGCGTTCTAATCCTGTCTAGGGTTAACACTGCACCTAAAAACAATTACAGTACCTACTTAAATTACCCATCCTTTTTTAAATTACCAAAAATAATTGATTAAATAGGTAGGGAAACATTTATTAATAACAGAGTTTTACTACAAAATATCTTTTAATATTAGTTAGAGACGACGCTTTTTATTCAAGTGTTCACTGGCTTTAATATATATTTGTTCTATTCAATGTAACTTCTTCCTGACCTCATCCCACTTTAGGTGGGGTCGGCTCGGGTGGTGTCACTGTAACTTAACTACATTAATTTAAAAAGTTTAGTTTTTTGTAGTCTACGATACTATATTTGTATTGTATAGCCTCTATGTTCTCGTGTTGATCGAAGTGTCGAAGTCTATGTACTTTTTTATTACTTTATCTAAGGGCTCTATATTCAAATCGCGACGCAGATCCTCGTTTCGTATATATCAAGGAGCACCCACAAATGTCTTCAGTGTTTTTTGTGCTGTTGTGTGTTGCGACGTTTGGAAATTTTTTAATACGGAAATCACAAAATGTTCTCTGTTTGCTTGCTCTGGCTGTTTGCTGAAAATCCTCGTATGTAGTTACTCGGGCGTCACTGTTATTGCAAACTCATGATGCTTAAACTCTCGCCAGCGGCTCAGGCTTAAAGTGCTTGCCATAACCTACTTTCCGCCGTAGTAAAACTGTGCCCCATTGTGACCTTAACAGGTTCATTCTTCAGATTTTTTACGTCAGTTATTACACTAAAGAAGGGCTCTTCGATTTGTATAAACTTAGTATTAATTGTAATATAAAACGTACACCAAACAAGTCGCCATATTTAAATATTATTGAATATCATAAGATTCTTTTTTACTGTCATGCTATTCTTCTTATATACATATATTTTTTGTAAAATACTTCATTTAGATCGAACAATACTAAAGATTCCTTGAAGCTGATTGAATTCGAACCAGCTTTTGATGCCATACCGGGGCTACCGCTCTTAGAATTGAGCTACAGATCTTACGAATTTACTAATAACTGCCTCTGTGGCCGAACGGTTACCATACTGGACTACCATGTAGAGGTCCCGGGTTCGATTCCTGTACCGGGAGAAACATTTGTATGGCCTACGTTGCTCTTGAGTGCAATTTGTGGTTATCTACCTATGTGTGTGTCCATGGCGCCCGTGATACAGGGTTTTCCTAGTGCGGGGCTGTGAGTGTGTGCGTTAAAAAATCTCTGTATGCCTGTGGTAGATTTTTGTATTTGCCGTCAGCGCCATCTGTGAGAGTTTATAATAGTTTCTTCACTCTGCAAGGTACTTGTATATTTAACATACGCTGACGAGAGATGTCTAATTGCAATACGCAAATATTTTGTTTAAATATACCTACATATATTTCGTGTTGGTAATTTATGTTCATGAATTATGTATGTAATACCGGTCTTAACATGTTATTATTGTTTAAATTTAAATTTTTAGTTAGTAGACCACGAAACCATCATTTAGAAGTTATAATGTAATAGGCTCTAATAAAAATGTAGTAGGAATATTTAGCTGTTGGCGGACAAAAATAATCTTTAACTAAAAAAAAAATTAACTCATAAGCTGCTACAGATTTAATTTAGGCTCTTTACGGGTTGAGACCTTGGCGGAATTGATTATTACAACGGTGTCGCTACAAATGCGCAGTGAGTTCGTGTAATTTTACGGTTAACTGCTTTATGGATTTTCGAATTACAGCGGTGGCATCTGTGCACTTGTGAAATATACAATGTTAACGAACGTTGAACAATATAATATTTAGAGTGTATTTGCTTAGGTTTAATATAAGGTTGTAGTTGCTTATTATAAAATTTCGTGTTGAGTTAGTACTCAAATTCTGTGTACATTGTAGTACGAATTTAAGTTTAACTAAGTTTCTTGAAACATTTCACAGCGAGTAGGTCTCGGGATAAACTGGGATAAAATGAAAGTTCTAGTGGACCTGTAATCGTAGACACCTCTCTTGAGGTTGTGTATAATTGCGTCGTTATTTTGCGTTACTTTGGCCGAAATATCCAGCTTGACAAGCACAACTTCGAGAAAGAAGCTGACAGGAGAATTCGTTTTGGTTAGGCGGCATTTGAGAAGCTTGGCTACAACTTTGGGTCGTCAATCCCACAGAGTCTGAAAACAAAGGCATTCAACCAGCGCATTCTACCAGTTATGTGCTACGGAGCCGAGACGTGGTCAATGGACATTAATAACAGACATCTATAAATTTAAAGCCGCTCAGCGAGCGATGGAGAGGAGTAAATTCGTAATGAAGACATATGTCAGAGAACTAAAATAATGGACATAACTTGCAAAATCAATAAACCGTAAGGCAATGGGTCGGACATGTCTACCAGAGGACCGATGGTCGATGGACCAGATTTGTTTTACAGTGGCGACCACTTCAAGTCGAACGTAGTGTAGGACGCCCAAGGTGGTCGGCAGCGGTTGGATGCGGTCGGCACAAGACCGAGAGAGTCGGCGTGCTCCGGGGGAGGCAAATGTGCAGCAGTGGACGTGTGAAAGCTGACAATAATTTTAGAAAATGAATTGTCAAATCTCAAAAATCCTTCAAAGATTTGAGAAACCGAATAAAATGTACTTTCATTCGAATGTGTATACTATGGCTATAACAGGGATCTTAAAGCCATAAGCCACCTGCTAAGCAACCTGTACAGTTGTAATAAAATCGATAAAAAAAAAAAACAAACAAAAAGGACTTTTCTCACATTTGGAGTTAGCATTGAACATAAAATGTATGTGCGTGCACAACAATGATAGATTTGTGATCTTTGCATATTGGGGACGAAAATTAAAACCTTTTATACGTGGGAATAATAGGTATTTTGTTTATAAATTTGATGCCAGCAATTGTACAGGTGCCAATTTCCAATATATCACTTTGTTTAATTTGGGAGCTAATTGTACACCTTGTCCTAATACATCAATTTGTACTATTATTGTAATATAGCTTCAAGTTTACATTGTATACCGAATTGCCGACATTAAACCACAAGCCTAACCTAAAGGCCGGTCCAGATGACAAGCGTTAAGTAAGCTACAACTAAACGGATTTTATTTTTAGATAGTCGTAATCACGTGCTGACGCGCGTTCATAAATTCGTGTTAGTAAAACGCGCCTCTTACACTTGTCATCTGAACCGACCCTAAATTAAAATATTAGCTTTTTTTACCAAGTGACGGGACGAACAATAATAAGGAACACGCCTGTCCATAATATTAGCTTAGAATAATAACACATAGAATGATAGTTTCATATCAAACGAACTGTCACAAGTGAGGCAAAAACCAAATTCATGTAGGCGTAAGCAACTTGTATCTGCGCTCGTTGGCACGCACACAAATATACAAATAATGATGCCATGGAATAACATTTCCCTAAAAAATGGGGAAATTGTATCTTGCTTAACTCATCATTAAGTTAAAGGTGCCTACAGATTTGCCCGACATTGTCGATCAGGTGCCTACAGATGTGCTCGATTTTGTCGATCGTTACTATCGATCGACAATGTCGATCAGGTGCCTACAGATATGCTCGGTTTTGTCGATAGTTAATGTCGATCAAGAATTTTAAAAATTTATTTTTGGTAATCCTTATGGAAATAACATTTATATCGGAATACACGATGACGGACATGACTTTTCAAATAAATGCAATATGGGAATCATTTTCGAGGTATTCGAGGTGCTCATTACGAATATGGTACTCATTTCTAAATCCAAGATGGCGGGCACAATTTTTCGAATAATGGCAAGTTGGCTATCGTTTTCAAGGTATTTGGGGGTGCTCATTACAAATATAGAATTTATTTCTAAATCCAAGATGGCGGACACGAGTTTTCAAATAAATGGAATATGGGTATCATTTTCGAGGTATTTGGGGGTGCTCATTACAAATATGGCACTCATTTCTAAATCCTAGATGGCGGGCACGATTTTTCAAAAAAATGCTATATAGATATCATTTTCGAGGTATTTGGGGATGCTCAATATGAATATGGCACTATTTGTAAATCCAAGATGGCGGGCACGATTTTTCAAATAATGGCAGGTTGGGTATCGTTTTCGAGATATTTGGGGGTGCTCATTACGAATATTGCATTTTTTTTAAATTGTGTCCGCCATCTTGGATTTAGAAATAAGTACTATATTCGTAATGAGCACCCATATACCCCGTAAACGATACCCAAAATCAAAATCAAAATAATCTTTATTTCATAGGTAAGCACTATTACACTAGAAACCGTCACATTGGTTAAACTCTACCGCTCATTCGTAAGGCAGATTCCCCCGAGAAGTATGAGCAAGAAACTCTAGGGGTTGCTCTTTGTAAACAACATTTGTACGCATTTAACTTGCAGAAATGGTGGTCTAATGCACACTTACATTAGAATAAAAAAAAATCTGCAGCCAGCGCGATATTGCCTATTTAAAAAAAAAATACGTAATATAATTTATTTTCAGACAGAATAGCAAAATTGGAAGAAAGAAATCCGTTACTTTGCAACATTTTCGTGTCTTGTTACAACGAAATTAATTTTCGGTTTTAGTGAATATTTATATAAAAATACAAGTTGAAACGCGTTACTTCCTTGTGGAATGTGATGTTAGTGTCTATTTTATGTTTGCCTGTTCTATTTTTACACACATTTACCGCACATTTCGTCATTTTTAGCAAAAATTTTTGAGCTGTTCGCGGTGCAATTTGACCTTGAGCACTGACAGCCCGCCCGCTCGTGTAGGCCCTTTGGGAAGCCTCTAACTTTACTCACTTAGCGTGTGCGGGCTAGGTTTCTATGCGTTAGTATTCTAAGGGTGCAAGATGATACGGTGTTTACGGTTATTTTTACGGAGTTTGTCAATAACTTCCGGTAAACAAATGGTTGTGTACCAATCACTATTCGACTCACGCCTATGCCTAAAGATGCCCGAATCTCATGGTATGTCACATGCCTGTCTGTTTTGATCATACGGCGCACAGCATCGAAGTTTTTGTTCTTCAAAGCAGTGGACGGGCGACCATCACGAAATTCGTCACTGAGATAGATTTGACCGCGTTTGAATATCTGCAAATCAGCTATAAATAGTCGTCTTGCATGGTGTTTCATCGCCAAAAGCAGTTTGAAGCCGAGCGAAGCTCCGTTGAGCTGTGAAATTACACTTAAAGTCGTAGAAAATCATGCAATGAAAATTTTCACGAGTTAAATGGTGATGTAGACAATCAATTTCTAAAATGACGCCACAATGTAAAAACAAGTGATAGTCAGATGAAACTAACTGTATTCTACAGCCAAAGAGTTCCATTTTCAAATGTTGTAATTACTTTGTAAATATTGTTTATGTAAGTGGCCAGTTCCGGAAACTTATAGTACGCCCTATGTATTAAACTAGTATTTACAAAATGAACAAATATAAGAAAATAGTGCGTTCTATGTATACCAAACAGAGGTCGAACACTACTGAAAGAAGAGAATGTTCCTGTAATACAAGTGAATAAAA
>NW_020654289.1:14242950-14326084 GCF_003589595.1 Hyposmocoma kahamanoa
ATATTAATTTAATAATACACCAGTACCAGTGTAGGTATAGTATGAAAAATGGAATATTTTTTTAATATTAAAAACAGCCACATGGTTTCTATATGTATATAGGACCACATCCCTCGTTGAGTAGCGTCAGTTTAAGGTTAATAAGGTTAACAATTCACGGAGTGGTTTCCACCCGCGCCCGCCGCCGGTGCTGCGGGACAGCGGTTTTATTTCAATACTCACGACCCTGCAAGTTTGTGCGGGCACGTACTCGCCGCGGTTGCGGGCACGAAACCGTTGCGATTGCGGACGGACTGCGAAGTTAGTGGGAGTTAATCGTAAGTCGCGCGGTTTATAGAGAACTCATCCCGCGTGCGCCTGCAACACTTGCGCCTGCACTGACCGCCAAAGTACGCGGGCGATGACGGCCACTCAGCGCGGAGGTGATCGCGTCCTGCGCGGTTCTACTAGTGCCCCGCCGCGGCAACCGCGAGCAACCGTCACTGCTACAGCCGTAAAACCTGCCCTGAAATTAGTAAATTTTAAATTTTACATACTTAACTATCACATTCTACAGGCGCCGCGATCCCGCGGCAGGCGTGAGTTAAAACCGCTCCGTGAGTTCTTAGTGTAATGAAAAATGAGTGTCCGCGCCATAGATTTAGTACCTATATACTAAAACTATGATCAGCGCCATCTAACGTGCAATAGTTAGCTATTATATACCAGTAGCATTTTTACTAAAACGCCACCTGATGGTGACTGGCTGAACCAGGATGAAAAAAATACTGAAATGTAATATAACTCTTACTCAAGAGACTGTAAGTTTAATTTTATTCAATTTTAAAATTGTGTTATGTCATTTTCACGTTTTAAGCCCTATCCAATCAAAATCTTTAAGTTATGGTAGTAGATAATAGAGCGTAAAGTTTGAATTGCACACAAGTTAAAAAGTGGCGACATCGGTACCCGATCTTACATAGCGTCATTACATACCTCCCCTTTTTTCTATATCTATGGTGACATTACAGGCACATGAGACTTTTCAATTTATGTCTCAGGGTGACGGGCGCAGTCACAGTGTGCCTCAAATCTTTTCGATTTAAAACTCTAAGTGGCACTGGAACTGTCATGGATAGGCGTGTCGCGTAACACCAGGCGCGCGACTTGTTCGTCTTTCGCTTAATCATAAAAAATGCCTAAGTTCCCTAAGGCGTTGGTTTGCAGTAAAATCAGCGAGCGGGATTAAATGTAGAAGTTATTTGTAAGCAACAATATAACAAACGACTAGGAGTAAAAATGTTATTATATTTATTATTTGTGAGTGAATAGTGCATCAAAATAACCTATTCGATATGTAAGTGCAGATGTGAATATAGGTGTAGCTGTAAGTGTAAATTATGATACCACACATTTTGGCCAATATTATTTACACCATTTACCTTGCTACATGTAAGAGGTAATAAATATAAAAGTATGTGGATACGGCGAGGGATAAGACTGCAACACAATAAGGTGACCCAGAAAGGCGACAGACTGGTTCACAAGGCGAGTCGACGCAGATAGCGACATACACTTGATGGGTTTTACGCTGCATGCAATTTTTACGCGGCCTTGTTTGACTAAAGACTTAACATGAATTCATAGCACCTCGGAAATTTGCAAAATGTATCGAGAGTAACTAGTCCTAACCAAAGATAACGTAACTACTGCTTCGTGCTCTTGTAATAAAGCTACATGTGATCAAACGTCAAAAATACTTTTATTACATTTAAGTTTAGTAGCAGTAGAGTTCCTTGTGAAAGAGTTCGGAAAGAAAAGGAAGTATTGCCACCTTACCTATTTCTGCCGTCAAGCAGTAATGTCAGCATTACTGTTTTTCGGTTTTGAAGAGTAAGGGTGCTGGTGAAATTACATGCACTTTTGAACTTATGTCATGTGACAGGCGTGTAGCTTACTATCAGGCGCACGACTTGTTCGTCACATCACTTGATATTATAAAAAAACTCATAAAAATGATACGGACTACATGAAACAAACTATATATGTGAAATTTTAACACAAAAGTTATCGATCAATTTCGTTCTTATAATCTTCTCTCTCGGAAAGTTGTCTTTTGTAGATGTCGCCATATTTCAGCGAGAGTGCGACTTATACTTTTCTGTCCAATGCTTATCTGTGCTGAAAACCGAACTATATTTTCTGAGCTAAACCGCGAACACATTTTTCAAACAAGATTAACTGTTTGCGTGCACTAGTGAAGTGTTAATCACATTTCTAATTAAGTCGATCCATATGCTTTATCATGGACTTTGTATTGTGGTTGTTTCCTTTAAAACAGTACAACAGGTTGCAAAAGACGGTAAGAATTTCAGTACAAGTCTGCCCGGAATCTTTTTTGATCTTCACTGTTTGCTGACATTTATTGTTCTCGTCTTCCTTTTTTAAATATATTTACGACTTTACGACGTAATACCGTGTTCATCCCAGATAAAAACGTTAGATTGTTTTCAGTAGGGTTTCTTCACCTTTTACGTACTACTAAATCAAAGAGGAGGTTAAAAAACTGTTGATCGGCGACAGTGAATGAATTCGTTCCCCGAGGCCGACGTTTCACGGCCCATATACTTCTTTAGGCACAGGAAATTACCTTTCACTGAGTGGAATAACTCTTAACTCATTTAGAAACGTCTCCTTGCGACAATGTTGGAGTTTTACTAAACGAATAAAAGATATGTCTGGGAGTATGAAATTTTTTGTATCTATATTTTTATTATCTTTGTGTTATATATATGGATTATTTATTATATCGTTTCACGTGATGAGACAGTATTGTGTGGGTACGGAATAAAGAAAATAAATTAGGTACTCATCTATTTACGGTAATCATTTTGATACGACTCCGTAGGGAAGGATAAAGTGTTTCTCTTTACAATTAAGATGTAAATTTAACTTCATTTTTTATTTTCATAAGATGACTAAATATCCAAGGTGTACAACCCAGCTCTTGATTGTATAATCCGTGTCTTTGATTTGCTTACTCGTTGTTTAATAAATTTACGTCGAAAGTTAATGTAAATAGGTTTATGTATATTTCCCGTAAATAAGGTAGGAGTAAAAAAAAATTAATTTCCTTAATTAATCACGAGTATTATGAACTAAAATAGATTACATAATTCAAATTTCAAATTCTTATAACATAAAATTAATATCTAGTTCCTGTCACATGTCGTGCGCCTAATGGTAAGTTTCACACCTGTCCATAACCGTTGCAGTGCTACTCAGAGCTTTAAATCGCAAAGATCTGAGGAGCACTGCCAATGCGTTCGTCACCCTGAGACATAAGTTGACAAGTCCCATATGCCTGTAATTTCACCAGCACCCTTACATTACTGCTTGGCGGCAGAAATAGGTAACGTGGCAATACTACCCTGCACGAACTCTTTCCCAAAGAGCTCTTCTGCTACTAAGTTATACTTAAGTATGCATAAATTCAAGTAATAATATAAATAAAAATTCATTATGATTTTGTATTTTTTTACAGGCACTTAGTTTATAAGCTTAAGAAAATGTCTCGTTATCCAATGTGTAGTATTTTGTATGTGGAATACTCTATGTGGAATACTCTAAATAAATAAATACATATATTATGATATTAATATTGGATTTGAGGAATGAGGATATTCATAAAATGGCTTGGTCAAAATCGTGAAAATGTGAGCATACCTGAAACGAATCAGATTTTTCATCAGATACGGAAGATTCGAAAGAAATGTCCGGAATTTAGCAAGAGGAGGCCCGAAGTCTGCCTACCCCACAAGGAAGCAGATGTGAGGATTTATAATCTCAGTACAGAGTACTAAAAAAACCGACTTCAAAAGTACGTGGAATTACGTCTATTTGCTAAGTTTTATTGAAATATCCCCTAGTTCGCCACTATACAGGACTTGACACTGCTAGAGATAATAAAAAATCGGTTCTCACTTCTGAAAGTATATTGAGAGATAAACGCCTTGAATTGGAGAAATAGCAAAATCAACCATTAAAGTAATTGCTCCTAAATTAATGTTAGGCGCTATTTACGAAAATGAATCTTCATACGTGAACAGCCACCCTTCGAGGTGGATGATTTTCTTCAAAATGAAATGGGACCACTATGGAAGTACCCCCTTTCCAACAAACAAAGAATCATGAAAATCGGTTCACAAATACCGGAGTTATCGCGTAACATACATACAAAAAAAGAAAATACAGTCGAATTGAGAACCTCCTTCTTTTTTGAAGTCGGTTAATAAATAACATTTCATATTTACACCTGTCACCTATCGCCAATTGCACAAGCTCCAGGTCTCGCCTATCCATTTACAAGACGTAAATTGGACATGCAAGATCGAACAACCGCGGCGGTCGGATCTGTGTATTATTCCGAGTAACCATAGTAACAGACAGTTCGATATTAACAGGTAAGTATGATGTGTATTATTAGTGTGACGTATTTTGTTACGTCTATTTAAACGATATTGTTGAATAGACATATAATACCATACAATTATAATACTGAAATTCAATGAATTTCATAAACCGAAACTATTGAGTTGCGTTCGTATTGGAAATATTTAGCAGTTATGGTTAAGCGATTGTATCAAAGAGGATCACGAAATACCTCCCATTTACTTACACAGTGTATTTTATTACTCGAAACCTCTTAACATTGATTCACATCTATAAAACCAACAACTTGTGTACAACGAACCACTCTTCCTAGAATTTGGCGCTCAAGCGAAATATTGTACGCCAGTAAGTTAGGCAGCCGCGAGGAGGACGACGCGACGGGGCGGTGTGGCCCGCTTCGTCGTGAGGAGAAGAGGGGGAGGATGTAGCTCCTCCTAGGTGCTGGGGGGGTTCCGGTGCGCAAAGTCGATCCCGGATCCTTCCCACTAGAGCACCCGAGAAGGCCACCGTGGGGTTTTAGCCGGTAGAAGTCCCTCTGCGCTGCCCCCGCGGCGGAGAGGTATTCTCGGAGGATTTCCCCACGCAAAAAAAAGGTTAGACTTAGTAAGCATTAAAAACCCGAAAACTACTAAATCAGCGTTCGTCACACGTAACCATTCAATAAAGGACAAATGAATCGTGAAGTAAAAGCTAGTAATTTGGTGGCTCGTTAAAAGTTTAGTGAGCGACCAGTGACCCAGCCCAAGCCATTTATCAGGTCAAGAAACATTTACAAATTTCGTTACATGCTAATTAACTAGAATTAAATAGAGTTCTTTATTACTTTGTAGCGTTCGTACACTTTCATTGGTTTACTCCTTTTGTTTTTGAAACACCGTTTAATTTATCTACACAACACTTTGTTTTATATACGTGACACACACATTGACAACTATAAATTACACTCAAACTCATGTAGGTCATACTAATTTCTCCCGGTTCGAGAATGGAATCCGGGTCTGCGTGGCACACCAGGATGGTAACCGTCAAACGTCACATTCTCCCTTTTTACCTGCGCGTCGTTAGACTTATTTTATAAACCTATATCCTTGTACCATCATGTGTGTTGTAATGAATAAAACAGCTCTACGTTATCTTCTTAAAAGCGATTAGAGAATGAATCCATGAGATGAGCATCAGCATTTTCCTGTATAATAAACAGCAACTGGAAATTTAAAAACGTTTCGATTCGATTCGTTTGAATAGAAAAACGTTTGTTAATTGTGGCGATTAAGTAAATCCGCTTTTTGAAAGAGATCCAAAAATGTATAGTCTGTCTTTTTTGAAGACGGAGTAAAATGACAGTTCATTGCGCAAAAGTGTTGCCCACTTGCGAGCAGCTAGTGATTGCAATCGATAAATATTCTATCGACTATCGAGTGAATATTTATATTTTGCCAAAATTTTATCTTCTTTCACAATCTATCGATTAAACTAACGACAAGAACTACATAACTATTTCAAATGTTATGAAAACTGGCAATCCTACAAATGTCATTTTACTCCATCTTTAAAAACAGGTACATATCACGATTTGAATTAGGATGTACATTTATATTTAACAAGAACAAAGTGGAAAAAATTACTTGTACTTGTATTATGTCTCAAGTTTGTACCGGTGCGGTTACCAAAAACGCGTATTCCAAGGAGGCTCTTAACAAAGCACTTTATCAATTTAACGCCCAAGAGCTACGAAACAGATCAGATAAAAGCACTTGAAATAACCCGACTAAAATGAGAAGATAGTTGAGACGAAGCAATTAATAGTTGTGGCGGGTTT
This sequence comes from Hyposmocoma kahamanoa, assembly GCF_003589595.1. Lineage (NCBI taxonomy): Eukaryota > Metazoa > Arthropoda > Insecta > Lepidoptera > Cosmopterigidae > Hyposmocoma > Hyposmocoma kahamanoa. The sequence goes on from NW_020654289.1 coordinate 14,249,201, forward strand.
GTAGAACTTTTTCGTATCGGTCCGAAGACTAATTACGGAAAGTTGGATGAACTTGACCTCGTGTGAACTTCATCTGATCTAGAATTACAGAATGAGTTTATTGGGTGGTTTTTTGGGATTACATTATGTTGTATGTTACATTAGAATTACCATCATAACAACTTGCTTTGACAAAGACTGGTGGGGTAAGGGTGATGGCGGTACGGCAGAGTGAGCAACTTTTTTTGCAAGCATTCTTTATTGCACATTCAAATTACAATGACAACACGCGTGTAAGTATCAGATAGTAAGCCAGTGTACAACAGGCGGCCTTATTGCTAAGTAGTAATTTCTTTCAGACAACATTAGGATAGAAATTTAAGAGTTAGAAATGGGGTGCAACCACAGACATATATTTAAATAGACGCCGCAAGTGTACTTATGTCGCGACGCGCCCGGCCGTTATCGTAGTTCGTTACGTACGTTATCAGCCGGAAACGCGAAAAATGCCAATAGAAACTGCAAAAACACCACAGCTGTGAGAAGATAAATAAACAAGCGACGTTTCCTTCCACTCACTTGCGTAGGTACCATCGCCTTATTTATGTACACCACAAAGCATCACTACTTTGGGTTGACAGGTTGGCATTTGTGATGTTAATAATACTACTGTTGGTGTTCTAGCTCTCGTAGGATCGTTAACGTTCGGTGGACTATATTTGTTCAGGTTCTTGATCTGGATGGCCGCGGGGGGCGGCGACTGCGTACGATGCTGTGTGCGGGGTGCGGGGTACGGCGACGCGGTCTTGGTTGGGGCGCGGGGCGCGGAGTATATGATTCGGTGTCCGTAACAACTACTTAAGTGTTGCAAAGGTCTATAAGCAGCGGAAAATACACTCTTCAAGTGGTAGAAGACGTAATTATTTATCAATTTGATTATCATAAAAAGAAGTGTAAATTTGACCATACTTTTCGAAGACGCATTATACTCTAATAAATTTGCATATGGCCAGGGTTGTGCATAAAGATTCTCTCTTCTTTGAGGATATCTATACTCAAATTATACTATAGGTATATTCGTAGCGCATAAGGCGATTGTTTTGATTTTCTCATTTCAAATTCACAAATCGTGTTAACTTGTATGGAGTGGAAAATGCGCCGTTTCCGTTGAAGTTCAGACCTCTGTAAAGGGTCGCTGACGAAGGAAAACAAGTGTTAACGACTAGTTATTAGTTTATTAACTCCAAGCGAACTGAATGCTATCTAAATGCTGTTTGTATGGTCTATATACAAATAATTGATATCTAAAGCAATCAAATAACAATTAAGATGATGCAACAACCTGCATTCCTGTGGCAATCTAGAAAATGTACATCGTTAGTGCTAGCAAGTTTGGTTCAATGATTAAAATGTCGAAATGTGATTGTGATCACATTACACCTCAGTTGCCAAAAATGCTTTGTTGAAAAGTTTCAAAATACTTTAACAATAAATAATGAGATACATTTTATAGAGATTTTGGATTAACCATTAATACGATTCCAAGCTTACTGCTTTGCTCCACTCACATCAATTGGAGCACATAAGTCAATCAAAATCAAGAACAAACAGTGTATATCGTTAAATGTGTAAGTATTTAACAAAGTACTTGCCTCCTTCTGAAAGAGAAAAATGTGTTATGTGTTATCAACATTTAAATAAAAATGCTTACAATTGCAACGTGACAAGCATTCTCGGAATGCAGGTTTCTTGTTATTTGTGGTATTTATTATGTTGTGTTGTTTGCGAATACAATGGAATGTGTTTTTTTAAATTTTAAGGTGTTATTAACTATTACGGATTGTAGCAAAATATCAACAAGAGTATTGTACTTTATGGTCCTCTGTAGCTCAATCATACATCCGTTTGACATGTTAGTTTTATTATTAATTTGATTCTTTTTTATTTTTTTATGGTTGTTGTATTAAAAAGATGTATTAGACACAATAATACAAACAATAACAATAAGTTATAATATACAGGTAAGGGTACAAGGTACAATTTTTATTGTATGTAGTCTTAACTAAATAATTTTAATTAGTTATAAATAAGTCAACGTCAACCGGCGTTTTCTGCTTATTACCTAGTTTAAATAAATCTTTGTCGAAACCAGAAACGAGATCAACAATTTTTAACAGTTATTACGAGTACGATAAGAAACTATGCAGTTATAACCTTATATTGCAGCATTTCTTGTCACACATCGCATATTAACCCCTTTTATTAATTTTAATTGTTATATTTAATCAGTATTTGTATAAATAACAGCAAACGCCCGTTTCATGCTTACGAAGGAAGTTAATAAATTCTTGCTAATATTTCGTAGTATAATGCAAACTCAGCTAGTTCTAAACAACTTCGAACTCGTTGCTGGACCCCATTCAAATGGGGGTGCGAATTTTACTGTAACCATAACCCAGAATTTGGCCAAAGTCGTATGAATTGCCCGGAACACTCTAAACTATTAATTCTCAAATGTACTAGAAATTTGCATCAGAATATTAAATAAAGTCTTAGGATGAACTCTCATAGCTGAACGTGTTGCATTAAAATTGAAGGCGTAGTTTGCACTTGCACCCACCATAAACATCTCAACTCTGAGCACGGGTTCTTTAAAAAGAGGGTCTAGGGTGTAGGCTATGAGGATACTGACCTGCTTCATCGTCATCCCACCTTTTTATCATCCTCTTCTTTGGTTTCAAGCAACTTATTTTTTTAAATCTGAATCATTCTCGAATTTTGTTTTCTTTTACTATTCTTCAATCCATCGTCACTCCCATCGAAATTCTTGAAACGAGAGACTTAACATGTCGATTACTATTAAAATTATGTACCTCTAGTTATATAGGCTCTCTTGGGGCGATTATTGTGTATAGTGTTATTTAGTTTTATATATTCTATAATAATTGCACCTTTTTCATCTCACTTTATTATTTGTTATAGTCTCCCTTTTCCTTTTTTATCATACCTTTTGAACCGAGCCTTCTACATTCTCATTTCTCTAAGGCTAGGATTTTTTTACGATACCAAGTGACAAGACGAGCAAGTCGTGTGCTTAGTTTTAAGCGACACTCTTATCCATAGTAGTTGCAATGTCACTTCTGAGCCTTAGATCACAAATCTGAGGGATAATGCCACTGCGCCTGTCACTTTGAGACATAAGTTGAAAAGTCCCATGTGCCTGTAATTTCACCAATAGCTACAAGGCTATAGTCTCCCACGCTCCTTACACGATCCATTATGGATTGAGTACTTCAATCGTATTTGAAAGTTTTGTAGCTTCTCAGTCATCAAGTTTTGTAACGAGATTTTCGTTTACCGTAAAACAGTAATAATTTACAGCAACAATTTGCCAAACTAAGAACCTACGCACACGGCGTATTTTATACGCACCGACGACGCGCAGATGATGCGCGTAAACGCGATTCAAACGCGACACAGTTTGCGGCGAGTGAACCTTTGCACAGGTTCACAAATTCAGTGGCGCCGTAAACGCGCGTCAACTGCGCGTATGTATCGCGCATTTTGATAAGACATAGTTTTAATTTTAGTTTTGTTTGTTAATGTCAGTTAGTTTTTGAAATTAAGCAACTACATGAAATTCGAAGTTTAAACTCCAGTGGAGTATATAAGCTTCTTGCTTGCAACGCGATGTTTGCGCGCATTTGAATCGATTCAAACGCGCGTAAAACGCTATACAGATAAGCTTCGAAAGAGTTTCTGTGTCGTGTTTGAACTGATACAAACGTAACAATCTGCTTTTTGAGCCTCTACGGCGGCGCAGTAAATACGCGTTCGTGAAACGCTCCTCGTCGGCGCGTATAAAATACGCCGTGTGCATAGGCTCTGAAGAACTCAGGGGCTTGAAATAAGTCTTGATACTTATACGCCTGAGGTTTCTTCCGATCTTGTCTGTAACACCTTTCCCATAAGGTAAAATGGCAGATCTTCGCTCGACTGTTGGTGGTGCAATATGGCATTAATATTAGACACATTTGGTTGACAACTTTGCTATCTCAGTCAGCTGGAACTATGGAACCTGTAAAGGGTCCGAAATGTTGGTTTGTTTGAAAAACGAATATACGAAAAATGCGTTTCGTTTTAAACGTTTAACAATCCCGAAAATCTAAGAACTCGATACGATAAAATGCAGGCCTCACAGCGAAATTACACCGACGACCTCCTGCGTAGGTGGCAAGCATTTTCCCACCCAGGACACTTTACGCTATTTATTATAATAGGTTTCATACTACGCTAAGATTTTATTCCGTCAATATTTCAGAGCGATTTCACGCTCCATGGTGATGGGTTGACTAGCGAGCGGCAGTTGACTTTAAATGGCGAAGGTACTTAGAGGTTGGAAACGAAGGTATCAGCTAACACGTCAATGTCATAAAAGTCAGACAGGACTTTGAATTGCGTGTCAACGTCTATGTGAGGCCTTTTGACTTCTATCTTTTTTTTTATGATACCAAGTTACGTCGTCAGGACAATCGTATTGATCTGTTGCTATTCCGTTGGCGTTCAAGTTAATCGTTAACGACATAAACATACACTATCTATTCGTAGTTTCGATCAGTCTAAAACAACGGATCGTGAAGACAAATCGTTCCTTATATTAAGAGACCTGTATCTAGTGGTATTTGTTTAGTGAATAACCTCCAAAATTACAAAATCTGTATGACTAAATTGTGTGTATTTACATGCGAATTGAGTTTCCTTGACCTTTAACATAAATAATTGCGACATTCAGTTACTAACTATAATATTTTTAAACCGTTTGAACGTGACCTCGGAGCTACATTTGCTAAAAGCTTTTAAATGCTCGTTTGCATGGCGCTTTATCCAATATTCATTAAAGTGGTCGAGATAAGAATTAAATTATCAATATAAATTTCTTCTATCCTTATCATAAAAAACGTAATTAACATTTTTAGCGAAATTTAGTTATTAACATAACTATGGAATGAGCGAAACAAGATCTACAAAGTTTCAGTTTTATTAACCGACTTAAAAAAGGAGGAGGTTATACGTTTGGCTGTATGTATGTTTTCAAATATATCTGTCAATTGTGGACCAATTTTGAAAATTATTATATTGTTTGAAAAGGTGCACTCTCGTGTGGTCCCGTTGTCACCAAGTCAGAATCTGATGAGGGGATCCCACGATAATCGAAGGAAATCTTCAACTTTTATAGGCATGTCCGTGTATTTACCAATTCCTCCATCAACTGTGACCCGATTTTGAAAATTGTTTTTTTTTGTTTCAAAGGGTATATTTGAGGTAGTTCCTGATGCTGTTCCGGGTTCGTTTCGGCTATAACAAATTACTATTTATTTTTTGCAAATAAAAGCCATTTGATACAATACATGTAATCAACAAATCACCGTCATCATGACAACCATAAAAGAAAATATAAAATGTATAAAGAAGTCCGTAACAGTAGGCCTGTGTCTTAGAGGGTGAAAAAAAAAAAAGAAGCCTGTGTCACTAAGAAATCAGAATCTGATGAGGGGATCCGATGGAAATTGAAAAAAGCTGATAAGCAATCTTTTGACGTCGGTTTTTTTTCAATAAATAAGTTACAATTAGTGTTTAAACAAAATCAGCGTCATTTACATTTTTCAAATAATAAAATCTTCAGGTGCCAAAATTCAGTAGCAGTAGAGATCCTTGTGAAAGAGTACGTCCAGGGAAGTACTGAAGTACACCTTACCTATTTCGCCCGCCAAGCAGTAATGTGAGCATTACTATGTTCCTGTTTAGAAGGGTAAGGGTGTTGGTGAAATTATAGGCACATGGGACTTGTCAACTTATGTCTTAGGGTGACAGGCGCAGTGGCGGTGCCCCTCAGATCTTTGCGATTTAAAGCTCTGAGTAGCACTGCAACTATTATGGATACGCGTGTCGCTTACCACCAGGCGCATGACTTGTTCGTCCCGTCACTTGATGTTAAAAAAAAAAAATATTTCCAAACTTACCAAAATGAAAATGCGTTGTTTATGACAACGAGGGCAGATTTGGAGTTAGAGTGTATTCTAGAGGTACTTTACTAGCCGCGGGCCTTATATTAAATGTTACGATTTGTGGAATAATTTCACTTAGTATTTTACAACCAAAATTTCGAGCATTAAGAAAAAAGTTCTTCCTTTTTTGAAAACCTTATCTATGCTTTCTGACCACAAACGCAAAAATCGGGGAGTTATGAATTTAGTGCCTTTATCTGTGTATCTATATGCTTGTGGCACTCCATACGGATGGACTAATTTCAAAGGGTTTTTTATTTGAATGCTAATTTAATCGGGATATGTTCAGTTGTTTAAAGATCATCAGCTTTTATTCCAGTCAATCTTCATTGAAATTGGTCTCGACGAGTTTTTTTTTAAATATACATTGTGAGTTTACAGTGTCATCTAAAGCACTCACAGCTAGTCATAAGTTCAAGGCGTACATAAAATTGTCATGTGAACAAGGAAAGAAAGTAAATAAAAAATGAAATAATAACAATCAATAATGTTAAGTATGATCATGTCAAGTAGTTGTTCAAAATAATGTCAAAATTACATATTCGTTTCGGTAACTTGTCGGTGAGCATATCAGCATCACGGACCTCATCCAGGTGAGTTTTGTTAGTATGGAAAACTACGTTGTTACTCTATATTATTTCTCTATGTACTCACGTACATTCGTTGAATATTATTAAACCATTTTTATACACAATTGAAAATAAGAAAACAAAATTAGCGCTTTTCGTCTTTCATAAATTGCAAGTAATCCGTTTAATTCACATTAAATTTAGAAGCAACATTGACTCGATCGCAGTTAAAACGTGCTACATTAGCATAGTTTCAATTAAAGCCGACGAATTAAAATTCCGTCCCGCGCAATCATCTACTTACAGTAAGTTTGTAACCAACAGTAAGTTTGTAACCATTGCAGGCGATTTTGCAACTGTGATCCACGCGAATTGTATGACAATAGAGTTATTTTTTACCACGTTACTTACTATTAATCTCCATAGCGCATAGTCGAGTAAGTTTGCTAGAAGTATTACCAGAAATTGGGTATTTATTTATTTATTAGCAACACTATTTATTTAGTAGCAGTAGAGCTCCTTGTGAAAGAGTTCGTCCAAGGAAGTACTGCCACCAAGCAGTATTGTCAGCATTACTGTATTTCGGTTTTGAATGGTAAGGGTGCTGGTGAAATTACAGGCACATGGGACTTGTCAATTTATGTCTCAAGGTGACGGGCGCAGTGGCAGTGCGCCTCAGATCTTTGCGATTTAAAGAGCTAAGTGGCACTACAACTGTTATGGACAGGCGTGTAGCTTACCATCAGGCGCACGACTTATTTGTCACTTGATATTAGAAAAATAAAAAACTAACATTATGTTCACAACAAATTTTTATCTTATTTGACTTGGGTGTTGTATTTTGTTAACACAACAATTATAAGTGTTGCCGACAATCTCAAAACAACAATCATAAACTAAATGAGAATTTTTGATAAGTTAACATATATAAATAATTTAAACTAGATGGCAATAGACTACACTGAGAAATACTATAGGAACTTCATTAATTATTTATTTGTATAATTGGTATAATTGTTGGCGGGGCAAGACCTAATTGGCATCAATATTAGTTGACCTTTTATCTGATAAAACATAATTTAAAAATCTCTCGTTCACCCTGGCTCACAATAATTAATAGTAATAATAATAGTTAGCCTATGTATAGACCCACTGCTGGGCATAGGCTTCCTCTCACAACGAGAGGGCTTGGGCTACAGTTGCCACACGGGCCGTTTGCGGATTGGCAACTTCTTAAGTCTCCTTTACCGAAAAGTTTACGGTACGTATCAAATAAAATTTCGCACATAAATTAGACATAATAAGAAAACCCATAGATGCAAGCCCGGATTCGAACCCAAGATCCTCTTCTTAAGAGGCGGTAGGTCAAACCATAAGTCTACCACGGTTATGCAACGCAAACCATAATTCTATAAACAAAAAGTGAGCGATACATAACTTCTCGCCAGACTTTAGTAGCTGTAGAGCTCCTTGTGAAAGAGTTCGCCCAGGGAAGTTCTGCCAGCTTACCTATTTCTGCAGTAATGTGAGCATTACTGCGTTCAGGTTTTGAAGGGTAAGGGTGCTGGTGAAATTACAGGCACATGGGACTTGTCGACTTATTTGTCAGGGTGACAGGCGCAGTTGCGGTGTCCCTCAGATCTTTCCGAGTTGACGCTCTGAGTGGTACTGCAACTGTTATGGAGAACCACCTTATCACCATGCGCACAACTTATTCGTCTCGTCACTTGGTATTATAAAAAGTAAAGTCCCGGATGTTCAATTTCTTCACAAAAATCTTAAGGTTACCGCTCTATACCATCGGAAATTAATATTTTTAAGTCCTGAATTTTATTAATTCAAATAAAACCTATTAGGACTACAGACCGTTGGGCAGCACTTAAGATAATTATTTCCAGTCGTAAAATATACTAAATCATATTCTTGCATAGCAATGAACAACAATTTAAATCGCCTGTACACAAATAACACAATAAGCCCCACGTTCAGTGCTTAATCCTCTTTCGTTAAGTCATAATGCCGCGAAATGTATCGTATTACCCGAACTATTTCGGATTATGTAATTTTATGTTCATTTTATCTACGTATATACAGAGTTCGTAGTTTCCTATCTTGTGAATTTTATTTGACTCCTGGATTACAACTTCTATGGCTGTAGTATACCGCATTGGATCTCTTCGGAAAAAGAATAAGGATTGGGTATAGTCCATTACGCCAAAGTTGCTAGATGTACAAGAATTGTAGTAAATGTACAAGTATTTACACATTGTATTAATATTATACGCAATACTTGTACAGTGCGTAGAAGGCAATGCAGTCCAATCGGTGTTGTGGTTATAAACCAATCGACAAAATAAATAACAATTCAGATGACATTGGCGGTGCTATACAGGAAACCTTCTGCACCAGTGTCGGCACCATTATTCATTCAGGGGGCCTACTATGAGCTTATAAGCAGCCAGCCAAGTTCCATGCAATTCACTTGACGTGGTAAAACTGAATAGCTTAAATTCGTATCATGACCGGCACAAAGTTGAACGGGAATGGCATGACAGGATGATGAGTTTTACTTTTTAAACGTTAATTATTATCTCTGCCTGGCTAGCTAACATCTAACACGAGCGAGATGGAACTACATACTAAATCATATGAAATAAATAGACAGATACACTATCCTGGGAACGTTTAAGCACTATTAGCCGATTGTATTCAAAATGAGAATAATTATATTTTTTTATTAATTTTATTATTGGTTATACTTACTACGTGTTTTGTAATATCGGCAACTTTCCAATCATACTATATAATTTATCGTACGACAAAATTACATGTCATGTCTAGTCATTATCATTGAAATTAATAAGGTGAGTTTGTAATTTGATAACATAATTGGAACGTATCTTGTATTCGTACAATTTCATTGATTGCATTAAAATCAAATTTAAAAGTTATTTGCTATATAAATTTTACGATTTTCGGTCAATAATATTATTAAAATGATTAAAATTCCATTTAAAAATTGCAATAACATTCATGCCAATAATTTATCAACAATACTTTAAAGATTGGGAACTCGAACTAAATTGTTAATTGGCTATGTAGCCTATAAAGATAACAACTAATTATGAAACTGAAAATATAATAAAACTAAAACGAAATTTCTTAAAAATGTAACAAAATCTAAAAAGTCACGGAGTAACTTTTTTGAATTGCTTATTTTTACAGATGACACCGCCACTTGCATGGCAAATGACAAGTCATGATACGATTGCTATGAAAGAAAAGGTGAACGGATTTCGAATGGGGAACGTAAACTGTAAGGACAGTGAATTGTTTTTGTGAGGTTATAGTACGAATTTGACAGGCAATCCAACTTACAGGCTTAAATATGATTGCTCTAAGACCTCATAGTAGGCCTTCAGATAATGAGTAGACAGCAAATTATTTTATTTAATATTTTATCGTCTATGGTACTCGCTACTGAAATGATGAAATGATGAATGAAAGCTCATTATATTATTATTTTCATTTTTAGTTTATTTATGGTTTTTATTTACATTTTATTTCATTATAGTTCTGTGCACAGAACTGCAATGAGTTTCAAAAAAAGACCGTCGTATTTTTGATAATTAAAAGAGTTTCCTTGAATACGTCACTGTATTCCTGTACAGAATAATGTCACTGTATTTGTGAATTTATTAAAATTAAAATATTTTATTAAATAATATTTCAAAACGTTACATAACACGTACAAAGGCGTAACCATTAAGAATAACTATTTAAAAACTATATAAAATATGACGCCACTCAAACGCTCTAGTGCTTCCTAATTGGTTAAAATATAACTGGTACTTGATCAATCACAGATACTTCTATTCTATCTCTTTGGTTTTTGTTTTGTAGCATTTGTTTAGCTGTTTTTGAGTTTGTTGTCGTGGATTGTTAACAAAATATACACTAAATATTGGTTGTGTTTTATTATTTTAATTTACTCGTAGAAAGAGTATTGTATGCAATCATTACATAATTAGGTCTTAAAATCTCGTACCTATTGTTTAGACCACTCTGCAAAACCTCGTGGTCTAAACACAGTACTTGACTTTAAGAACCGTTATTATGCTACGATTGCACAAAATACTAATATTTACAAAAAATTAAGTAATTGTTCATTGAATTGTAATAAAAAATTCGAGATTTTTATACGAGAATTTTTTAGTTGTACTCGTCTGATAATCCCCTACCACCATGGTCCAACCTGGGTTGAGAACAGAAGAGTTTTTGTGAACCTTCACCGATATCCAAGTTTCGTATCACAGTTACCTTTTCAAATACATCATTATTTCTGGTACTGGCCACGTAGTTACAGTTCTAATTCTTGTAAACTCAGCATAAAATATAGCCCATTCATCGTGGAAGGCAATTGTTTCCCCTCACTAGGCTCACGTAGAGTGGTACAAGACAATACATTACTTTCAAGCACTTACAACTGTAGCCTGCGGCACCACTCGAAAGCGCAAGGCTCTTCTACTGTAGCGGGTTCTTGGTACGTGCTGCTAGGGTTGCGCTTTCCGTAGCTGTCAGATGTTATTTTATGAGCTTAGTTTCAGACTTCGGTCTAAAAATATTCTATAATAATTATCATTTTTATGTATTTCCAGAGCTACTTAGTTTCTGGTCAACATTTTTGAACAAAAATGAATTTTAGATGTTTGTTTTTTACTGTTAATGTTATCCTAAGTATAAAGTACCTATTTAATAACAAATAATATTTTCAGAATGAGTTCGTTCAGGGAAGCTCTGCCACCTTACCTATTTCGGCCATAAAGCAGTAATGAGAGCATTATTGCGTTCTGGTTTGGAAGGCTAAAGGGTGCTGGTGAAATTACAGGCACATGGGACTTGTCAACTTATGTCTCCGGATGACGAGCGCAGTGGCGTTGCCCTAAGATTCTTGTAATTTATGGCTCTGAGGCACTGCAACTGTCATGAATTGGCGTGTCGTTTACCACAGGCGCACGACTTGTTCGTCCACTCACTTAGTATTATAAAAAAAAATTAAAAATGTGGTAACTGTGAGAATGCAGTAGTAGTGGATAGTGTTATGAAAAAAAAAAATTACCTGTAACCCAGTAAGGACGCGGGAAAACAAAGCATTGTAGTACACTGGCGCGCCGGATACGCAAACGGAGAAGCGTAATCACGGTCGTTCACAGTTTGTTACTAAAATTTCGGACCCGGATTCTCGTTCCCGGGATTTCTCGGGTAAATAGTCACTCCAAATTCCATGAAAATTCTGCTGGGATTTAAAATTTCCTATTAGGAATTTCTGCTAAAAGTGAAATAATATCTCAGGTTAGGAAATACTTACAGATATCTCTCACAGATATCTAACTTTAAGGTAGCAGCGATGTTACAGCTCTAGTAACGCGTGGTATATGAGGGCGGTGGATAAGGAAACGGAGGCGCTGGCTGACAAGTGCAATTGGCGAGATTTGAGATAGCGCAGGCCCGTCCCGCTGTTAACACCCGCGCCACACGCCACCGAGCGATGGCCTCCCATCCACAGAAATGGCGATAAGGCTTTCACACAAGGGATATTAAATTTGCACTGATTTCTTATATTTTTATGAGCGATTTTTTGATGATTAGGTGTTAATGTCGTAATTAAAACCAGATCCGAGATTAACCTTCTATGTTATATGTTCTCTTGTAGTGTGATTCTTATGTATGGCTCAACTTGGCATCACAAATATATTATTACGTCGCGACTGTTGGTAGTAATTTAATAAAACTTCTATCCAGTTGGGTACGTGTTCTTAGTGACAGTCAATATAAGTAGAAAGAAAATGTTGGAACGAGCTGTAGTAAGTGATAGTTTGTATTAAGGTTTTTTTTTTGATATCAAGTGACGGAACGAATAAGTTGTGTGCCTGAAGGTAAGCTACACGCTTGTCCATAATAGTTGCAGCACGTCGCAGTGTGCCTTGTATGGGTGCGTGCCCGCCGCGCGCCGTGTACAGTGGTCTGTGGTATGGACGCACACATTTGCATATCTTAAGGGTGCTCTAGCGTTGCACAACACCCATTTCATTATTATGCGAATGTGTTATCCGTACACGGTTGTGCGTACATACTAGCCGCGCTGTTATTGGGTACGGAGTTCTCTTTCTTGTTCTTATTCTACTATGGTTGCAGTGTCACTCAGAGCTTTAAATCGCAAAGATCTGAGGGGCACTGCCACTGCGCCTGTCACTTTAAGCCATAAGTTGACAAGTCCCATGTGCCTGTAATTTCACCAGCACTCGTACATACCCTTCAAAATCGGAACAGTAATGCTCACATAACTGCTTCACATATTGGAATCAAATTTCGATATTTTTGTCACACATCATCCCTAATATAAATATTAAAAGGGGTAAAAAGTCATGTTATTAACGACAATCGCTTGAAAAATGACGCTGCAAAACTAGTACACTTTTCTGAAATGGAGTTTCCTTTTATTAAGGCCAATGAAGTTGTACTTGTACATTGTTATGTGGAACAGTGTTCTGTGACATATAAAATAATGAATATTTCTTGTTTTGAGTTTCACAAAGGTGATACATTGGATACAAAACATATTCGTTCGTCGCAACGGTGATCTTTATACGAGCAAATATTTTGTTTTATAAGTTTGAAGGGCAAGGAAACAGACTGGCTATCTGTTATTACAGTGAATAGTCACCAAATGAGTCATTGATGTGCTGCCAGTTGGAAAGTCCTTTTCACGCTTCGATTGTAGTACCATTCAATTATGGCCTTCTGAGAAAAATTTTCAAGGTAAATCTTTCCAAATTTCAGTCTTAATCCACTTCCCGTTGCACACAAAACAGTTGTCGACGTAAGTTATGCGCATACATTTTTCCTCGACGGTGGAGTAATTAGTGAAATAATAAACAAAAAAATATCATCATTTCCTCAATAAATTCCAGAAACCAATACGAAAACTCATTGTTATTGTTCTTCGATAGTAAATAAATATTTACCAAAACTATTTATTTCGTCCACAAAACTTTTTACTATTATAACTTGCGAAATTTAAGCGGTGTGGCCATTGAGTCAATGGGTGTGGCTATATTTTTAAACAAGTATAGAAATGAAACTATTAAGTAATTGTCATTTAATCTTTATGTCATGTAAACACAGATTAAGAGCGACTTTGTCTGGCGTTTCTACTATTTTAAAGTGATACAGTTTACAGAAAATAATTCAGGTAAATGTTCAACTATTTTTACTTAAAATTATTTATTTTTAATACTTACCCCCGAGTTCGTAAGAAATTGAATTTTCATTTCAGCAATTTTTAAGGACCTCACACTTACGAATAGTAAAGTTCACTTGCATTTATTAATCTTGAAACCCGATTTTATAGTTTACTATTTTATTAAGTTGGTTTCGGGAGATATAAATACGTAATTAGTAAATATGTTAATAGTGTTAACTAGTACAGAACGAATACCAAGTTTTCAATCCTAAATTTATCTGAAACGTTAGGGATCAGAAAGAGGAACTATATCGACTTCATTAATTCAGTCGGTCATCTGGACGAAGAGAGGAATTAGTGTCAAAACTAAGATCCGATTAATACAAGCTTTGATATTTCCTGTCGGAAGACAAAGAATTGATGCATTCGAAATGTGTTGCTGGAGATTAATGCTGAGAATGCATTAATCCTGCTTCAGATCTAAACAAACAACCAACGCATTCTTTCATATTTCAGCCATATTATGCGCCGTGGCTATGAAAGTTTGGAGAAACTGATTGTAGTTGGAAACATGGTAGGAACGTGATTACGAGTTCGTGCACCAACAAGATGGACGATAGTCCGATCAAATGAAAGACTCATCTCCTCATCTTCCAATTTTGCACGGTCATAAGGGAGGCGCTGGATAGAAATTGATGGAGGCAGATCACGCGCTTCTGAAGTAGGCACGAAGCAGGCATGAGGTAACTACAAGAGAGATAATTTAGTCAGTAATAAATTGAGTCGCTATTCCGACCACGCTGTATCAGCTGGCTAAACTTCTTAAGCCAAGGGCAGCCTGGTGCCTTTGAAATTTTGAAGAATCCGGCTTCATGTTGACGTTTAACTTATGAAGTGTCTTAAGAATGAGTTTTATTGAAAATTTGTAGCCAAAGTCAGGTAGATAAATGTGACATGAAACACCAAAACAATTATCATCAGGTACTCTAGTGTCTCAAAAGGTCGACGTGGCACGCGAACGTAGCCGCACGGTACAATAGTCATCTATCACCCCGCATACTACATAATTACAGCTTGCATACTTGTGGTTTACTGTCGAGTTATATACTTCGTAAGATGTGCAAACACTGGGTAAATGATATTATAAATCTTCACGCTTATACTATGTTGCGGTCTCTTGCTACAAAGTTATGAAATTGTTAGTGTAAATACGTTTCAGACTGAAGAACGAATAGTTTACTATGGTTAAATGTTTCTTTAGTGTTTTGTTACGGTTAATTAGAATAATAAAAATATCATGGTTATTATATAGTTTATAAACTTAAATATTTAAACACGGCATTTCTACCGTTATTAGATATAATAAACAACTTATGTTCTTCGACTTTAAAACACGCGAACAAAATTTTTTGATCTCACATACAAGCCTGTTACATCAATTTGTATGAAAGGTGAGAAGAAAATGGGTGGACTTTTTAATAAATAATATTATTTACCACTTTTGGAAGAATATATATATAGTATACTAAATTTATTATACTAACAAAACTTTTCATAAAAGTATCTCATATCCTCTTAAATTAGTGATGCAAAAATAATAGATAAATAGGAGGAAAATCTTTTGTATTTGATAAATTATAATTTATTTTTACAAAGGTTGGAGTCTCGAAAAGAGGGGAGTGAGGGCGACAGGGAGAGGGGAGCACAGAATTAAGAAAGTCTTGTGACGCTTGCACTAATGAGGTCGCTGCTTCCCTCAGGTCCGATATAAGATTTCAACGATAAAGAAACAAGACATAAACAAGACCTCATTAATTTTAAATTTTAAGAGATTTTCGAACCAATTTTTTGTATTCCGTAATAGAGATATTACTGAAATATGAGAATATTTCGAGTTCGTTTACGTTGGCTAAATTCATAAACCTCGTAACCTCCATTAATGTGACCTTTTGAATAGGCACACAAAACGGAATTACTAAAAATAATTATTCGACAATCTATGATTATACCTTTATTTTATAACTATAATAAGTTCTACAAATTATATTTTAAGCTTTAGTTGCCCGATATTGCGCTCGAGTAAAAAAGGGATTTCGTTCAAAAAAAGGAGTTACGACGTTTTCAAATTTAGCTGAAGTTTTGTGTTGCGCCCTTGGTATAATTATGTTTTAAAATTTTTTGCACGCACTAAAGACCCGGTATCGCGGTTGCCATGGAGACACACGTAGCCAATTACAAATTAAATCTAAACTCACGAGAAAAATAAATGTAGAAAAAATAGAAACAATTAGTCCGGCCCGGAAGTCGAAGCCGGGACCTCTGCGTGGCAGACCAGCGTGGTGACCGCTCGGCCACGGAAGCAGTTGCGAGCAAGTGCGGATGCGTGCTGGCCATTACAACTTATATAAATACACGGGGTTGTGATGTTCCAAGCGGCCAAGTGGTGTTCGTTCAGCTCGTAATTTTCAATATGGATTTTCAGTGTGATTCGCCCACAATCTTTACGTGGGTGTTGCAACACCAATAAATAATTTTGTTAAGCTTTATTTTTTAAACTTTATGTCAATTGTGTAACGTACGAACTAGATAAGAGACGGTAGCTGCGGGAATTGCCAAGACTGCACGAGAATTATTATTATGATTATTAATTATTATTCGGAAGATGCGCGATCTTTTTTATTACTCGTACGTATACAGGGTTATTTATAAAATTTTAACAATTGCACATGGCTATATTAGTACCATCATAAACAACAACTTTTATAGCATGCTTTTAATAATTCATTTCATTTTACTTTCGTACAAAAACAAAAAATATTTAAAAAGAATGCTTTAGTTGATAACTCTGCGCGGTAAAAGAAAGCGATAGCGTTAATACCAGACCAATGAAAATCGCAGGAGTCGGGGTGGTGTTTGTCGGGGAGGACGCCAAAAACTAAAACGTTGATTTTTGGGAAATTTATTATGGTTTGTAAAAAGTCATGAAACAAAAGTTGTTGATGATAGTAATATTAGTCTTGTAAAATAGTTAGTATTTTACAAATAACACTTTCGCGGCAATGTAAATAAGCTTTATTCATACATGGATAATCCATTCAATCCATTTTTTATTTTTTGTAGTTTACCTTCAGCGATGCAATTTTGTTTCTCGAGAGAAAATACGTGTGCTTTTGACCATTATCTCACTCTGAAAGTGACGATGAGATCGACGACGGGTCATGCACATCTATGTATATTATAACGACTATTACCCTCGCTTTAAACAAGTTATAACGATCAGGTAACAAGCTAGGACGGAACAAGCTTTCAGGCAGGGAGTTCCACTCCATGGTCTACGCGCCATATAAATGAGGAAGCGTAACGCTACGTGTGTTTTGTGAAACTTTGGCTTGTTATGGGGAAATTTATGATTAATTAATTAATTAATTACAAGGTCGCTGAACCTTATTATACACATAGATGTGATTATACTATGCAAATGATTTAATTACGCACTAAATGTAGCCAAAATAATGAGATATGAAACTACATTGTCATACATTTTTTTAATCAAATGTAAGTGTGCATTTGACCTCCATCTCACCTGATGGAAAATGACGATGAGGTCGACGATGGAGCATGCACACCTAAATAATGCCTATTCACTCTCGCCTTGAAAAGGTCCAAGTTATAACGTTCAGGGAACAAGTCTGCAGCCAGGGAATTCGACTCTATAGCCGTTCGCCATAAAATGTGGAAGCGTATCGCTTCGTGCGAATCTTTGTAATATCCACAACATAGGGGTGCAAGCCAAGCCTACGCCTAGTCCTCCGATGATGGAAATGAGAAGGCGGAATTAAATCGTGTAATTCCATCGCACTATCTCTCCGTGATATATCCTGTAAAATACCGATAAGCAGGCAACTTTACGGCGGTGTTCAAGGCTATGCAGTTTCGCCTCTACTAATTCCGAGTCACTTATAAGCCTCTTGGTACGCTTGCCAATTAAATCCAAGGTTGCCAGTTGGTATGTAGCAGAGCCATCCCAATGGTGGCAGCAGTACTATATACACGACCGCACTTGTGCTTGATACAGATGAAGCAACTGACCTGATGTGAAGTAACGCCTCACCCTGGAAAGGATGCCAAGCTTCCTGGCTACGTTTTTGGTCATGGATTCAATGTATCTGCGGAAGTTCGGAAGAAGAAGAAGAGACGGTCGGCTATCGGTATGGATATATCACGAAAACTCGGAGTCAGCTCAAAGGGACTCCGTTTTGTGGAGAATAGACACGCCTGCGTTTTGGTAGCGTTAAATTTGACAAGACTGGCATTGCCCCAATAGGAGACTGCCTTGAGCGTCAAATCTAAACGGCTAACCATGGACTCTCGACAAGACTGGATTTCCTCTCCACTGACCCTTGCATGGATCAAGTACCTATCTACAACTGTGCTGTCATCAGTATATGCAAAGGTACCTGGAATTAACATATCATTGATATGCAGCAGAAAGAGAGTTGCAGACAGTAGGGAACCCTGAGGAACTATATATCTATCGCCATATGTTCGGAAGAGAAGCCTTCTAAGACCACTCGAAGAAAATCCTCTAGAAATCCGAGATCCAATTGCAAAAGGTCAGTGGGAAGCCCATAACATGGAAGCTTGCTTAAAAGGCTTCCGTGCCAGACCCTGTCAAAGGTTTTAGAAATGTCTAAAGACACCGCAAGTGCTTTGGCTTGCTTTTCTATAGCCTCGCTCCATATGTGACAGGTATACATAAGAAGATCCCCAGCAGATCGCCCTCGTCGAAATCCGTATTGGCGATCACTGAGGAGGTCATTGTCTTCAAGGTATGACAGGAGACGGTTATTGAGTACATGTTCCATAGTCTTGCAGAGTATGGAAGTGGCTGAGATAGGTCTATAATTGACAGGGTCAGCTTTGCTTCCTTTTTTGGGCACAGGTTGCACGTTTGCAAGCTTCCACGACCTGGGAACTACACCAGTCTCAAGTGAGATGCGATACAGGCGTGTGAGAACAGGAGATAACTCAGACGCACAGTTACGTAGGACTACCGCTGGAATTCCATTTGGCCCGCTAGCTTTATTCACGTCAAGATTCCGCAGAGTTCTAGGTACCTCTTTTTTGCGTATGCGAAATGCGATGCGATGCCAGCCTGAGGTAAGGTAGGTGGTAGGTTCCCTAGCGGCATCCAGACGTAAACTCTCTGCAAAAAGTGAGGCATAGAGATTCGCCTGCTCTTCTGCAGTATGGGACAGCGTGCCATCCGACCCCAGCAGAGGTGGCAAAGATGTGTGAGAAAATTTACTTTGAACCGCTTTGTCCAGGGACTAAACGGATTTGCTACCTGCTGGATAGGAGGCAAGCTTGGCCCCTATGCTGTGCACGTGGTCGAACTTGGCACTACGTAACATGCTTTTGCACTTCTTGGTGGCTATATTAAAAGCTTTCTTCAGATTCCGAGTACTCGGACCTTTGCGCAGTCGATCATCTGCCCATGCTTGGCAAGCGGTCTGCTTTTGTGCTTCAGCATGACTGCAGTGAGCGTTAAATCATTGACGAGCTTGGGGTCCATTGTGTACATCAGAGTATAGTATGCAGTACTCCATACCCAAACGCAAGACCTCGACTACAGCATCAGCACAGCTCGACGAGTCTCCTGAAGTAAAGCAAACCTGCCAAGGATATGACGCAAAGAAATAGCGCATTTCATCTCAATCTGGTAACCTGTATCGTCTCATACCAGTCCAGTACCATGTCATACCACTAAGGCCCTGATCGAGGAGTATACGGATAGAGTTTTCACCAGACAGTTTTCGGACGTACTCAGTAGGGCATCCATAACCACAGAGTATCGGTCCGGATCAGTTGTCAGTAGAAGGTCCAAGCAATTAGCCGTATGAGATTGAACATCTGGTATCCACTGGTGGCGCCACTAACAAGCTGGAATAGGCTTAGCGTTAACGCAAGTTTAAGCGTCTCTGTCCCAGCATGGTCGGTCATCTGGTATGGGAATAACCATTTTTGATGGTGTGCATTAAAGTCCCCCAGAATGACTAGTTGCGCCGCTGGGTACCTATTCTGAATCTCATCAAACGTCTCTCTCAGATATTGGAACAGCTTGGTTGTCTCCCGATCTCCACTGTGCGATCGGGAGATACAGCAGTACACTATTTGTGTAACTCCTGTATCTACCAGAAGCCACGAAACAGAAAAATTCGGTGCCTCAAGGTTCTTGAGACGCTTGATACAGATGTCATCACGAACGTACACACAGACTCCGGCATCCGAGGTAGACACCTGTACTCCAGAGTATACCCGGGGTAGCTGAGGTACGCCGTGCTGCTGTTACCGAGACGCATATCAGATGCCCGTGTCGGACGTCTGATCTGCGTCTCGGTAACAGCAGCTGCAGTTTATAGGTTTCAAGATAATGGTGGACCGAATCGAGATTTGAGTGCAGCCCTCGGATGTTAGTGAGGTGCAAATTTAGTGGGAGGACGTGCAACCGCTGTGTAAACTTGTTACCGTTTCTGTTTTTCATTTGTGTTTTAGGGAACTGAATAGGCAGGAGGAAGGCAGTTGAACGAGGCACTTCGTCGTGTTTAACCAAGGAGCAAAGCTTACAAACACGAGGGTACAATCGGTTTGGACACCGCGGGGACGCCCGAACCCCCCCAGAGATGGCCACCTGGTCCGCCCCTCCGGTCGCCAACCGGCAAGGTGGAGCATTCCGGGATTTTTCGTTAGGTGGCGGGGCAGCCTTTCATGAGTGGCTTTCCCGCTACTTGGGCCCCCAGCTTCCCACGGTCGACCAGCGGTGCACCGTGCTTCGGATGTGTGCTCAGTGTGGCAGGACAAGCGGCTACAACTCATCGTCAGACGCAATGCAGCTGTTCAGACCCGACCTCCTAATGGAAACTCCTGAACACGAGTCGAAACACGATTACAACCATTTGGCGACTCGACTGCGTCGGGAGGGTGGTGACTAGCCACGGCCAAAACCTACCACCAGTAGTTGTTGCTCTTTAGCACCAAGCAGGAGTCACTTGTAGCGTCTCGAGGGTAAACCTACGGAAGCGAGCAACATCAACTCCCAAATTTAATTAATTGTTTTGAAGGTTTATTTGGTATACGCCATAGAATTAATATTAATTTTAATTATTTGTTATAAATCGAAGCCCTATACTTTTATACTATCTTGGTAAATATGGAGGTACCTTATTGTACGAATACCTATCGGTTTAAAATATAACCGAAATATAGTTACAATCCAAAAATCTTTCTAACATAGGTAAGCAAATTACACTTGAAATTGTCATACGGGTTAAAGTCTGCTGCTCATTCGTAAGGCAGGTTTCCCTGAGAAGAATGAGCAAGAAAGTCTAGGGGTGCTGTTTGTAAATATACATTTATACATATTTAATATTTATAATATTTATTCCATACATCACAAGATCGACACTACATGCAAAATGCTAAACGGGTCACTGCCACAGATTTTTGTCATCCAAGTACGCAGACCTTTAGTATAAAGTTTTTGTTTCACTATAGTTTTAAGTCCCGCGAATGACAAACTTTGAATATCAACTGAAATCTTATTATAGAAGAGTATACATTGCCAGTAAAACGAATATGTGACTTTATGAAGACGACTAAAATACTATTTTTTTGCACTAAATTACAATTTACATTTCCATAAATGTACTGTGACACAAATGTAGTGTAAGAATGTTAATTTATTTAAACTTATTTCTCAGACACTCACAGGGACCCAGATTGTAAATTGCCCTAACCACACGTTTCAGCAAGATAAAGATTCTGTTAATATCAGCGTCTTTACCCCAAAGCAAAGTGCCTTATGTCATTAAACTGTGTATAAACACACTCTATTGTAGTCTTATTGGAGTTTAAAAAAGTAAAAAACTAAAAACGAGTGTGGCAACAAATGCGTATACTAAAAAAAGTTTAAAACAGTGCAGTGGTAGTAGAGGCCATTGGGCTTACCGAATATTTTAAGGTACCACCGATTCGTTTCGTCCAGTCAGATACTAATGCAAGTTTAAATAAAGTTTTGGTTTTAGCTCTAGTTTTAAACTTTTTTGGTATATGCATTTTAAGAGGCGACGACGGGTTTTAGTTTTTTTTAAGATATCAAACGATACCTTTAATGAACACTACGCCAACTTTTTTTTTGGTCATTTTCTGTTATTTTTGTCAACAGCCATATTTATTTACTTATATTAGGCTCCCCGAATTTTGTGAAAAAAAAAATAGAGAAACAAAAAACAAAATTCGAAAATAAAATAAAACAAACATTTCGTGAAAAAAAAGCAAAATAAAAACGGAACAGGTCCAAAAATTAAGTCCGCGTAGTGTTCATTGGAGGTATCGAAATGATGGGACGAACAAATACGCCGGGTGGTAACCGACGCACCTGTCCATAACAGTTTCCGTGCCGCTCAGAGTTTTATCTTCAGTTTTAATCTAATTTATATTTACAGTTTAGTATATGATATAGAATGATAAAACATTTTTTAACATCGGCTCGTGCCTATATTCAATTAGACAGATTAAAAATAATTAATTAAGGACAATCCAGACAAAGCTATCGATGCCTCATATGTTGAAATCAAATAAATAATTTATGGTTATGAGAATGAATTGAACTTTATATCGTAGTACTGACGACCGACGACGTGTTGATTTTTCTTAAAAACATGTAGGGCATAATCGAGACAAATCCAACGTCGCTTCGTCCATTGAAATCAATTAAGTAATTTAAGCTTTGTGAAGAAATAGGTAAACACGCTTAATGACTTCCTTATAATTGTCTAAATATATATTTTTTTTTCATATAATATCTAGTGACGGGACGAACAAGTCGTGCGCCTGATGGTCAGGTACACGCCTATCCAAAACAGTTGCAGTGCCACTCAGAGCTTTAAATTGCAAAGATCTGAGGGGCACTGCCGCTGCGCCCGTCACCCTGAGACATAAGTTGACAAGTCACATGTGCCTGTAATTTCACTAGCACCCTTACCCTTTCAAGCCGGACCGCAGTAATATTAACATTACTGTTTGGCGGCAGAAATAGGTAAGGTGGCAGTACTTCCCTGAACGAACTCTTCCACAAGGAGCTTTACTGCTACTGAATATATTTGCAACTAGAGCGTTTGCATACGATTTAATTTGCCAAATATACGTATCAATATTGTTAATGCGCTTATTACAAAGCATAGCACATACAAGTAATCGTGCAAACAAACAAGATTACACGTGCGATAAATCCCCTTTCATAATATATTTACTTCATACACTAGTCAAAATTTAAACAGTACGATTTTAAAATTAACATTGAGTAATTAACAACATCGCGTAACACGCTACGAGCAGCAAATGATACTATCGATACTTATCCACGTGAATAATGTCCGCTACACACGGAATATTAATTGCTACATTGAATACGTTGCCCAGATTCATAGATAACAATGTAAAAAATTAACGAGGTATGCTAATTATTAGACGGAAAAAGTATTGTTTAAATGTTGCGATGCTATAGTTAGCAATTATGAAACAGTAAACAGCTGGCGACGCTTCTGGATTTCTATGATATTGATTCGAAAAACAAAGGCGGCGCTCAAAGAAACAATTGTCGCTCGTGTCATAGTAGGTATAATACCTACGACATGTCGTACCCTTGATATAATAAAGCCACATGTGATTATACATAAAAAATGTTATCAGTAGTCATCACAAATATTTTTGTTTTTATGATAGCAAGTGATGGGCCGAAAAAGCGTGGGCTTGGTGGTAAGCGATACGCCTACGCCTGTTCATAGAAGTTTCAATGTCACTCAGAGCTTTAAATCGAAAAGAGCTGACGGGTACTGCCACTGCGCCCGGCATCCTCAACCGTAAGTAAATGTGGCGTTTACATACCGACACGGGACTGGAATTTAAAATATAATGAAACAGACTCATATAGCGAATCTGAGGCATACGAGCTTTAAGGTGTCGTTTCCAGATTAACAACCATATGAGCTATTTTTAAAGTCGTTTTACGGTATAAACTTATATTGTTAAATTTTGTTACCGACTTCAAAATTTTTTTTTGTATGAATGTTTCACGATAACTCCGCCATTTGTGAACCGATTTTGATGATTCTTTTTTGTTGGAAAGAGAGTACCTCAGAAGTGGTCCCAATTAAATTTGAAGAAAATATTCGACCTCTAAGGGTGGTAAACTAGGGGATGAATGACTTTTGAGGTCGGTTGTTTTAGTACTGACGTTAGGTTATTATTACTATAGACGTATTTCTTTTGTCGTTTGTCAATAGTATAAGTACGGACTACACATTTTTGTTCGAAAATCTCCTCCAGTGCAACGGAACAAGATACGTCAATGTGTAGCTTGATGTGCTGGCGTGTGTACATCAAACACTTAATTCCACAATTACAGTTTCGAAACCTGCCACTCAGTTGAACTTCGAGATCAAATGTAACGTGAGAGTTATCTAAGTTTGATTCAGTGTAGGAGAACTACAGCTATTACGTCTTATACCTTATGAAACTTGCCGCATGGTGTGAAGTAGCTATTGTACTTGTCCAGACTTGGATAGCCTACAGCTCTGTTTACAAGTTTCAATAGGTATAAGCGGTAGAGAGTAGTAACTATTGAGAGAAGCCTTTGTGGAACAGATTTGATTGTATTTGGGACATGGATTTGAAGATGCGTGGAAGAAGAAAGTGTCTTTCTGCGTCCTTCCTTGTTCGTAATGGCACGGTGTGGGTACACCAATGAATTTCGGTACACGTGCATGAATCTTGTAAATTACTTTTCAAAGCGTAATTTATAAGTAAGACGGTGTTGAGTATTGCCGAGTAAATTTTTTATGTTTACCGTTCGACACCAGCAATTAAAACTACGCTAACTTAAAAATTGCAACTTTTTACTAGAACCTATAAACAATTTGGGTGGACTTATTAATTTCAGACATACATACGTATATATTCATGATTTTTGAAGTGTAATTAACATGAAATCCTATTAATTTTTGGATATCTGTCTGCTTGCAGGTTGAATACAATGTACCTACATAATTTTACTTAACACCTTTACATTTACTGTATTCTGGCAAATAAACGTATTCTATTTTAGAAAATAAATGATTATTACTTTTTGTATTGTTTTCTTAAGTTTCAATTTAATTTAAATCCGCTGAATAATTTGGCATTAGAGACGCAAAATCGACAAAATTCGAGAAAGCGTAGTGTTAATTACTGCTGTCGCATTTGGTTTCATAAGGGAAAAGGGCAAATAAGAATAAAACAAATAAACGTATTCGCCTTTCAGTTACTTTATTCACCTTACGCACTCATTTCGTTTTTAATGATTTTTCCCTTCGCTCCAGATAGATCGAGTTCTTTGGCAATCCCCTAGCCATACATTCCCCGCTAAAATTCATTAACGTCATTGAATGGTGTTCAGTTCTTTACATTCTGGTGACGTTTCCTATCTACGCGGTCTGTCCTTTGCTTTTTAGTACAAACATTTTTGTGTTTCTTATTAATACTTATAACTTACATTACATTAATCACTAGCATAAATATAAATTGAAATTGAATAATATAACTCTTAATAACGCATACAAAAGCGCTATTAAACTATCGTGACAATCGACACCCTCTATACGGCCACCAAATTCCCCGAGCTCGCCTCAAAAGCCGTACCATTACCTTCAATAGAACTATTCCAGGTTACGATCTGCAGTGGCCCGTGTGGCAGTCCATGAATTGACTTCGCACTCAGGTAGGTCGCTGCAGAGACAAAATGTGCAAATGGTGGTTCAGGGATGCTAGTGTAAATGGTCTAACCCAATGTGACTGCGGTGCCCAAACCATACCTTGCAGCACTTGCTGTTGTGCCCCTTGCGCCCTAATACCTGTATGCGGCTAAGGATAACGCAGTCTAGGTGGCAACTTACAAACATTCAAACGATAAGAAGAAGTAGATAGTAGACACCACAGAACAATAATTACAGTAGAAGTGGTTAGTTCATAGTTAGCGTCTGATGCGTGCCAACATTAGGTTTCGAAACACCTACTAGAGCTCAGTCCGCCATTTTCGTTTTGTGTGTTATGGTTGTGCCATTTTCTTGCGCAAATTTTCTAAAATAGCAGAAAAATAAACACCTTGTTGTGCTGTTTTGGATGTGAAAATGACAGCCGCACCAAAAATGTTACCCGTAGTAGTATTTCATATCATCGGTAAGCCTTATTTTAATAAATTTTTAATTTTCTGTTTATCGAATTGATTCAGATGTTAATCGTTCGTCGTAGTCCAGCTACTGGCCACAAGACGACAGCACGTCGAATAAAATTTCAATATAAAATTAAATGCAGTAAAGGTATTGAACTTTCAACGATATAGCGACTGGGTAATGTTTAAATTATATTAACAATCCAGAATTTTTTACATCTTTTTAAATTAGAAACTATGACCAATCATTGTCAAGATCTCGTAGTGTTTATTATTTGTTCGTGTGCGTTTTGGTGACAGCGGTTCCGATAGTAATCGAGGCTTAAGACACCTGTATTATTTTCTTCAGTGGTAGACACATACGGATTCAATGGAAAACGAGAAAAACTACAAATCGGTGGCATGTAACGTACTGGTTCGTTGCGACCTGCCCTCATAAACAATCAATAAATATCTAATGTCGTTTTTTTAGCAAAAAAGCTTATTAAAGATGTTTGCAACTTTTCTGTTTGCAAATCAGGAGTAATCACTTCAAAAGTAACTCACAACTTCTTTAAAAAGTGCAAGCAGTTACAGTTTTATACACTACTTATTACAACTACGGCTACATAACACTACTGCAGCTTTGGTCGTGGGCGGTTTCACTCGGTACAAATAGCTAATAGTAAAAACTTTCCTCTCCGCTTCGAGTTCTACTTGGACCGCCACGACGAGTTTTTCCTGCGGCCTTTTCAAACTTTCAAAATGAAATTATTTACAGTCGCTAGCTATAGAATCGAGCTTGGTTACTTAACCTTTCCAAAATTAGGTTGTTCAAAGTGACCTCAATTAGGTTTTCAACTGAAGGAGACTATAAAGTTTATATACGTATCTCAAAGTAACAATCCACAGGTCCCTTACTGACTTTAGTCATCGGAAAATGTGACGTCATTGCTACGAATATAAAAAATACCGAAGTAGAAGAGGAACAAATGTATTTGTTAATTTATAAGACAAATATTCTTTAATGACATTGGAATACATTAATAATTAAAGCGTAAAATGTCCTAAATTGTGTAAGTAAATATTTTTTATTTATTTATTGTTAACATTTTAAAAGTTAATGTCAAGTTTATTTTTAATATATTTTAAAAGGACTAAAAACATTACAGCATAACATAAACTTAACTGAATTTTCCCGTTTATAACTCATTCGACATTCAAAAATAGACACTATAGAATAATATATATGTAAGTGCATTGATAGACAGACACCTGTATGTTTATGAGTGTCGAGTATATTAGGGAATGAAGGACTGACGACAAAAAGTGTAAGGTAAATATTAATCACAATATTCTAGAAGCACACTCTAATGAAGCCATGGCCACACCCGAGGGCACGGCAAACATTTTTAATCCGCGCCGCATCTCATAAATTTCAGAGCGTGGATGAAGTCGCTTTTGTTTTTCTTCGCGAAAGAAATATTTTTCGCTAAATTTACAGCGCTTAGTTGCAACGGCGCAAGTTTGCGGTGGTAAAATTTCCTTTTATTGCGCGAGTTCATTGTCGTTGAAGTACCGTGGGCGAGAATGATACAGTGGCTCTGTATTGAATACGAGTACCCACTTTGAATGGTTGCTTGTTGCGATATCACCTGTGAGCTTTAGCGTGCGATAAATCTGAACTAGTTATACGCCAGCTTTGTCTTCACCACGCTGATTGTTCGCTTTGTTGATATCAGCTTTACGCTGATCGCGCTTGAATGTGATGTTCAGTCGACCTTTATTAGTAAACACGCATAATTGGTATTTATATAATATACCTTTTGATTGATTTCACTTAATATGAATATAAGGTCGTTAATTAATAGTTTCTATATTGATTATCATAAAGCGATATCTTGTGTTAAACATAAACAATTTATAATCGTTGAGTAATATTCGAGTAATTAATATGCGGGGAATATCTCAGGTGTCTGCTCGCCTCAAACTTTGCCAATAATTTTGATTTATGAAAGCCACCGCTTGGATCTCGGGAGTTTTCGCATGATATTAGGAAATTCCACATAGTTGTCTCATGATCAAATTTTCCTAGCACTGTTATGTTCTTTCGGTACAAGACTGGCCAAAATAGTTGTCGGATCGCTCATGAGTCATGATAGATAAGTAGGAGTGATCACAAATACTAGGTACAAATTACTCATTTTAACAAGCCAATGTCTTAAATTGCCTCCATGGCCGAACAGTTATTATGCTGGACTGCCACGCAAGAGGTCCCGGGTTCGATTCCCGTGTCGGGAGAAATATTTGTATGACCTACATTTATTCGTGAGTTTGGGTGTAATTTGTGGTATCTATGTATGTGTCCATGGCACCCGCGATACAGGGTTTCCCTAGTGCGGGGCAAAATTATTTTCCATACAATGATGGATTGTAAATATTTTTTTTTACAATCCATCATGGCTGTATGCGTCTTTGCTTTTTACATCATTTTAGTTCGAGTTGTATTGTCTATGGAAAGAAAAGAAAGAAAAGTAATTTATTCAGCACAATACACGTGGAGTACAATATTAATAATTAGTATTAAAAGTGTATTATTGCACTGAAAAGGACCCAACTCAGCTAATACTGCAGCAGGGCCACAGCGCTGGTTTTCAGTGGACCCTTTTCGAAAATGCCGATTAAAGGAAATAAAAATATATGAATAAAATAAAAACAAAACGTGGACGCGAGTTAAATAAAAACTTAAACATGAAACAATATAATTAAATAGGAAACATAACACAAATTTCAACTAATGTCCCAACAAAGATTCACTCTGCTTTTTCTTTTTAATTTTGTATTTTGAGGCGCTTTATACAAATAAAATTGTTCCAGACGTGTTTTGTAGATTTAGAATGTGCTCTTTGAGTTGACATTTGAACGCATAAACGGATTGTGAAAGAAAAATATGGGAGAAAAGCTAGCTGGCCATCTGTTGATAAAAAAGAAAAACAAAAAGCCGGCCTTTACAAAATCCATAATTGTTGTAACAAGAAATAAACATTATATTTATCTCCTCGCAAATGTAATGAAAAACATTGTATGAACCACGGGCAGTACATAAATTCAAAACTCGAGTTATTAAAGCCCGAAGCCGAAGGCAGAGGGCTTCTGATGGACCCTAGTTAGTAAATTCTTATTTGCCCAATGAGGGGTGATCCAAAAGTAATGATAATCAATAATAAACACAATGAATATAATAAAAAAATAAATTTATTTCTCAACATAGTCTCCTAGCAAGTCTATACATTTAGTCCATCTCTTTTCTAAACCTAAAATTCCCTTAGAAAAAAAATCTTTATCTTGACTCTCAAAAAAGTCCTCAACCGCGGCCATCACGTCGCTATCATCGTCAAATTTCTTGCCTCGGAGGTGTTTCTTGAGTCGTGGAAAGAGATAGAAGTCACTGGGGGCTAGATCTGGTGAATAGGAGGGGTGTTCCACCAGTTCAAAGCCCGCTTCCTGAATGGCAGCCATGGCGATTGCAGCTTTGTGAACCGGTGCGTTGTCTTGATGGAACAGCACGCCAGCCCGCAGTTTGCCTCGCCTTTTCTCCTTAATAGCCTCCCGCAATCTTCTTATTTGTTCTGCATAGTAGGAGCCTGTAATAGTGGCCCCCTTTTCCAAGTAGTCCACCATGATTATTCCTTCAGCGTCCCAAAAAACAGACGCCATAACAGTCCCTGCTGAGCTTGACACTTTGAATTTCTTCGGCGTCGGTTCATCGGATCGTTTCCATGTCATCGATTGTTGTTTTGTTTCAGGATCAAAATGGTGGATCCAGGTCTCGTCCATGGTCACAAAACGTGACAAAAAATTATCCGTGTCTGCCTGGAACTTTTCGAGATTTGCTCTTGACATGTCGACTCGTTTCTTCTTTTGCTCGTCGTTTAACATTTTCGGTACCCAACGCGCGGTGACCTTTCTCATATGCAATTCGTTCGCAAGGATTCTTTGAATGCTGCCATATGAGATCCCTGTGACCTCAGCAACATGCCTGATAGTCACTCTTCGATCTTCCAATACAACTTCTTCAACTTTTTTCACATTTTCTGCAGTGAGAGATGTCAATGGGCGTCCTTCGCGGTGTTCGTCTTTCGTCGATGTTCTTCCCAGCTTAAACTCCTTAGCCCAGCGTGCAACTGTGGAATATGGAGGAGAAGAGTCCCCTAATGTTTCCACCAAGTCGCTGTGTATGTCTTTGGTAGACATTTTTTTCAAGCAGAGGTATTTAATGACAGCTCTGATTTCGTGTTTTTCCATTTTGATGTTCACTCCTTGACAGTTCGTATTCAAATGAATGTAGCTCCCGGGAATCGTGGCCTATTTATATGATTTTTTTTTCCTGAACTAGTGGGTAACTGAGCAAGTGACTGATATTTTTTTTGTATTTTTGTGTGCACTAGAAATAACTGATTAATCATTACTTTTGGATCACCCCTCGTACTATTTGTTCTGTGGCTGTGACTGGTTATAACTAATTTTGGCACGTCATCTTTAACCATCTTTTTTTTTTTTCGTAATTTTGAACTTTAATTGCTGTCTATTTGTTTTTTTAACCGACTTCAAAAAGGAGGAGATTCTCAATTCGACTGTATGTTTTTTTTTGTATGTTTCTTACGCGATAACTCCGGTATTTGTGAACAGATTTTCATGATTCTTTTTTTGTTGGAAAGGAGGTACTTCCATAGTGGTCTCATTTCATTTTGAAGAAAATCATCCGCCTCGAAGGGTGGCTGTTCACGCATAAAGATTCATTTTCATAAAAAGCGCCTAACATTAATTTAGGAGCAATTATTTTGATGGTTGATTTTGCTATTTCTCCAATTCAAGGCATTTTTCTCTCAATATACTTTGAGTAGTGAGAACTGATTTTTATTATCTCCAGTGTCAAGTCCTGTATAGTGGCGAACTAGGGGATATTTAAACTTAGCAAATAGACGTAATTCCACGTACTTTTGAGGTCGGTTTTTTTAGAACTCAGTACTGAGATTATTGTATTGTGTGATAGTTTCGTGATTCAGCAAATACGTGTCTTAGTTGTGACTTTTGTGTTGTTCGTGTTTGTTTGAGAAAGATAATTAACTAATCACAAATATGAAATAATCAAAGCTAAATAATTAATCTTGTAAACATATATATCCCTTTCTTAACTAAAAGCAGTTAAGAAAGGGCAGCGTGTACCCGTCGTGTAGTTATCGCAAATTAAAGGCAATGTGATTCGTCAATGCCATAGTTCATATTACAAATTGTAGCTGGTTGTGTGCACACTGGTAGATTGTTTTGTTTTCCTTATATTTTATTCGCAAACTTTTTACATGTTTGGAATGACACTTGTTAAGTCAATTTAAAAAACTTTCATGCTTCAGCTAAAAGCACGAAATATTAGAAAAACATTGGAATTTTATATATATAACAGTGTAATTAACGTTGTAATACGCTGGATTTGATCATTGGTAAGTGCTTACATTTTTATGCTTTTTTTAATAGTTTTTTTTTGTGCCTACTTCAACTAAACGACCTTGAAAATTCAGGGTAAAAGACCTACAATCTGCTCTGTATCATATTGGAAATTTCTATGCAATCAAAGGCTTGATCTCATGTGGGGCTCAGATAGTTTATTTCTTTTGCTAAATCCGAAAGGACTTATAGTCGATTGTCGCGTGACTTGTTACAATATATGATGACAATTTTATTTGAATTGTTTTGGCTTACACAGCTACTATAGGGTTTTTTAGCAAGAATTTTGTTTTGTAATGATTTACATTTTGATAAATAAAACAATAAATTTAGACAACAATGATTCAAATTTTTATTGTATTAAAAAAATAAGGTTTGCCAATTATGAATGAAAAATGTTACAGATGTCGATTCTTTCATCAAAGTTTTTAATCACTTTTTGACAAAATGGTGGGTCTATTTCGTTAATTACTTTACGAATTTTGAGTTTGAACGCTGCAATCGATTCGATTGGCTCCGTATAGACTCTATCTTTAACATAAGTAACCCCATAAAAATAATCCAGCGGTGTTAAATCACATGATCGAGCTGGCCACTTAACGGCTAAATTTCGTGAAATTATGCGATCGGGAAATTTGGTTTGCAATAAATTCATTGTTTCGGTGGCTGTGTGACTGTACCATGTACGTAAGCCAACATCAACTAAATATAAAGAACTAGTAACATCTGGAAAGTTTCACCGGGCTTAAAGAATCTATTACTTCAGTTTCTGACCTAAAGAACGCTACAAATGTTTTGATGTTTATTTTGTAATCTTATTACACAGTTTAATTATTTTTATTACAATTTCTAAATGTTATACCAACGCTGGAAAAACGGATTCCAATAATTATTGTTTGTGTTAATTTTTCGATGAATCAGGAATCACAACATGATTAAATTTAGGAATGAAACAGTGTTTTCGGATCTATAAATCGCGTATGTTTGTTTTTTTTTTAAACAAAGTAACGTTTCGGGCCCTTTACAGGTCCCATGGTCACGACTCACTGACGGCGCGGCAGTCCGAAAAAACTAGTTTCATTTCCTATGTGTAACAATGGCAAAAACCTAAGAACTCGAAATGATTAAATAATGAAAATTTGTTGCATTATTATGCTTGTTGCTGCAGTCATTGATAAGTCTTAGGTAGAAAGAAGTTGCAATAATTATTATATTAAACAATTATCTAGTTAATTAGAACCGAGAAATTTTTTTCGAATCAAAATCATGTGTGTTTGTTGTTCAAGCAAACTACAAAACAAATCAACGTTTCGGACCTATTACAGGTGCCATGGTAACGCTGACTGAGATGGTAAAGTCATCAGTGTAACAAACGCAAAAACCTAAGAATAACTTCTTCATTACAATAACTTTTTTCAGTGTAAGCAAATTTGTTTTCAGCGCCATATTTATGACGCATTTTATTATTTCATTATTGTTTCCCTGCGGTTGTTTTGTTTTCGTACTCCTGTACATTGTGTAACTTGTTTAGTAAATCTCTTTAATTATATTTCGTCTGACCTTGCTCAGTCATCGTTAGCATCCAATCCGCATTAATTCTGTCTGCTACAACTTCTTTTGATAACAGGATCAATATTGGTGACTAAGTCAATACTAGCGACACCAACTCATAGTATAATAAGTCTAATTATAAGGGAATAGTTAAAAAAGCTATGGTTTATGATTTAGTAAAATGTAGTCCCTTATTGTATTATTGTAGTGCTGTAACAGGGTTTAATGGATAGGATTTTGGTAATAAATTACGATCAAATAAAACTTACGAAACGAAATGTCATCATTATTTTTATTTATTTATTGTATAACATCAAGTGACGGAATGAACAGTCGTGCGCCTGATGGTAAGCTACACGCGTGTCCATAACAGTTGCAATGCCACTCAAAGCTTTATATCGCAAAGATCTGAGGGGCACTGCCAGTGCGCCCGTCACCATGAGACATAAGTTGACAAGTTCCATAGTAATGCCGACATTACTGCTTGGCGGCATAAATAGATAAGGTGGCAGTACTACCCTTTTTCACAAGGAGCTCTAGTGCTGCTAAAATTAATTAGTTCACTACAAGTACAACTAGGAAAGTACATGACATATATTAAGTGCAACAATTAATTACTGGCAAACATCACATGCCACAGATTAGATTAAATAGTAACTACGTCTAATTATTTCACAACTGTAAACAAAATTACTTAACAATTATTTTAATTTAATAGTACAACCTGTATAGTAGCTAATGCTGTACAGATTGGAGCCTTTACATTCATAGTTAATTCATTTTAAAAGATGTGAATTTTTTTAAAACAGTAATTAAATAAATATTTGTAATAAACATTACCTACTTACTTAAGCCATAATTTCAAAACGGCGGCTTTCTATTAAGTGCCTTAAGAACAGTATAGCATTACTTACCTTTAGTCGTTTGAAATGGCTCATCTTCCCGCATAGAAACTCTTCACGCGAAAGAGACATAAACTTGTGAAATGACAATTTTCATTGCAGTTTTCGAGAATATTCCTCGTGGTTTACGACGCAGCCTGCTAAAGTTTGACTTCAAAACTAAAATACGTTCTAGTTTTTGTGACTGTAATGTTAGTTATTTAGTGTCGTGTGAAATTTAGCGTTTCCTACTTGTTTACTCAATTTAGACGACTGTTTTACTGCACAGTAAATTTTATTTTTTTAAATGTCTGACGAAAGTTTGTTCTAATTTAATTTGGTTTCATTTTTTACTGTTTTGCAAGATCTGTTTCTGTAGATGTAGGTAAGTAAATAATTGTTTTAGTGGTAAGGGAATTCAAATTGTCTATGGTTGGTTTTTTCTCTTTATTTTGTATAATAAAGGGTTTTGCAGACAGCACACATGCCACGCTTATCGTTCTACGTTACATTACTACCGTCCACACATATTTAGCTACTAATTTATGTAACGCCTTAGCCATGTCCGATATGGAAGAAGAAACCACACTGTTACAGACACCGAGATTGTCTTGCGTGATAAAGAGGTGGCTCCTTTCTGCTTAGACCCGTGCACATTCCGCTATCGTATGGTATACGTCCGCTACGTGTGATACTTATACATTATATATAACTGCAGTATATAGTCGAATATGCCTTGATCGAAATACTTGGAATATACCTCGATTGAAGCCATAACAATGGATTCCTTACTGACTCCGGCACTCGCAAATCACGGCCTCAGCTGTGTTATAACCAGTGATAAAACAACTATAAATAAAGCAAGGGCTGTGTAGAACATAAGGATACATAAGGTGCTATAATCACATAACTCTTTTTTCACACCCAAAACAGCTCCGAAATTAGCGGCGCAAACGAGCAACAAAATTTCCTTGTATCGACAAAGTGGCTAGTCCGAATTCCCATTTTGCCGATAACAATCAGTCCCACCTTGGCCATTAGGGGGTCAGGCGATGGTCAGATAGGAGGCAATTTATGCACTGCACACTCCAGCCGCGGTTTCGCTGTATTTACTTCTTTTTATGAGTCGAGATCTGTATCTGTTCCGTGCGAAACGTTCCGGCAGTGGTTTTCTATGCGGTTAATGTGTGGCGCGCAGTTAAGAGGGCGAGTACACGTGACTAGAGAAGCTTATCTCTAGATTTGTGCTGTAGTTTACGTTGAAATTATTGTTCTGAGGTTGTTCAACACAAATCTTTATAATAAATTTGTACGATGTTAAAGACTTTGCAGGTTTCTGTTATACATTTTTGTTTTTATGCTGTTAAAATCATCATTTCGAATCGTATTCTCCGTTTCAGTGTTATGCACCGGTCTCCCTAATCGAGTACAACAAATATTATTATTTCTAAACGCTGAACTAAAAGAAAATTTACTCAATGCTCTGATTTTTATTGTTGTATGTAGAAAGATTTATTTACGATTAATTTTCACTGGTAACCAGTAAATAAATAAACAGGTAAATTTAACTTAGATATACGATGAACATTTTTGTTGTAGATATTTTGTTTCGTATTTGAGTAGTCATGGTCGGACATTGCGGATAGAGAACACAGGCGGGTCTGAAAAACAGCAGTATGCTGAAATTTCAATTCATTCACATGTAGTTAAGTAGTAGAGATCAGAGTAGATCATATATATGTCATATAAAGTTTGTATATTACATGTATATGATGAATAAAGTCTTATTTTTTTATTTGTATTAATTTTTCTTTGCCTTTTATTTGCAAGAAGGTTCCTGTCACTTCCGTGTTCCTGAAGTACAAGTTGGTGGCCACCCTTTTTGTGGCTTTCGCGGTGGCTATTGTGTAGAGCCGAGTCTTTACTCAGCGGTTAACGAGGAAATTTGTTTGACCATAATGTTGCCGCACGCGGATTCATATGAGCCCTCGCACTCTAACATCGATTTGAAAAGGAGACAATGTTGACCTTAATTTCTTAACAGTAGCTTAACTTCCTTAAGGTGTAATAAATGAAAATATCGTGAAGAAATTGTGTGTTGATGAAAGTGCAGAATAAATTATATTAACTCTAATACGGACTATTGTACAATATTATTGATAAACACTGGTTGGAACTAAATATTAGTCTGTGAAATTTAAAGCTGTGAAGTCATCTTACTCAGGGTAGGATCAGAATCTCTCAATTCATGTGAATTGACTCTCAGTTAAATCTGTGTACGAATTTTATTCCGTTGACATAATCATTAACCTGATACTGGTGGTTTTTTTTTGTGTGGTAAGTATAATGACGTGAGTAGAGAAAGTTGACTGTCGCTTTCGACAGACTCTACTTTGCTTTGCCGAAGGAGGCGTAGTCGACTCGTTATTTAGACCGAGTCGATTGTCGCCTTTGGGAAGCGCAATCGATGCGCTGTTTACACCGAGTGGTATGCTGTCTTCGTCGAAATTACCAAGTGGATATCCCCTCATTATAAATACAAGTTTACGTACACAGACTCAATAAATTGTTCGAAACATTCAACAAATAGATCGGGTAGTCAGGTATTTCTCGGCCCCCAACACCTGCATCGTGGTGGAACGCAGTCGCCGTTAACACTTGTTTGGTCAACTGTCGCTTGTCGAAGGCGATCGAGTCGTCCGACAGTGATTACACATATTCGACTCTAAGTCGAACTTTTTTATGTTTCCTAATATCCTATATTTTGCTGAAACGTGGACCGCATATCGTCACCATATCCGCACTTTACACTGATTTCAACTGAAATGCCTTCGTAAAATACTAAGCATTAGTTGGCCTGGCCGCGGGCGGAACATCGAAGTTTAGCGGACAGCCAAAGGTGGAAATGAGGTACATCTTATGCGGCAAAAACATGACGATTTGTTATCTACAATACCATTACCAGCTTACGTATAGACACAACTTTTTGATACACTCTATAAAATATACTTACACGTAAGTACATGTGATGATACATATGTATTTGCGCATATTTATAGAAATGCAATAAATACAAACATTACGTAATGTATATTAACCAATACTCAAAATTATTTCCTATCTCAACTAGTAACTATACACTTACAGAGATCTCATGAAAATATAAACTTTAGCAGAATTACGGAAAATTCTAAGTAAATTTGAGTAAATGCTTTTTAGTTTGTGTGTTTGTGTTTGAAATGAACATGCTATATTTAAACAATTTAAACTTGAAATTGCAGTTAGGTTACTCGAGTTCAAGATCATTTAGCCATTAGCCTATAATGGTCTAATATTATTTTAACACCTGAAGTAGTAAACTCGTAATTTTAAGTCATAGTATAATGATATATTTTACGACTTTCGAATTGCCAGACTTCTAAATAAATAATTATTCATGTCATATCACATGACGTGTCATTTACAGCGTTAAAAAAGCCGAAAAAAAAAAACAATACAAATCTATAACAAACAGAGAAATTCGTAATGTCTGCGTACTCGATCTGAAGCTCAGTTAGAAAAGTTAATAGAATATCGTCCTAATATGGCGTGGTCGCAGGTTCGCATGCTGTCAGGTCAAAGGAATTTTTCTTTGTGATTGATTTTTGTAGTTATTGCACAAAAATACATAAAGGTGACGGGGAATGTGATCTTGATATTCAATAAAATCAATGGTGTGTGTAGTACACAACATTGATTATATATAAACACTAAATATAAGCAGTTTGTCAAAATAGTTTAACCCATAGTATGTTTTGTTGACATGGTTGAGAGAATGTTGGTAAGAATCAGCAGCGACTACAGTCCTTATGATAATAAAATAATTTGCCCCAAATAATTTTGTCCCAAATATGGTAATTCCCTGCTCAGAACTCCGGGGCACTGCTCAAAACACTCAAACCAGTTCTGTTGTTCAATTGAAAAACAATTGTTCGAATTGGTCAGACATTGGACATTGGAGTCCAATCCTAGACCGCTTCATCCATCGCTCATAGTGCAAGCCGTTGGACCATCCAAGTCGTCGAAATAGTATATACTAATAGTTCCTAAAACACAAAGGGGATTTCTCAGATCTTCTCTTAAAAATACACGCGTAAGCATGACCATTCGCACACTAATGTTATAGCATGAGCATAGTCGGCAGAAAAATTATTTTCTTTTGTAAGTTTTGTCTATTTTCACTTAGGCCTTTTTATAGTAAAAATTTCATAATATTCACGTTTAGTAGTTGTGGTGTGTGCAGTGTGCATTATACATAATGTCACGATTTTACTTATCTCCAATATTTATCGCTTAGTTGGATTATCTACGTTAACTACGCCAAGATTATCAATTTTAACAATTTATTTCCAATTATTCTTTTTTTATAATACTAGTGACGGGACGAAGAAGTCATGCGCCTGGTGGTAAGCGACACGCCTGTCCATAATGTTATACGTTATATATATACGTTATAAGTTCACAAGTCCCATGTACCTGTAATTTCACCAACACCCTTCTAAATTCGAACGCAGAAATGCTTGGCGGCAGAAATAGGTTATGTGGCGGTACTTCCCTGGACGACTGGAACTCTACTTCTACTAAATGTACTAGTTTAAGTTACACGTATATCATTAAATGTTAATCTCCCCTATTTTAAATAAAAACATTTTTTAAAATGCAATAGTCCAACTGTTAAAAAAACTAATCAAATTATCGGTTTTCGCTAGTGGGAAAAATGGTGTGAATGCAAAAAAAAAGAAATAATTACCTAGAATATCTATGCTGTGCAAGCGCGAAGTAAAACGTGTCCAAAATGTCAAAATGTATTTAAAATTGTACTAATTATATACAAGGAAACTGGGTCTCCAATTAACCGTTCTTAGTTACCTTAGAACAATGTAATTTCGTTTCCTTTCCTCTAAAATGTTTTGCCGCTCGAGGGCCTCGGGCCTTGGCATTAATTTTTACTTTTTGTGGTGTCCCTTTTGAGCGTGGACAGAAAACAGGGAAGAAGTCTTATATAGGAATGTGGGATTTTTTTTATGAATCATCATTATTTACTTGAAAAGAATGTACCTACATACAGTTTAGGTCCACGTATATTATAATTTGTTTATCTTCTCTATTTGTAAGTAAATACATTTTAACGAAATGCAATAGTCCATCTGTTAAAAAGCCAATAAAATCGAATTATCGGTATTTCGCCAGTGGGAAAAATGGTGTGAATGCAAAAATATTAAATCATGGACGCAGCAGCTGAATCGCAAATTGTTTATGGTAATGCGGCGGTGGTGATACGTGAAATATTTCGTTTTATTAGCGCGTTGGTCCGTAATGATACGACCGATGTGCTATGACTTTTCGTTTACGGTTATTTCGGTGAACATTTACTTTCACGACTGTTTCTACATAACAGTGGTGTAGTTAGTGGCGTTCACGTAAATTAGTAGGGCGATGGTTCCAATGATTGACATTTTAAGGGATTTTTTTTAAATTTATATATCCTTTCAATGACATTTTTACAAATAAGGTAAGGATCTCTCAAATTTTATAAAAGTTTATCGTGAGAGTTTGGTTGCTAGGCTTACTATTACAGTTGTTATGCAATCCTTATACAAGTAATACGTCGAGTAAGCACTGCCCCAATTCAGTGCGGACAACGACCCATTGCACGAGGCGCCGATGCAGCATAACGTGACTGGCTGATGACATCAATCACCTCATCCTGGCTATTTTAAAATTCATCGAATTCATTCCTGTACCTACCATCGATTGAGTCTCATATTTTTATTGTATTGTAATTTTAATTGCACTTTATTAAATAAAATTGATTTTTTTTACCTTCTGCTGCAAAATAGTAGTTTAAGAAATAATAGGAATAGTTGGGTAGACGCGAATAGACGTATATCCGTAGATAACCGGGAAACTGAAAAAAAACCGACCTCAAAAGTACGTGGAATTACGTCTATTTGCTAAGTTTTAATGAAATATCGCCTAGGTCGCCACTATACAGGACTTGACACTGGAGGTAATAAAAATCGGTTCTCACTACTCAAAGTATATTGAGAGAAAAACGCCTTGAATTGGGGAAATAGCAAAAACAACCATTAAAGTAATTGCTCCTAAATTAAAGTTAGGCGCTATTTATAAAAATGAATCTTCATGCGTGAACAGCCAACCAAACCAACAAAAAAATAATCATGAAAATCGGTTCACAAATACCGGAGTTATCGCGTAATATACATACTAAAAATAAAAGAAAAAAAAGAACATACAGTCGAATTGAGAACCTCCTCCTTTTTTAAAGTCGGTTAAAAACTAGTGATGGCTGACGATCTAGACATTATCTTTAAATCCTCGAGAGTTCCCGAATTTGATGGCAATCCTCATGTTTTAACGCGATTCATAAACATATGCGACCAACTGGTTATCGCGCATTTGAAAACGACTCCAGGGAATGAATTAAAAAATTTAGCCATTATTAATGGCATATTGAATAGAATCACGGGCCCTGCGTCCAGACGCATTAATTCTAGTGGTCTTCCGGAAAGTTGGAATGGTATACGAAATGCTTTAATAAATTATTTCGCTGATCATAGTGACGAAACTGCACTATATAATGATTTATCTATGCAGACCCAAGGGTCGAACAGCCCACAGGAGTTCTATAAACGGTGCCAAAATTTATACAGTACCATAATGACATATGTCAGCCTCCACGAAAGCGTAGACAATACAATTGAAGACAAGCGCACCTTTATAAAAACTGACGTTACAGGCATATCTACGCGGTTTGAAGGACCCGTTAGGGTGTAGGGTTAGATGCATGCGCCCCGCGACTGTAGAACAGGCTTTAGAGTTTGTGCACGAGGAACTTAACACACTTTATATGCAACAACGTAATGAAGGGCCTAGTAGAAAAGAACACCCACCTCAGACTTCTCAAAATAATTTTAATGTGCCTCTTAATAACTTCAGTCAAAAAATACCTATTTTCAACAAGCTTGGCCCATCTAGACAGCCAATAATGAATACGCCTGGCCCGTCCAAGCCGCAATTCATGCAACCTCATCTTAATCAAGCATGGCAGCCAAATTGGCAACATAATCAACCTCCCCGTGGCCTAACTCGTACTCAGCAAATGTTCCGGGCCCCTCCACCAACGAGCAACGTTTTTAGGATGCATAATAGATACCAACCGCAACAAACTTATAGATTCGTAGCTCCGCGTCCAATGAGCGGCGTTAGCCATTTTGTTCCGAAGACGTTGCCCCCAGCGGGACACAACTGGCGAAAATTTGGAAACCCGTCTCCTAGCAACTACTTCAAAACACATAAAGTAAATTTTAATGAGATTGGCTGTGATTATAATCCATATTACGACTATGACTATGGCCACGTTGATTACTGTCAAACTGACTACCATAATTATGAGCAGTATTCCGATTACAATACCACCAATGAACAATGGTCTGAGAACCCCGTAGTTGAAGAGGTAGTCCAAAAACCTCCTTCATCGGAGGAGGAAAATTTTCACAAAATGTCCCCGTCCGATACACTAAAATAGAGGTTAATTTCCATATACAGAGGCAGCTTGGTTATATTCAAATAAATGATCCCCCACTGAAATTCCTTATCGACACGGGAGCCAATCAATCCTTCATTGGCCCACAGGCTGTAGAAAACTATTTCAGTCATATACCACTAAACTAACTTGAACCCTTTCAAGTCACCAATGTTCATGCTACTAGTGAAAATGACCATTCGATCACTTTGCCATGTTTCCCAGAGTTTAGAGAACCTGTGAAGATGACATTGTATGCATATGATTTTCATAAATACTTCGACGGACTGATAGGTTTTGATTTGCTCGACGCGTGGGACTCTAATGTTGATAAAAAAGAAATTTCTCGCTACTCGTAGTGCCAAGATACCAATAGAAATGTACGATTGT
The DNA here is from genome assembly GCF_003589595.1 of Hyposmocoma kahamanoa. Lineage (NCBI taxonomy): Eukaryota > Metazoa > Arthropoda > Insecta > Lepidoptera > Cosmopterigidae > Hyposmocoma > Hyposmocoma kahamanoa. The sequence continues at coordinate 14,291,210 of NW_020654289.1, forward strand.
TATAATGACGAGATATAACGACAAGTAGGTATCCAATTCCAAATATAACGGATGTCCTGGACAAACTGGGCAAATGTCAGTATTTGTGTGAGTGCGCGAGTGCGCGTGTGCGAGTGTGCGAGTGTGTGAAAACATTTAAAATAATTTTTATTATTTTCAACCGACTTCAAAAAAGGAGGAGGTTCTCAATTCGACTGTATGTTCTTTTTTTTTGTATGTATGTTACGCAATAACTCCGGTATTTGTGAACCGATTTTCATGATACTTTTTTTGTTGGAAAGGGGGTACTTCCATACTGGTCCCATTTCATTTTGAAGAAAATCATCCACCTCGAACTTAACTTAACTTAACTTTAATTTAGGAGCAGTAACTTTAATGGTTGATTTTGCTATTTCTCCAATTCATGGCGTTTTTCTCTCAATACACTTTGAGTAGTGAGAACTGATTTTTATTATCTCCAGTGTCAAGTCCTGTATAGTGGCGAACTAGGGGATATTTCAATAAAACTTAGCAAATAGACGTAATTCCACGTACTTTTGAGGTCGGTTTTTTTAGTATTCTGTACTGAGATTATACTTACGCAGTTTCAGCAACGGGCGCAGTGGCAGTGCCCCTCGGATCTTTGCAATTTAAAGCTCTGAGTGACACTGCAACAGTTAAGGACAGGCGTCTAGCTTACTACGAGTACAATCAGGCGCACGATTTGTTTGTCCCATCACTTGATATTATAATAAAAAAGTATTTTTAGTCAAGTCAAAGTCTGATTTAGCAAGAGGATGTTCACGGCGCATGTAAACTGGTGCATTAGGCGCTTAGTAGGGCGGACGGCGCCATTATGTGGACAGTCACAGTGATCTGAAACGATTACTCAAGCCGGGCTCCGTGTTTTGTGTCACATTCAACAAGTGTCTTATATGTATAAATTAATATTAAAGTTTTATGTAATATGTTTCAATCAGTACCGTATATAGGCTGCCGTAATACACATTTCAATATTATGGCAATAGATGGAGCCTCTAAATAATCCAGCTTTAAATGGACATATAAATACAGTCCGTAAGATATTCTTCGTCCGCCATTTCGTCAGCACGCCGAATTATTTGAGATTATAACTCCGCTATCTTAATGTCATTAGCTGTGGCGTTCATAATCTCTTCTCATAGACAGAGTTTATTTATTATTGGTTTATGTTATTCATACAATTCTGTCGAACTAAATTATTCCCGTACATATTATTACTATTTCGACATGGTTTCACTTTTGATAGACAGGTCGTGGTAGTCATGTGTTGAGCTGCTGTCATTCCTCGCACGATGTCGCTGCACTTTTTAGGTTATCCGTCTGTTCAGGTGCATATTTGCGCAAAAGTTTCGTCTGTTTTGTAAAAAATTCGTTGCATGACGAAAAATCTATTGATATTAACCTTTCCTCTCACCAATTTTATATCGTGTTGAGACAAAACTATACTGCGTAAAGTTTTCATTATAAATTTCCATCCATAATAAACGTTCCTTTTTTGAATTTTGAAGTGTATTGCAGTTTGATTTTAACAGTGAGATTTTTATTTGTTTCTACAGCTTACATAATCCTCAAAAGGTTCTGTCACTAGCAAGCTTTAAACAAAAAATAACTTATTTCTCTTAAAATGTTATGTTATATTATTTTGAAAATAAAAGGAAAGTTTTAAGTTTATAATTCATGAAAAAGCATCCAGAACGGTGTATCGTTTAGGTGTCGCAATTCATCATAATGATGCCAAGCCATAAACACGAAATCGTCGAAAACTATTGAAGTTGGGATGTGTTACTTCTTCCACCGTATTCGCCCGTCAGGCACCTTTAGATTTTTACTTGTTTCAGTCTTTACGAAATTCTTAGAATCGACGCGACTTTTATAACGAAGAGACATCAAAGGGCGCTTAGAGGAGTATTTTATAAGTTACACAGGAATTTTTATGAAAGGGGAATTGTAAATTTACTCGAAAGATAGTAAAAGATAATACCAAAGAATTGGTGGCGCGATTTATGTTGCGGGTAGCCCAAACCCGCCAACCACGCGGGGAATGCAAACGATGCCTTCCTTCGATTTGTGGACTGTATGTGAATAAATATGTTTGGTTGATTGGAGCAATAAGATTATGTAAGCAGGGAGCACAATACCTTTTGAAAGCAACCGCGTGGCCGTCATGCCGATGAGTCGAGCGATCTCGGCTCCTCGCCTCGCCCAGGAATCGATTCTTGTTGTTACAAGTTCACCAAAAAGTACCAAATTGGGGAACATACAGGGTGTAGATTTGAGACGGGGCAGCAAGTGACGGGACGAACAAGTCATGCGCCTGGTGGACATGCTTGTCATTGCGAAGAGTATCCACCAGAAAGGTTATAATAAATATTTTAAGGAATCTTAAAGAATGTGGCTCCTTTAGCAGAAAATAACCTAGTATAACTGATTACTAAATATGTCCCTACAAAATGTATGGTAAAGAGTATTTTGCGATTTCTGACATTTCGAGTATACTCTTACCTCAGCTGGTCCCATAGAGACTAATGATCCTTACCAGAGACCGTATCGAATGGCATAAAAAAAGTTTTGTGAAAATTGCCTTTTATCTTGCTGACTGTACCATTTTTTCAAAATCTGTAAATGCCAATCAAAATATCTTCAAAATTCATGGATAGTCTTCTAGAACCGTATTCCTGTAATTACAACGGTTAAGTTAACTGGCCTTGCTGCCCCGTCTCATATTTACACCCTCTATAATTGATTAAAGTTTTTTAAATATAAGTGCGTGTCGCTAACGGTCTTTTTTTTTTATGATACCTAGTGACGGGACGAGCAAGTCGTGCAGTAGAGCAGGTCGACATGCTTGTCCATGGCAGTTGCAGTGCCGCTTAGAGCCTTAAATCGCAAAGGTCTGAGGGCACTGCCGCTGCGCCTGTCGCCATGACACATAACTTGATATGTGCTATGTGCCTTAATTTTATGACTTTCATAAATCGCAGCTCTTTATGTTTTGTCTAATAAAATTTCTTATATTAGTTAACAGTGTAATAATTGCTAACACATTGTAAGTGTGTTTAATGAAAATGACGGTGACGGACGTCATATATTGGGATAGCGGAATTTAAACATAAAAGCAAACAGTGTGTAATAAACACGTTTATTACACACTGTTTGCTTATAATTAATTTTTGATTGTATACATTTTCCGGAATCCCTTAAAAACAAAGCATACAAGCTTTATATAAGACTGACACAATGTACACCACAACGTTCACATTTATAATCTTATACATCTCGGTCAACAGCATTTTGTACGTCTTATATACCTTTACCACATTCTTATTTGATGATTTCAACAAAACTCTTATTCAGGATTACCGATTTTAGTAGCAGTAGAGCTCCTTGTGAAAGAGTTCGTCCAGGGAAGTACTGCCACCGTACTTATTTCCCTTGTTCCAGTTTTGAACTGTTAACTTATATCTCAGGATGACGGGCGCAGTGGCAGTGTCCATCAGATCTTTGCGATTTAAAGTTCTTAGTAGAACTGCAACTGTTATGAACAGGCGTTTCGCTTACCACCAGGCGCATTACTTGTTCGTCCCGTCACTAGTATTATAAAAGAAAAGATAACCGAACATATTTGAATCCTGACAATAGTGTGGCGTTCGGCAAAAGTAACAGAGAAGCTTTTCTCATTCTTTCAAAAACTACAGCCGGCACTTTTTGGCCAATTAAATATTATGGTGCTTAAGAGAAACATATTAAGTTAGGATTTCCTATATATATACATTTTATATTATTATTTATTAATTATGGTTTTTGTCGGTTATGTGCCTGTTAAGTATACAGTAGTAAGAATACGTATTACTAAATAAGACCAATGTTACCTGAATTTATGTTTGTAAAATAAACTTGCGGTAACGGCCAGCTGCCACAAGCGCAAGAAGATATCTAGACAGATCTTTATGCTGCCTTGTACATTACAAACAATAGCAACAAGCATACTATACTATAGCATTATTATTATTACCATAGCATTTACTTTATATTCGTACATTAATATTACTGCTTTTGACATAGTCTTAAATCAAAGGGTTATTTGAAACAATGAAGAAGACCAACCAAGCCTGTCCTTTGATGAAAGAGAAGGAAATTAGAGGAAAAATTTGTTAATATTTTATGTATAGAAGATGTTTTAATTATTAAAAGCCCTGACGAAATCTTTTGTCTACCGTACAACGGGTCTACAAAATGAGTTTTATGAACAAAAATTGTGGCACAAATTAATTAGCCAATGGACTCGTCGCCTCAGTCTTTTTAGCTACTGTTTTAATAAGTTCGTTTGAAATATCTTCAGTTTGTAATTTTTAAGTTTATAGAACAAGTCTTACGTTTGACCACCACAATTGAATATCAATTATTTTTGTGAAATTACTCTATTAGTTTGTTATAATTTTTAATACAAAGATATAACACTAAGAAAAAATCCTTCGATCCGGCTGGATTCGAACCGTCTTCCAGCAAACCGTGCCTATGCCAACTAAGCCACGGAACTAACTAGCGATCTTACGAATTTCTCTGTGCTTGTTGTGCTTTTTGGTTTTTAACTACTTTTTTGCCGTAGCGCCGTCTGTGAGAAATCTATTTCTTCATTCAGCCAAGTACCTTTGTAGCTAACAGCAGTTGACTAGAGATGTCGCTTTAATAATTGTAATTTTAAAGTTTATTGATTGTTACGATGTTTGACCACAATGATATTTAATTATTTTTGTGAAATTGCTCTACTAGTTTGTTGAAATTATTAATACAAAGATCGAAGAAAATGAATAAATTTCGCATATTACGAGAAATTCAGAGGTGCGAGGCCGGATTCGATTTCGAACCCACGGTCACACCGACCGCGATCGAGTTATAGTCCATATAAAGCGGTACAAATTTTTACCGAACCAAAGTCATTCGTCGTAAACAAACCACGCCTGGCGGCTCGAATTAATTTTAAATACAAAATTATAGCCAAAAATATTTGTTTTAACAAAAAAGAAATTTTCCTTAAATCATGCGTTTGTTGTCTCTTTGTGTGAAAAGTTGTGACACGTTATTTAAATAACACCCTTTACATAATGAAATCAACAAAGGTTGAAAAGAAAATGGTTATATAAAATCCATTTTCAGTAATGGTTCTATCAGCGGCAGCTCTACCTTCTCTTCGACGCAGGTAAACTATTTCCCCGGAAATTAATATTCTGAAACAGTTTCTTGACGATATAGACCGCTTAGCTTTGTCGGGTAGAAAAGAACGATGTTCAGTTGCTGTTGGAGTTTTTAAATATATAATAAATGGAAAATCAAGTCTCATATAATCGTCATGTAGAAAAGATACTGGTTTGTGTGTGTCCACATAGTCAAAGCTGACAGTGTATAATGTCGTCTGATACACATTTTTTTTAATCTGTGTGTGTTCTAGTGTGCAATTCTGCTCTCCTTGTCAAAGTTAACGCATTTCGTCGCCTTACTTTTTCAAACTCGTATCTTAAGGCCGCATTTATTCGACACGAATTTCATCGCTCACCCCGCGCGGTTGCCGAGTGGAGTCCGCGTTGCCACCGCACAGCGACCGCGTGCGTCTAACTGTCGTGGCAAAATACGCTCTATTTATTTAGCTTTTACGTTTTAACCTAAATGAGCGTCCCGGACACGCGGGCGAGTCTGACTTGAATTTGATCTACGCTGCGGCCGCGCGGCGCGTAGACCGGGCGACGACGGCGCGGTTGTATTATTCAGAGGAATTTAAATTTTGTTGCCTAGTAAATACAATTCAAATTCGCCATTAATGTAGTTGAAGGCGTGGGAAATGAGCGGCCGCTCAAAAACTAGGGAACTGGGCGCTAAAGCCCAAAATACCTACTGAAAGGCAAAAAATGGATTGTGTATTCAAATTTTGCAAACTGATTTCACATCACATTTCCTTCGTATTCACACTTGCTTTTACCTATTCTTAAAGTAATCCAAATTAACACCCTTATCAAATTTAAAATAAATATATAGTTTTGCCATCTCCTGAATAATCACTCTTTTATAAGATACGAGTTTGAGAAAGTAAAGCATGGATTTGCATTTCGGTTACCTTCGAAAGCCTACCTTTTTTTTTACCCCTGATACTCCTGAGCCCAGGGAGACTCAGGGGTTATGTGGGGACTCTCCCTCCAGACTGGAGGGCCCTACCCCACTAAAACCCCCCCGGGTTTCCCTCTCGCCGGTTGAGTCGGCGCCGTGGGATCAGTGAACATACACCACGACGCCGCCCGGCCGCCCTAGCTTACGCCAGGGCTCTCGCGCGAACGGAGGGACGAGTCGGTTGTCCTCCGACCCGCTCCCCAGACGAGTGAGGCCGTGCAATGCAGGCTCCGGAGTCCCTGTCCAGAGCCCGCTGGTCTCACTAGGGGATCAGGCGAGCAGCGAACTGCCTTCGCCTTCTCCCCGTACGTCTGCGCCGAAGGGGGTGCGCGTCCGCCGCGTCCTCGCGCACAAGCTTCGCGGCCTCCTTTTGCGACATAACCTCTGCGCAAAAGGAGGCCACCGCCTCCCAGGACTCCTCGCTATCGAGCATGGCGGCAACCACACTCGGCAGCGAGAGGTCCTGCCCTACAGTCCCCTTCGAAAGCCTACCTACCGACCTAAAGTCTTTTTTGCTTGTACGAGAAAGAATTTCGATTACGGTGATTTTGCTTAACAAAAACTGAAACTAAATAAGATATTAAAAAAACCGTTTAGAGGCGATTGTAAATCTCGTTAAGCTAAATTTCGCTAAAAATGATTAAAAAGCGACTTAGTTGAGTGTGTTGGTTGATGATAAAATGTTATTTAGAAAACGTGTATACGAGCGGAAATGAAAGCTGCAAATATCCGCGATAAATACAGAATGAAAACTCAAATTGAGAAATTAAATCCCGAGTGCGGTTAAATCGTTCGTTTGTGACGGCCTTTGTAATTTACGCGAACGTCAGTAAAACGCCCCGAACCAACCCAACGGCCCGTAGTGCAAATCAATTTACCTCATCTATTTCGAAAATAAAAACAAGGTTTATGTATCCGCGTGAAGGATTCTACGAATAAATTGCTAATATGTCTGGTTTTAACCCCGAAAACTTACCGATTATTTTTACCAAGATTTGGCAAACAAATCCCAGTCGTTATGGGCGTTGCGTGCTGCAATGATGTGCTTTACATGTAATACGTTCATAACTATTCAAAGTATGAACATATTTACCTGTTGTGCAACATTATACCAGTTAATCATAAAGAAAAAAAAAAACGGACCTCTAAAGTTCGTGGATTTACATCTATTTGCCAGGTTTTATTGTAATCAGTTAGCGGACAGTGTGCGAAACCGGATTCATCCCCTAGTTTGCCACACTTAGAGGTGGATTTTCTTCAAATTTAAATGGAATTAAATTGGACCACTACTGAAGTACCCTCTTTCCAACAAAAAAGGAATTATCAAAATCGGTTCACAAATCGAGTTATCGCGCAACATACCTACATACAAAAAAAAGTACAGTCGAATTGAGAGCCTCCTCCTTTTTTTTGAAGTCGGTTAAACAACATAACTATGTTTATTTCAATTCAAGGAAGTTTGTACCATTTATGTAGCAGGTGTAGAGGTGGGTAAGCGCTTGTGTTTTAACCCTTTGTTAACACCAGATTTTAATCGGGTTAAAACTCATTAAGGCCCGTAATCGGGAGTAAAAACTATTTACGACTAAATATTTGTAAGTCGAGTTTTGTTCAAGTGTTTATGATAGTATTCCAAAATGTTTATTGTTTGCTCACATAATTATGCATATTGGTTTTCTATAGAATCAATTCAGTACAGTTACGATTAGACTGTCTACTGTCTTAAGTTCGTTAAGAACAGATGTTCCACTGAATCTACCCTCAGCGTACATTACAATATCATTGTCCTGGGTTCCGAATACATTTGCATTCCACCAAATGTTACTCACTCTCGAGTCACGATTTCCGAGGACCTAGTGTCATAACTCCCGCTGTCAAGTTAAAGCGTACGCATGCCTAATAAATCAAGAGAAAAATGTCTCTGAGCTCTCTGCGACCTTCCTGTAGGAAATCATTATCTCCTAATTTCGTTGAAATTTAGGTAGATGCGAAGTGTTACAAAGGATTTTTTGATTTCGTTCTCATTTTCTTTTTGTTGTCGTTTCTTGATTATAGACACATCGAAATTGGCCGTATGACTCTTAGCCGTATTTTTTGTTCTCTTGAAGGTTATTTGTTTTAGATGAGTTAGAAGTCAATTCTAGAGCACTTTTATAATAAGTAAATTCTGCACATCTACAAATGCTTTATAAACCTTTTTAATAAGCTGAGGTCAAATCATGTCACGAGAAAAGCCTAAAGTCATTGTAACATTTTACTTTAATATTCATACCAGAACACGTTTCGTGGCACTACAAAGGGCAGGAGTAAGTATAAAAAGGATAAAAGTTTTACGGAGCACAAAGGGGATATTATGTTGAAAATCTATGGTCATAAAATGTGAAGTCAAAGGAAAATATGAGAATAATAATAATGTAAGCTCGGGAATTCCCTGTACTACGAGTACCAGAGCAATGGACTGACATAGAACATCTAGACAGGTAGGGCTAGCACGATAGGGCGCGACTTGCCCGAGAGCGACATAAAGCCCGTGATCTTTATGCAAGTATATCGCGCTTTATGTCGCTCTCGCGCAACACGCACCCTGTCGTGCCAGCCCTACTGGACTAATTTAGAAAAGTTTATTTTCCCAAATAGACTCCAGCTCATGCAGCTCTGCAACCTCTAAGTCACCGAGTTCGCCAAGAGAGAAGTGACGGTAATGATTAAGTAATTTTCGTTATGATACCAATGATTGGACAAGCAAATCGTGCACCTGGTAGTAAGCGACACGCCTGTCCGTAAAAGTTGCAGTGTCGCCCAAAGCGTTAAATCGCAAAGATCTGAAGAGCACTGCTTCCGTCAATCTGAGACACAAGTTGCAAAGTCCCATGTGCCTGTAATGTCACCAGCACCCTTATATCCTTCAAAACGGAAACACACATGAGCATATTGCAGATATAAGTAAGATGGCAGTACTTTCCTGGACGAACATTTTCACAAGGACCTGTACCGCTACTGAATGTGATTTGATGTCAAAATTTGTACATATTTACATACATACTACTCGTAATTAGAAGTATGAGGTTCGTGCCAATGAACAATGTACAGAACGGCCATTTGAACAATGTAACAATATTATGTACATACCTATATACTCTAAAATACCATCACTTCAAACTACTAATTAGTATAGTATACGAGTATATAAATATTTTGACAAGTATATCTAAATAAGCTGCTCATAACATTGCATTCCACGTAACAGTGGGACTAATAAAAATAATTGCCGTCTCTTGGTGAACTCCAAAAATAGAAGATAAGGTTCTTTAAGAAATTAAACAGACAATGATGAAATAAAATAAATGAAATGGCCGGAAATGCGTTAGAACGAAAAGCGGCACATTCAAAGGGTATTAGGTACTATTATTGAATTCCACGATTGAAAATTCAAGTTAAATGCCGCTCCTTGAATGCCACTTGATGGCATAAATTTAATATCCTGACCGAAACCGTGCAAAAGGAACTTTTGTAACAAATTTCATTTATCTCCCGAGGAATTTCATAAAATCGATTATCAAGATGATTTAAAAGAGAATTTTAATGGAATTATTAAACTTGATTGATATGTTTGTCAATTTCAATCGAACGGTTTGATTGGAGCTGTTATGATTAATGTTATATGGACTAAAGTCGTAAATTCAAATTTGGTCATTTTATACTTTCGCAATTTTAAGCAATTCATCTTATAAAATTGATTAAAGTTAAAATTCGAGTTAGGTCTGTTTTTAAACCTACGTCTACTAGGTCGCAAATTTCGTCATTAATATCAAGTAATATTTAAATAAGTAATTTTTCCAATGTGAAAATTAGCAAAATTTATATTCAATGTCGATCGCTGCTCTCATGTTTTCTTTCTCACACATTTAAATATGTGACAAAGAGAAAACATGAGCGGCGGCGGCCCGGCCGCTTATGCTTTCTCTTTAGATTAAGAACTCACGGAGTAGTTTTGACCCGCAGCGCACCTGCTGCAGTTGCGGGACCGCAGAATCTGTAGAATGTAAATATGTATGTAAAATTTAGTACCTTTAGTATTTAGTAAATTAAATTAGTATTAGTAAATTTAGTATTTAGTTTTTGTATTACTTTACTTTAGTTTATTTAAAAAAAAAGAAATTTTAAATCAATCTATAAGAACAACGAATAATCCGTAACGATTTCTTTCTTCAATCAGAGGATACACCCAGAATCTTTTAGGCCATCTTCTTTTTCTGACTCATTTTGGCTGTGTGTTCATGGCGATATCCGGGACTGTCGGGTAACTGTCGATCTCGATCGATCGTCGTCAAGTTTGCAACCCTCTCTGCAACCGCAGTGGCTACGTGACCGGACAAACCTGCGGTATCGTGAGTTTTTCTCCCGCAGCCACGATGAGCGCGGGTGAAAACCGCTCCGTGTTTTGTTAGCCTATTCTACTCAATTTATTTATTTATTTAAGCTATACCTACAGATTATTACCCAATGCGATAGTCTATACAATGTAACTAATATTACAACTAAATTATTACAAATTATTTATCTAACTTCTAACTACAGATAAATAAAGCAACCTTTGTGAATGCACTCAGAGGACGCGTAAATGTGTCCACCATGAGGTGGACATATTATAAATCATGAACTAGATTGATAATGATATCAATCTAGTTAATGATTTATAATTAGAGGTAAAGGTGAAAAACATAAAAATTTGTATACATACCTATACTTACATCATCACTTTGGAACGCACTTCCTATTAACTTTTCGAAAGTAAATCATTAGATATTTTCAAAATGAGAGTTAAGAAGCATTGTTTATTCACCATTCCACTGTTCTAATTTTATTTTTTTTTATATATTTTTCTTATTATATTGTGAAATATGTATTTATCTTAGTATTTATAGAGTTTATAATTTAATGTTATTTTTATTATATTGTTTCTGTGTTACGTAATAATTGTTTTTTGTAGTGCACGTAAGCCCCTTTATTTTACTTATTATATCCTATAAGGGCTACAGGAAGCAATTTCTGTAAGAAATAAGCAGCTTTTGTTTGTGTTTTCCTTTTGTTAAATGTGAATTGTATGTTTGCTGTGTAATAAATGATTAAATAGGTAAGTGAGTATCGTTTATTGCATATTGAAGTATCATTATACTATACGTATAATCGTCTATTTATGGTATTTCAATACGTCCTACATCTTTATAGGTACATGGGATGATAGCAGACCTACCTACAACTATAGACGCGATAGATATCGTGTACAATAAGCCATCGGCCGGTTTGTGTATTGTGCTATCGACAAGAGTAATCGGTTTTCTAGGCCATAAATCTTTCCGATAATTAATCATGAGTCTGACCGTGATGGCCTCGGGCCTCTAGACGGTTTTTCACGCCATTGTCTTTCTACACCGCATACTACGACTTTTTTTCTTTGCAGAGTTGTTTTGTGTTAATTTAAGGATTTTTTAACGTAAGATAAGCGAAAATTTAGACGAGTGTGGTGCTTTCGTGCTCACCTAAAAAGTCTGCCTTCTTTCTGAACTCGAGGTTTTCTTCTTCAGAAGAGAAAGATTAAGTTAAGATTAAATGTATAACTTACAATGACGTCTTGTTACAAGTATTGTGTGCGGGTAACTATGCCCAAGCAGCACACCCATATCTAAATATATACTATAAGATATCTAATAGAATTTAATTCGATTGAATATTTTAAATATTCCAATTCCCTCAAGATCTCTCAAAGAAGGTTTCTAGATAATTTAAAGTAAAAGTGGGCACAACTTATTAGTAGATCACAAGAGTGCTTTGAGAAACTATCTGTAGGTAGTGTTAAGAGTCATTCTTATCTTTTTTCTGATGTAACCCTTCTAGAATGCTACAAGACCATTTGTAGAATGTAGACAGTTTTTATTTAGTCTTGTAGATAGTTTTTAGATAATTTATAGTCTATGATGGTTTTCTTAGTAATGCTATTTTAAAACCAAAATACTAAAGCGTTACAAACATAGGACGCAATTCTCTTAATACTAATAGATTTCATGTTTAATGGCTTACAAAATATATATACACTATATAAATTGCAACATGACCAAATTAGATATAATATTTCTGACTTTTTCGCGCAATGTTTAATCGGTTAGAAAGCGCAAATTGACGTGCGACTTTAAATACACTGTGAAAAGTGATGTAAAACCTATCATAAAAGTAATGAGCTCGCTAAATTTTAAATATTTAAGTATAAAATATAAACTTAATAAAAATACAGTTATCGATTTTCGGTTTTAAATATTTATAGAAAGCTTACATATACAAAATAACTCACAAAACAAACCATTTCCAAGAAGTTCTAGGCTTTTTCAACTTAGATTTACTTTTTAAAAAGAAAAGAAATTTTTCTCGGCTACTTCATAGTCATTCTTTAAAAATAAAAATGGCGATAAGAATTTAAAGCTTTATTCAAAACACAGTTGGGAGCATTTTGTCTATAGCTTTATCTATAGAAAAACTTTAGAATACGAAAAGATTATTTTTACTTGCTTTAGTGTAGTTGAACTTGTCGAAGAATATTCCTCCTATGAGATTTTTATGATTGTCTACAAAACGCGATGTTTCTAAGCGATTTTTTCTTTTGACAGTATTACAAAACCTTTATAAGGTTATACAACAAAAATGAGCACTTTATGCAATAAAAAACTTTTCAAAACACTAGGTCAAAAAAACAATTGGAAAAAATCCAATTTGTCGCAAAAAAAATGTTATTCTGCATAATTGTATGGAATGTGTTATAATATGACTAGATAAGGTGAATAAATTTACTATCATTTGACATATGACATATCTAACTTATGATGGACGAAATAAAATTTTCATTACAAAATTGAGGTTATTTTTTCACGCCAACCACATTTCATACCATTGATAAACGGCACAATACACATACACAACATTGAAGTACAGTAGTTTACGCGCTCATTTCAATTATTTTTAACATTTCACAATACGGAATTCTTCACAATGTTTATTTATTTGTCAACAAACAAATGCCGGCCATGACCGGTCCGAGCGCGAATTACGACTATTGTATCCATCGTTGTCAATTTGTAGGGAATTCCCCAAATTGTGGGGAGTTTCAACTAGATTGGGGATTTTGTGGGGATTGGCGGTATGTGAGGAAAATGTGGGGATTCTAACATTTTATCATTTTGTTTAATCTATCAATAGCTGATGCATCGCTAGTTTGATCATTACTGTTAGAAACACTGTGATGGACTATATCGACGTGTTATTCAACATCGCACATTCCTCGTATTATTAACAAGCAGCTTAAATAGAATTATTATTAGAGCACTTGGTTCTGAATTATTAAATTACCAGTGGGTGCATGTTGAGTTCGCGATTCTTTCTCCCGCTTAGGACGGTCCCTGGTATGAAGCAAAACGAAATCAGCTATTGATAAACAAAGCCGAGCAGTTAGTACTCCCAAACCACAACTTACCACTCGTCAACTTTAAATATTAAATATAGGTCGAAACTCACTGATTATTTCTAACGTTAACATAGTATCACCAAATGCACAACAAATAATCAATTTACTTAATTTTGTAAGGCAACGAAAAATATTTTTTTGTTCAGGCTGATTACAGATTAATGTTGAATCTAATTAATATTATAATTAATATAACTGCCTTCGTGGCCGAACGGTTACCATGCCGGACTGCCATGCAGAGGTCCCAGGTTCAATTCTCGGGTCGGGAGAAATATTTGTATGGCCTACATTTATTTATCTCGTGAGTTTGGATGTAATTTGTGGTTGTCTACGTGTGTGTCCACGGCACCCGCGAACCAGGGTTTCCCTAGTGCGGGGCTATGTTGAGTGTGTACGTTATTATTATTATAGTGATTTTTGGGGATTTTGAACAATTGGCATTAGCAACGCTAATTGTATCGAATGATGTGACTTAATATCCAAGGTTTACCACCTCCACCAGATCTTTTAATAGTCTTTATTTACTTTATCCATTTTGCATGAACTCTTACAACGTCCAATAGAGTAAAAACCCTAATTGTAGTGTGTTTTTAAATAAAATCTACTGAAGACGCGCTATAACGTGTTTGTCAATAAGTACAAACACTACAGAATGTCTATAAATGAAATATATCTAGAACAAACTTAAGAACACTAGTTTTTAGAGTTTTAATAGGCTTTACTGGATGTGTATAGAACAATTTTACTAAAAATAATCAGTTGTTCTATAGATGAACTTAAAATAATGACTATAAAAGTAAATCTTAAGAGAGGTTACACTTAATTAAGTTGTTTGGTATTGAGAATGTTTTAAAATTTGGACTTGAGTGAAATAAGTCTATAAGAACAACTTCTTTTTTCTAAAACCATTTATAGAGAACTATTATCTAAATCTATGCCATATTAAGACTGTTTATAGATATAACAGTTTTAAGGCGTTTAAAGTGTGCTCCTTGGGTGTTCATATTTACTGTTTATTGATTTGTACACGGTTATTTGGTTGAATTTTGGTGAAAGTAAAAATTTCTTTTAAAAATTTTCCTATAAATAAAAAATCTATTTTAATATTTACTAACTTTCAGACATTCATCCATGTATAGGTATCCGTATAAAATATGCGGTTTATTTGAAGTCAGTTTTACGTGAAAAATTAACACGTAAAATACACGGATCAAAGAAACGCAAAGAAAAATTCCTTCTATTCGACTGGATTCGAACCAACAACTGTTTACCAAACAGGGTTTAACCGCTCTCCTCCCAACTGAGCTACGGAATGAATCAGCGGACGGCACGATTTCTCTTTGTGCTTGTTGCCGATCTTTGTTTTTGGGTTCGTAGCGCAACCTGTACCCGTGAGAACGTATACGATCATATGTTTCTCAATTTTTCTCTGTGTGTGTTCGACCTTTGTATCAATAATAAAACCAAAGTAGTGGAGTATTTTCACAAAAAATATACATATATAAATATCAAGGTAGTAACAACATCATGATAATAGTAATAAAATAAATATTGCAAAAAAAATGTTATATTAACCGTTAGGGACACCGTGTGAAGTATCTAGGACACGTGACGGGTTAAATAAAACTTAGCAATATTTTCATAATACTAATATACTATTTATAGTAAATAAGAATAAGACGTTCTAAATTAAAAAAAAATCAATTTCCAAGTTTATTCCTCTGAAAATCGGTGAATATAACTTGACACGGTCAGGTGTGCAAATACCTGGACTTAATGGGGTCGTTAACGTCAAATTTTAGGACGTCTGTCACGTCTAGCCGTTGAGTCGTGTTTAACTGCGACTCTAACTCTACCTGTTATGACATGGTCATTTCTCTTGAAATGAAATTCGAGTTTTCGGATAAGGTTTGAGTGGTAGTTATTAGTTTGTGCATGGTATTCACATGTCACTTGTCCTCTCGATGTTTTTTAACCGTCTTAAAGAAAATGGAGGAGGTTATACGTTCGGCTATGTTTCCCAATTTCTCCGCCAATTGTGGACCGATTATGAAAATTCTTTTTTGTTTGAAAGGGTGCACTCTTACGTTGGTCCCATTGTCACCAAATCAGACTCTGATGAGGGGATCTCAGGGGAATCGAGGAAAATCCTCAAATTTTATTGGCATGTTAGTGTTTTCACCGATTTCTCCATTAATTGTGGAAAGGGTATACGCCTCTGATGCCGACGATGCTGTTCCGGGTTCGTTTTGGCTATCACAAATAACTAATTATTCCTAAATAAAATAAAAGTCTTGATTTTCCCTTAACATAGTACATGTTATCAACAAATCACTGTCACCATGACAACCAGAAAAAAAGTATAAAATGTACAACATATAAAATGTCCGTAACAGTCCCATTGTCATGAAGCTATTTTTCCGGATTTAAATCGCGTATATTTGTTTTTTCAAATAGTTTCATTTCCTATGTGTAACAATCGCGAAAACCTAAGAACTCGATAGTCCCATTGTCATCAAGAAGTCAGAACTATGGAAATCGCAAAAAGCTTATAAGCAAACTTTAAAAAATTATTAATTTATATCTTAGTCATTCTCAAGTTAGAATGACTAAGATAAGGACCAGTGTCGGGCGGATTATAGAAAATAAAACTCAAGATTTATCAGATATTTACAAATATAGACCAATCAGCTCAGCAATTTCTTTTTTTTTCTGCAATGTATGCGATAAACAAAATACGAAAACTTTCAGTTTAAGAACATATCGCATTTAGTTTTGGAGTAACGCCGCCGATATTAGTAGAATCTTGTCCTGCAATTTTGTTTAGGGCAATTTACAATTCGGGCCCATAAGTGTCTTTTAGCGAGAAGTTTAATAGTACATTGTGTATTAAGAACGGTAAATAAGAAATTACTAACGAGGGTGCATTAGAAGCCCGAAGCCTAAGGCTGAGGGCTTTAATAACTCGAGTTTTGTGTTTTTTACCGTCCGTGATATATACAATGTTTTTAATCACATTTGCGAGTTAAATACAGTGATTATTTCTTGTATGAATAAATATTGTTCATAACACAAAAATTAAGGATTTTGCAAAAAGCGGGTTTGTTGTTTTTTTAACAACAGATGGCCAGCTAGCTATTCTTCCATAGATAATCAACTCTAATTAAAATGTTGTAAAAAGCAAAGACGCATACAGCCATGATGGATTGTAAAAAAGAATTGCTACATTTTTGTACAGAAAATAACTAAAATCAATTATAAGAAATTCTTAATAATAAGTATTTAAGTAGTATGTACATATAGCTGCATTGCAATTAAATTTCTGTTTAAACATTTAAAGCGAATGTTTTAATTTTGAACTTAAGTAACTTCTTTGCTTGAACTTGACCCTGACCAATGTATGGAAGTATGTCGTCCCACAAACTTAAAAAAAAACTCCTTATTGACCATGGCGGTAATGGAAAGAATAAGCCCGAGGGTTTTAGGGTAATCATACTATTTACGAGCAAGTGTGATGAAAAGAATTTAACATTCTTACACTAGTATTATTGTACACTTATGACATTTTAATTTATGTTAAGTAGAATAATAATTTTTTAATGAAAAATATTTCAAAATATAACATTAATACGAGAAATAAAAATAAACTGGCTATTCTTGATAGTCGCGTTCACAAGTAGTTAATAAAATAGTAGTGAATAAAATAGATATTGATATCTTTAATACCAAAATTGTCACAGCGAGAAAATTACTCAGCGACTTCTTTTTTATTTCTTAGGAAGTCATTTTTATTTCTTAGGATAGTCTTTTTATTAAGTTATATTGTAAAATTCTATTTCTGTTGATTTTTTTTTATTAGAGTGCTTACTTATTTAAGTTACTTTATTTCTACAAGTGTAAACTTATTTAGCTTACTTCGTTGTTTAATTTAGAAATATAAATGTATATACTTCTAGTTTACCATTAATAAATAAAATAAAATAAAAAATAAACAAAGTCATAAATTCATTTAAGGGCAATGTATACGTTTCCATAATAAGATTCCGGTTTGTAATTAAAACTATAGTGAACAAATATTTTAACTGAAGGCTATTTTGCAGCATCTGCGTATTTGAATGCCAGAAATTCATGGTGGTGATCTGTTCAGCTTTTGCAGGTTGCCTCGATGTATGATAATTGAAATAAATATTATAAATGATAAATATGTGCATAAGTTTATTTACAAATTGACTTTAGGTATTCTATGCACTTCGTGTATGTGTGCGTGTGGCCATATGTTTTTATAGCCGTGTGTAAGCCCAAGCGACACAACCTCCATATCCGACGACCGAAGCAGGGGAAAGCGGACCGGGGGGGAACCGTGGCGGTTCTGGCTGGTATGGGCGGACCGCGTGCGAATCAAGGTATTTCCTTCGTATTATTAAAACAAATACATATTTCTAAAATGTACGTATTGTACGTTATAGAAAAGATGTAGTTTTGTTATTATTCAAAAACTGATGACCTTACCTGAAGAATTCACGCCTTACTAAGAGGGTTTATTTTGTTTTTTAGAGATAACTTCGGATTTTTTTCTATCGAGGAAACTACAAGTAATCGTGTTTCTAAAGAGTTTGATTTATAAAGTGAATTCTTAAATATTTTATACATGAATTTCATAACTAAAGCTTCAGTCATAAAGATACAGCAAGGGATCAAACGAACGCAATTAATTCGCAATTACGAATCGCTACCTCGGCGCAGTCTTAAGGGAATCCACCTCACGAGTGAGAAGCGGAGTTTAATCAATATGACGATTTCAATTGCTTGTGTGTAACTTGCTTACTTTTGAAATAAAATTATTCACGTTTGAGTCCAATATCACTAGATACAGTGGTGGCTAAGGTATTGGACGGTGTGCTTGACTCAGAATTAGACAAGCACTTGAACATCCATGATGCTCAGCGTGGTTTCAGACAGCGGCTATCATCCGAAATTAAGATTCTGAGTTTAAAGCACACTGTGTAGTATTACAAGCTTCTAAGATCTTTTAAAGGCAGTTCGAACTTGTGTCAATTGTGGAGGAAGTTGGCAATGGCACCAGCGATACGGGGTTTCCCTAGTGCGGTGCTAAGAGTGTGTGCGTTAAATTTCTCTGATGCCTACGGGTTGAAGTGCGGGGTGAGATAAATTGAGTTGAGTTCCCCTAAGCTGTTCAACTTGCATGTCAAAGGCCAAGCAAAAAAAAACCAGGGCGTTGTGTTCTTTTTAATGTTTTAAAAAGAAAACTTTGGTTTTTTTTAAACTTATGTCCCAAAAGCGCATAGGGCCAGTTTTAGCTTTTACTTGAGGAGACCGATGCTTACAGTAGGACATATAAGAGTTGATACAGTTTGTAAATGTAAGTTATATCATCATAAATTACTCCATTTGTATTGCAAAATAGCAAATGCAAAAGCGGGGAACATGTACCTACACACCCATTATGTAAGTAAGTATGTATATAAAACCTTATATAGAACCAGTATACTTCGGAAACTACGAACAATTAAGTACCCAGTTAATTACGAACATAATTGGCGAACTACACCTGTTTTGATTACGTTCCAAACTATGTTTAACGGCCTGTTTGGTAGCACATTGCCTCTTAATATGTACCGCTGGTGTTACGACTAAATAAAACGATTTTGCAGGTGAAAGTTTATTTGTTCGTGTTTACGTTTGGTGAATATTTACGAATTATGTTAGGTGTTTTGGATAAAATGTTAACATATTGAACTTGAAGGTTTGTTCAAGAAGAAACAAGTGAATAACAATAATAGGATCAGGACAGTCTTGCGTGAGCTGCCTGTAGAAGAAGCTTGATTATGTTTTGTATATGATAATTATCAGCCTAATTATGTTCATTATTACGTTCCACTGCTGGACACTGGTCTCCTATAAGGAGATCGGAGATTTCACACATTTTCCAAGGTTGCGAACAAATTGCGTACATTCACAAATGTACGCCATACAACAGACTATTTGGTTGTGAGTAGATTCGTATGAAGAAAGGTGTTAAACAAAGTTATCCTTTAGCCCATGAATCGTTAAATTAACTTTGATATGACTTCCTTAGTGCATCTTTAGTGAATGACGTTTTAGAAACTTTTTAGGCCAACTTGATCTTAATTTTATTACATAAATAGAAATTTTGAACCTGAAAGTTGAAATTCCTTTACACTTTTCCGTTGAGGCCATCAAAAGGTCGATTAGGGGGTTAGGTATCTTTGACTGGTTTCAGAGCAGTGCACGGGATTTATCTACGGACCGTGCGCGAGGTGCACCGGAGCGAAGTAACACGTGCGGCGTTAGAACCTCGTTTTACAATGACACAGATTGCCCCGCACGGAACACGCTCCGCATGAACTCTGCATAAGCACCGTCCATTGTAGGCTTAAGTCTTCCGTGAATATCCGCACAAAATTAAATACTCGATTTAGAGCACTGCGGATTCTACGCATACGGATGGCTCGCAGGCGGACAATCCAAAGTCAAAGTCAAAAATCATTTATTCCATAGGTAAAATTTTTACACTTGAAAACGTCATTTTTAATCTACTTTTTAACCGACTTCAAAAAAGGAGGAGGTTCTCAACTCGACTGTATGTTCTATTTTTTGTATGTATGTTACGCGATAACTCCGGTATTTGTGAACCGATTTACATGATTCTGTTTTTGTTGGAAAGGGGGTCCCATAGTGGTCCCATTTTATTTTGAAGAAAATCATCCACCTCTAAGGGTGGCTGGTCACGCATGAAGAGTTTTTATAAATAGCGCCTTACTTTAATTTAGGAGCAATTATTTTAAAGGTTGATTTTGCTAATTCTCCAATTCAAGGCGTTTTTCTCTCAATATATTTTGAGTAGTGAGAACCGATTTTTATTATCTCGTGTCAAGTCCTGTACACTTTGAATCATAATTGTGTGGAATCTAGACTCTTGTTGTCTTTCTATACTTCTTTATCTAAAACATAGTCTTCAATTTTGTAATATTGACTTTTAAATTAAAATACTTTTAATATAAGTTTTAGGCTTAGGAAATGATAATCTTAATATATTCTCCGGAATCTTATTTTAAAAACGTTCCCCATAAAAGAATCGTTTACCTTAGTTAAACGAAATCGTGGTACCACGACTTTGGACTTGGTACTAACGTTAATATTATTATCTATATATACGTTATCTTCTTTCTTAATGAAATTATGTATATATTTACGGGCATACAAAATATTTGAGTAAATATATTGTGATGCCACAGTCATGATACCAGTGTCCTTAAATTTTCCTCTGAGAGAAAGCCGAGAACGGTACACAGAACGAATCGCCCGTTTTTGCAACACAAATATGGTTTGTATATCAGCCGCTTTACCCCACATGATTAACTGCCTCCGTGGCAGAACGGTTACCATGCCGGGCTGCCACGCAGAGGTCCCAGGTTCGATTCCCGGGCTGGAAGAAATATTTGTACAGTCTACATTTATTTCTCTCGCGAGTTTGGGTGTAATTTGTGGTTGTATATGTGTGTGTGTCCATGACACCCGCGTTACAGGGTTTCCCTAGTGCGGGGTATGTTGCGTGTGAGCGTTATTATTATTATTATGAGAATCCCGTAGGACATTATACTATGGAAGTAACTAAAGTAAACTAGTCTAACAGTAGTAACATCGGCAAGCTCACGTATTCTACGGATTGCGTATGCAGCAGAGCTTAATCTGCTGGCTAAGGAAGATGCTTGTGGAAACTATTGAAGTTTACTATCTAAGGTCACTCCCAAAAATACAGCTTTATTAACAAGGTCTGACTTTTCTCCATTTATTTCTATGATTGGACTAGTTGATTCTACATAAGGTAATTCAAATTTAACACGCTTTGTCTTCGTAGCATTGAGCAATAAATTGTTAGCATTAAACCAATAAACTACCTTTGAGAGGGTGTCGTTAATATTGTCATAGTTAACGTCATGTCTGTCTGTTTTACAAATCGAGGATGTGTCGTCAGCAATCAACACTATTTCGCAAAGGTTCCTAACAAAGAATGTTAGATCGTTAATATAAATGAGAAATAAGAAAGGTCCAAGTATTGAGCCCTGCGGAACACCCATTTTTACCGGAGAACCCAAAGAAGTCACTCCATTTATATCTACTTTCTGAATTCTACCGTTAAGATATGAAGAGACAAGCTCCAATGCCTTGCCATTTACTCCGTAATATTCTAGCTTCCTAACAAGAATAATATGGTCCACACAATCAAATGCTTTTTAGAAGTCACAGAAAACCTCAAAAGCGTTTTGGGATCTTTCCCAAGCTTCAAATATATGTTTTAGTAGCGCTACCCCCGCATCGCTAGTCGATCTACCACTAGTTCCAGTACCAATCCGTACGGACCATACGCACAGCTGTGAAACCAGCCTCAGGGCATCGACTGTACTTATATGCCGCTACAAGTTTCCGAACCATCGCTTCGACCACTGAATTGACAAGCAACCGGTCTCCCATTGGACTCTTATTTTGGACATTGACTAATTAAACTCAATGACATTCAAAATGATACCATTTTGAAACCAATGTTAAGGGTCGTAGTTTATTAGTTTCCCGTTAAATTATACAGTTTCAAAATTACACGGGCTGAATAACTCGTAAATTTCTGTGGAAAATGGTTCAACTTTATGTAAACTCTTCAAGGTAATAATAATATTTGTATAGATTTTGTAAAAACATGCAGAAGGTCGGTATCAATGGCGATCTGCTTACGTGGCTGACGGCGTACATCAACAATAGGTCACAGGTGTTGTTGTTCTAAAAAATTACGTCTCTGGATAGCTTATGGTGCCTAGTGGAGTCCCGCAGGGATCCTTGCACGCCCCTCTCTTGTTCGCGATTCTTGTAAACGACATCGAGCATTGTTTTAAATCATCACAATTTTGTATGTTTTGCGGATGATATATAGATTATAGCACCTATTTCTTTAGTGTCTTTTGCAATCCTGCTTCAAGAAGACCTTAATCCGTCGAACTGTAGTGTCGTCACTTTTAGCCGCAAAAGTAATTTAGTGGATTTCAATTATTCATTGAAAAATACTGAACTTCAACGCGATATAGTGGTAAGGGATCTTGGTGTGCTTCATAATCATAAATTGCTATTTTCTTCGCATGTTGACGGTATTATTTCAAAAGCCTTCAGAGCTCTCGGATTTGTGATGCGTAACTTTTTAGACAGGCCAAGACACAAAAAATTTACATTGTTCATTTGTCTGCAGCCACTTGGAATATGCATCGCAGGTCTGGAGCCCTCAATACCTTATCGCGAATTGAAAATGTGTAAAGAAGATTTATTAAGTTTTTATGTTTTCGAACTAGGGAGCGGTACGAATTAAATACATATCTTGAAATATGTAAGAAACATCGTCTTTTGCCACTGGAAGTGCGACGTCAACTTGCAGACCTTGTATTTTCCCGTAAAATTACTTCTATAGCCGAGGATTCCCCAGAAGTTGTGTCCACGATTTGTCTTCTCTTAGAACCCCTACAAAAAACCCTTAAGGTTTAACACACTTCTGCGCGTATCTCCGGCCTCTTCGAATTTTCGGCTTAATGTGTATATCTTTCACGTGCGAGTAATAGCTTTAATGTATTGTCCAGTGCAGGTTGCTATTGACCTTTTTAACTCTAGTTCTAGTTCGCAACGGTAAAGTGTCATACTAGTAATTTGTTTTTTGGAAAATAAGTATTTATTTTATTAGTGTTGCGAATTTGTTATAGTATATTAAATAGTTTATCGTTATAATTTAAGGTTCTTTAATTTCAACTTTATGTGTCTGTTGGTGAGGACCTCTAATTGGCTCTACATCATTATTTAACTTTTTGTTCTGTAAGATGTTTAACCGTTGGTCTTCCAATAAATTAAAATAAACAAATATATGATTTTAGAACAATTGTGAATCAGCCATGACTATGGGACCTGTAAAGGACCCGAAACGTTTGTTTGTTTCAAAAAACGAATATACGCGATTTAGTTCTTTATAGTATCCATATATGAATTACTTATTCGAAAAAGTTATACTCGTATACACGAACCATAATATTTGAATTGACATCAAATTACGACATATCAAATAGGACCCACGCGCCGCCTGGGACCTTCCTTTTAAACAAATTGAATGGAGGACATTCCCTGCGGCAGGGTACCAAAAATGCTGGCAGCGTAAGTCTTCTCCTAAGTTATACGAATACTTCGGAAAAGATAGCGGCCGTTAAATTATTTGTTTTTAATTTTTTATCGGGACTTATCGTGTGTAAAACATATTTTATTTATTTCGGCGTTTCGGACGTGTTGCATGTTGCGAATATCGTGCAAGTTAAATCTAAGAAAATTATGGGTTAAATAATAATTTTAGGAGAATTGTGAGGTACATTAAAAACACCTATCTCTTTTTCGCATTTCGTACACTCGAGTGTTGCTAGTTAACAATTTATTATTTATCAATTCAGAAGTTGGAAATGATAAGTTGGGGATAAAGTTTTTATTACAAGAAAAGAGCGACACAGTACGACGATAGGGTAGGGCTAAGTCGAAAACCTGAAATGAACATCTGATAATTTAGACTTGGTGTAGGATATATAAAGATTTATACTGCCCTACCTTCCAGTTTCTGCTACAGCGACTACTATTGTTTAGGTTGTTCGCCCTATCATGTGCCCGTAGGTGGCTACAGTAGGAAATCTTATTGGTAAACATTCGCAAAAAGTGGCCATACGTAAGGACACTGTCCTCAAAGTAGTAAAAGATGGCTGCAGATGTTCTAGCCTTGAGAGCGTCTTGAGAGCGTCACGTTTCGCGTCCAAGTTTGACAACTTTATGATATTACAAAGTATAGTACAGCTTTGAAAATGAAAAATCTGACAAAAACACGTTTTAAATTTCTACCAGACTTTTTTAAGAGGCACAGTCAGCATAAATTCAAAGACATGACTTGTGCGCGAATTTACAGCGCAACCGGAGTAAAGATGGCGAGCACGGCTCACGTCCCATTTATATTGTTTTATGGTTACTTTCTTCCCGCAGAGGTTCTGACTTAGCTGGAAAAATGTGAATTCATTCTTTGGTGTTTTATTTCCGTCAATTGATGTTGACGAGTCTATCACGTTACGATTAAATTTTTGTGGCATGATTTTGTTTGTCACAGTAAATTTTTCTGTATAACTGTGACTGGGAAAATGAAAAATAACTTATTACCGTTTAACTCAAATGGCGACGTATTTTATCATCTCATAAATAAACCTAACTACTAAAATAATTATTTTAGTATTTAGGTTTGTATATGAAAATCTACCTACGCATACATAACACGCAGGGATCTAATGTACATGTACTCCGTTACGTCAGGGAAAATTAAAATGTTCGTTGTAGTGGACCGATATGTAGGTATTGATATGTAGATATATAGTTAGACCAAATCTATGGTATGTACAGTTTACATACTAGAAATATCTAAACCACAGTTTCCTACCGGTCCCTACCGCCCAGTGGGTGATTTGAAAATAAAAAACTGAATTATTTTTTTCTTGTGGTTTTTTGTGTTAAGTTAATACAAAAAATACGTGTTTTCAATTATTTTTTGTGGTGGTGGGCGTTGAAATTTGTTTTTCTTGCCTAAGTGGGCGGTGAGCCAAAAAGTTTGGGGACCTATGTTTTAAACTGTACACCTTATCTTTGGTCTGGTAGTGATTAATAATAGCATAATTTTCAAAGACAAGTTAGCCATCTTTACCATTTGAAATACTATGATTAAAAAAAATGTTTGTGTCTTGCTTGAAACGATACAATATATTTATTTAAATTTGTTGCCCAGAGAGATATACGGGCGACTCTATGACGTATGAGGTTGTTGGAAGTCACAGCCCGTAGTTTGGTACGTATGTTTTGATCGAGATAAGTTTTGTATACAAAGTCTCTCTGTGTTACTCGTGAATTCGTAGATTAAAGTGCTCTTTGTTCGAGATACATTTGTTTTTTCGCCTTTTTGTGTACTACATTTGATCTGATTTTTTATGTACTAACTTTAAATAAGACATCATAGACTTTATTTTCAATAATTGTGAACGAAAACATGTGGTAAGTATTTTACATAAAACTAAAAATGTCAAACCATCATATTTACTTTCGAGATGTAACTTTTCTTACTATCTACTTATGTATTAAACTAGGTTGGCTGGTACTAGGTTGGCTGGTACTTGCTTAAAAGGTGACTGTTCTCGAAAACTATTGATATAGGAATTAAAGGAGTTCGACTAAACACATATTAATCAAATCTGTTAAACTATTAATTAGAGATAGTGACGGGGATCGACGCGGATTACCTCACCTTATCGGTTTACATAAAAGAGTAACGCTTTTAGTATTGAATTCAGTTTTATTGTGTATATTTATAGGCCTATATGAAAAGTGTAATAAATTTGTGCCAGCTTTAGGCACGTGTGTGGCACAGGCACTGTAGGCGTCGTTTACCACATTCCATCTAACGATAGAATTGTGTAACTTACGGCAAAAGTAACAAAAGTATATTAATAATATATTAATATGTATTTATTAAATTTGTAACGTAATAGAGCCTAATAACTGAGTGTACTAAATAAAGTTCGATGCAAATGGAAACATAAAATAATTGTAACTTTTCTTTGAAAAAAATCGACCACAAAAATTTACTTTTCGGCTTTTTTCGACTTCTATGGAATCTCCTCATCAGATTCTGCCTTCTTAGTGACAATGGGACTATTACGGACTCATTTGTACATTTTACAATTTTTTTTCCGGTTGTCATGGTAAAGGTGAATTGTTGACTACAAGTATTGTGTCAAGTGAAAAATCGACGTTTACTTGCGGAAAATATTTTTTTATTTATGATAGCCGAAATGAACCCAGAACAGCATCGTCGGCATTAGGGACCACCTCGAGATTATACCCTTTCAAACAAAAAAAAAGAAGTTTTAAAATCGGTACACAACAGACGGAGAAATCGATAAGAACACTGACATGCCTATAAAATTTCAGACTTTTCCTTGATTCCCATGCATTTCCCCATCAGATTCTGATTTGGTGACAATGGGACCACCACGAGAGTGCACTCTTTCAAACAAAAAAAATAATATAAAATCGGTGTACAATTGACGGAAAAAACGTGAAACATACAAAAGTTAAAAACCTCAACGAACAAAACAAATGATCTTCAAGCAGTAGGTCAAGCAAAAGATCTATAACAATTAAAGTAAGTTTTATCTTAACTTACCGCTGGCTGGTCGTTAAAGTTCTTACTCGTACCGGCTATTCTTTCCAACTCGAATTGATTTGATCGGGTTCCTGCGGCTTTAGGGAACTTGGTAAAAGTCGAACTCGATGCAAGCCGCACGAAAATAGGTTTAAGGAAAGACTGAGCCAGTTTTAAAAGAGAATTATTCTTTAGATAAGTTCAGCATACGGAAGTAACGTTGATTTATAGCTTCTCCTATGATTGAGTGTTCAGGTAATGCTCCTTTGCTTTGTGAATCGGTATTATGGATAGTTTCTTGAATTGTGAGTCGAGTATTGAAAATATGTTCTTTATGTTTTTTTTGGTTTAATTTTTATTCTAAGCGAATAAATTATTAAGAGTCGATACTACCTCAGCTCGAATTCGAATTTTTCCCGTACTAATACGGTTAATTTTGCTTGGGTTTGGCGGCAGGGACATTTTTATATTTTTACAAACAAAATTAAGGCAATATGAAAAAATGTACGTATTCTGTTTAGTTTAGTTGTTATAAAAACATCATTGGTATAATATGTAAAGTACACAGAAAAAAAGAAATTCTATTGATTAGAAAGAGCTATTTCTCAAAATATTTGTTAATTCTGAAAGAATATTTATTACAAGTAATAAAATATTGTCATTACAAAAATGCGGCGTATCTTTTTCTAATACAATTTTATTCTTGACTTTATTCTAACTTTTAGACAAATACGTTCACTCAAGATTTTTATTTCATTACTAATCAATTAACTGGACATTACTTCCATCAAAAATTTTTTACCTCTTGCATGAAATTTAAATAATTTTAAATGAATTCAAAATTTCTTGGGTGTAAGTATTTTAAGAAAATATATTTTTAGACAAAAAAATATCAGATTAATATTCTAAATTCTAGAGTATATTTTTAAAGCAACATTTCGTTGCGTATTCATAGTCAATATTGTCGTGACATGTCGCCGAAGGCCCACGTGTTAACGGTTACTTTTATTTGTGCTTGTAATCATAAAAATCATAAACAGTCATTTTTCCAAAGAAACAATACGTAGTATCTCTTTATAGGTTGTTAGTGTGTTCTTTGTAGTCATAATTTAAGACATTTGGTTTCAGCATTAAATCAAACTACACTTGTAACAAGCACAACTTTAACTTGTAATTAGTTCCATCGCGCCACTGCTAGATGGCATTAGTTGTACTCTGAAACGCGCTATCGTTTTGTTAAATAGTATAAGCCATCTCATATGTTTAGAATTGTTACTGCTTTTAACCGATGTAGCATTTATATGGCACTGAGCGGCACTCAAGTATTTGAGACGATTCTGTCCTATTTCTGCTACTTGTAAAGTTTGGCACTAAACTATGTATGTGCTTTCACGCTTGTGAGACACACTGTTTGGTCCATAACCCAGTAAATTAACCCTTTTTGATAATATACGCCTTTCTACACCGAAATCTGAGGGTTATATTCCAGAACTCTACTCAATGCTCAAGTCAGGATTTGAGTATTGCAGTGAGCACTGAAAATCATACTCAAGTCCTTGACATTAGGGTCGTATTTCCAGTGCTTGAAATCATACTCAAGGCTGCTCAAATCCTGACTTGAGCATTGAGTAGAGTGAGGATCGAATTCTAGAACTCTAATCAATGCTCAAGTCAGGATTGCATTGGAAACACAAGCACTGGAAATATGACCCTAATGGCAGGGACTTGAGTATGATTTCGAGTGCTTTAAACCATACTCAAATCCTGACTTGAGCATTGAGTAGAATTCTAGAATACGAGTAGAATTCTAGACGCCTGAGTCTCAATTCGTCGTACTACGCAACCCCTTCGTTGACAAGCGCTACTGACTTAAATATAGAAAACATAAACCTTCAGTCAAATAATTAAGTACCTCTCAATTTTTCATTCTTTTTTTTTCAAGTCAAAACCAGAAATTTCTAATAACTAATAAATATTTTGTTGAATCTAGAGTAGCTTTATGACTTAAGTAAATTAATTTGCTCTTGGATTTAATATTTCTGTCTTGTAACTAAAATACACTTCTGAGACTTTTTTACTATTATCAAGTAATTATTCTCTAGCGTTTATAGGGAGAGAATCGTTTTGTGTTGGATTTAATAAATTTGTCTTCATAAAAAGAATTTTGTCTTTTTCTGAGTAAACTGTTTTTACCGTGTACCTATTGAATACAGTTGTTTTTTTTTGTGAAATTTCGAAGTATTTTCGTGCTTTTTTCTATCGTAAAAATTTTTAGGAACCGTGTTTTCACACCGTAGAGTAATCAGTGTATAACTAACGTGACCTTTTTTGTTCCTTGGCGCGAGACGCCTGTAAAGTTTTAAAAATAAAAGACATGTTTGTGATAGTTACGAAATGTTTAATAATAAAAAAACAAAGATAAAAAACTTTTTGAATGTTTGAACACTAGTATATTCGATATCTGGTTGGCTGGCTTTATCTATCTTTCGCTTTCGCGCCATTTTTTTAATATTTATTGTTGTATTTATTTGTATTTATTTTAATACGTGTGTTCTGTTTTGTGAAAGCGGGACACTTTTAAATATTTTGGAGGCAGCGGGACACGAAGCCTAAATGCGGGACCGCTCAAATGTGATCTGTATGTATATCCTCAATTTATTATATATTTTTTCCTAAGTGATTGATTTTACACTCACTGTTTGCGGAATTAACCAAAGCCGTTTGAGGTTGTATAGACTTGCGTAACTTTCAGGTTAGTTTTCTCTACTTAATTTCGGTGGCAATTGTTGTTATTTAAGTATTCGAGTATATTATTGTGAAATATGAAATAATATTTCAGGATACCACAGACAAATATTGAATAATACATCATTATAATATTGTACTAAGTATACACTTACAAAAATTAGTAATTTTACTAAGTACTGCATTTATTTTTTTCATTCACTATACAACATACTCCAATTGCAAAATATTTTAACAATAGGCATTTTTTACTTTATCATCAAAACATTTATGCGCCGAGCAAGGGTAGGAGACTCAGGCGAGGGTCTTTTTAGTAAATCAAATGTTTTACTAAATCAAATTTATGAATTACAAGGATATTAGAAAAATCAATCAAAACATATTAACGAGCAGTAGGTATTGTAGTTCTAGTACTATCTGCTTGGAATTTTTCATTAGAGGACATACTGGATACGAAGAAACCGCCTTTGTTGTTGAATTATTTTTTAATTTTAATAGCCTCTTGCGGTTTCATGGGTAGAAAACGGACTTTTTTTGCAACCTAATTTGCCGAACTTAATTCAATGTGTAAGTTTATCCATGACATTTACGGGACGATGCTTGACGTCAGCTATATATTCTTGGACGCAAATATTTATCATATCATGATTTAGAACTTCATATGATGAAAATAAACAATTTTGTCAAATTATAAGTTACGTTTCAAAGTTTGAAAACAAAGATGTTCAAAGGTCACGACATACGGAGCCGAGATGTGAACACTCACGATACGTGTTTTCTGAGTTTATCTGAAGGACAAGTAACGAAACGAGGTTTTCTGAATGAGAACCAAAGTCGTCTATAGAGCTGGTAGAATAAACAAGCTGAAGTGGCAGTGGGCTGGTCTATCTGTCGAAGAACCAATAATCGACGGGGAAAGCGAGTAATTGAGTGGAGACCACGACTCTGCAAACGTAGTGTACGTTTGCAGTGTTACGATCTGCGAAAGCCTGATGGCAGTAAGTGAATGCCACAAGCTGAGGACCAGGCCAAATGGCGCGCATTGGGAGGGTCCTTTGTCCTACAGTGGACTGCGATAGGTTGATGTTGATAAGTTACGTTCCTTAGAGTTTTAAGGGATGATTTGTTTGAAGAAGTATGCACGAGCGCTGTTGAAAAATGTGTTTATCCATAAGTAAAAATAATACTGACAAAGAGTACCATAGAGTAGTCTATGAGGCGGAGTGTAATGAATAAAAACCCGCAGAAAACAAAGAAATCTGATTTCGTTTGGCTTTCTTGTTTTAGTTGGAAATATTTTTTGTATTGAATCCCCCGCGGGGTCCATGTGTGAAGAGGACCATAAATCAAAGAGCTCTCAATAAATCTTAAGTGTGTGCGACTTTCGCGAAGACGTATCCGAATAATGTAGTTTTTAAGGGTCGACAAAAAGTGGTGGGGTGTCTTAAGCCCCCTTTGGATGTTTGTTTTGGAGAATAAAGATTCATCGGCTGATTTATCAAGATGATTACAATCAGTTTCAAGAATTATGCGCTGTAAATAAACTTATATAAATAAGTAAAAATTTATATTTTGTTACGCAAACACAGGTAAGGTTTTAGAATAACATAAATGATTAAGTAACGTCATACTTAACCATGGCTTGAAATTGATTTGAAAATATTTCATAAAAATTACCTTGGTTTAAAAATACAATGGTTAGGAAGAGAGCAATTCTGAACATCTGCACTAGTGATCTCAAATATTTTACTTTATGAAATCATTTTCGATCGTAATTCAACAATTGATTGAATTTATTTTATCTTTTTTTACCCAATATTCGTTAGGATGATTGTATTTAAAAGCCGTCATTTTCTAATTATACCGCGCCAAATAACCCTTTTAGTGGTATGCAAACAACAAAACCAAAAAAAGGTTAGTTTTGCTTAGCTATACTAACGGGTGTGAAACTTGGTTTTTTATAGTCTGACGAGGTAAGACATTCGCGCAATGTGTGTGGTTGGCATAATGCTTCAACGTTGACTGTGAACTTGCGGAGACCCGAAAATAGTAAACGTATACGTTGACTATTTTCGGGTCTCAGCAAGCGCAGCAAGGTAAGCCTGTGAGCTAAACTCGAAAATGTCAAGCTCTAATAGTAGCCCGTCAGCTAAAGATAGCTTTTAACAAATCCACAAATACACCTTCCTATAGCAGCTTGCTTGAGTCTCTATTAGTTTCCAAGTCACGGAGGCTTGCTAGTGTAGAAACTTGGCCCAAAAAGGGTGGTTGGACCGATTTTGCCAATAATAGGACAATCTCATCTTACACTCTGTAACATTATGGTATACTCAACTATTCCGGTAACTGCCAACCTGGATTTCACCGAGGTCATGCACAGTGTATCGTTCATGTGCTCTTCCGAGTTACCTCCATGACTTTCGGAAGAGAGGTGATTTGTAAGTTTATTAGCAAGCTTCCAGAATGGTATTTGTTACTGGATTTCACACTCAGAAAACTGGTCTTGGAAGGCTACTCATTCGATCAGGGAGCTATTAATCAATGCCACATTTCCTCAGGGATCTGTTCTACCCGCAATACTTTTCTTGCACCAAAGATCCGCTAATACCCGGTAACCTTAGGTACGCAGACGCCAGCATAGTTGTGGACGGATATTTTTTCACAAAGAAGTATTGAATTTAGTATAGAGATACCTTGGTTGAAGTTCAGTACTGTAATAAATAAATGTAAATTTTCATATAAAATTTTATAAAAGTAGTGTTGGTCATGTGAAGGAGTTTAATTTTTAACAAGTATCTAAACTATACATTAAACAAATCCCAGCAAGCGCTATCAATATCAGATTAGTTCTAAATTTTCACAATTAAGTGCCACAAAAAGCAAAAATGTCTATATTCTGTGACGCCAAATCCTTAAAACTAACGATTTTTTCTATAGATTGTCCATAAACTGGTGGCTAATACAACTTTTAATTTAAAACACATGAACGTATCACACGTTGCAAGTATATAATGACAAAAATATTGCTACACCGAAATGATGAAAACATGACACCTTGAAAAATTACTCGTAACATGAAAAAACTCTGACACCCAAACAAATGGTTACCAATCGCAAAGAGTTTTTGTTCTAACTTTGTTTTCACACAAAATCTGCAGATATCATGAAACGTGCTCAGACTTCTAAATATTTTTTTGACTCCGTGCTTCCAGATCTTTTCTACGAGTTCTCCTAATAGACGTCCGATGAGGCAATATCCGATCCCTTCTTCGCATCGAATCAAGATCCCTTAATCTTTTTTAGCGAAATTAAACCATTTGTAAATGTTCGGAACGGAGTAAGTCAATCTATACATTGAATTAGTTGCTGTTGAGCGGGCGATTTGAGCAATATTTTAGAGGTGGCACAGAGAATGGGGTATTTTGCACCCAGTCCACGTCCTCGCCTATTCATCAAGTCGGCGAACCCATTACGAGCCCGCCACCTGCACGGTCCCTAGTTTGCGTTATGCGAGATTATTCCCGGCTTTCATTCACTGCCGCCAATAACTTGTTGAGTTATTACTTGAATCACATTGGATTACAGTTGTTAGACTTCGTGTCTCAGCACAATTTGTGCAAGTTCTACAAAAACAAGTGCTTCATTGTTTGAAAATCATTTTGCTAAAATTTTATAGTTTCTAGCGGGTTATGCTTTAACATTGTCACAACGACGGAGAAATATTTCATTACGTTAATAATTTTAACAACTGACACCTATAATTATATTGTCAATTTTTTTTTGCTTGACTGTGATAAAGTCGTAATACATACAATCATATTCTTTTGCTGTGTATCAGTAGTATCAAATCTAGAAACGATTTTTAGAAAACATAATGTTGCTATTATGACATAATATATGTAAAAAATTGGTATTATTACATTGGAACTTTACGCTGATATAATAAACTTTAACAGATCACGATAAATTTATGCGATATTTGTTTCAGCGACGAAAGGTAATAATAAAATAAAGTCAATCAGTACCTTTAATCAGGTTAAGTGTTTGGAGTATTTACGTCTCGATACGCTATCATTTGGTGCGAGAATAAGCCTTCAAATCCTCGGTATATTAAGACGATTTTGTAAAAGGGGATTAACACATTTTTTGCCTTCGAGCTACAAAGTATCCCTTTTAATGCGCATTAACAGGGAATCGAACAGGCTGCACTGTTTGTCTATTTTCACGTGCAAAAACACCTTCAAGAGTAGAAGAATGCATATTTTGGGTAAACTCGATCTGTCGTTGAATTGTGGTATTTGACAACGTAAAACGAAATTTTATTTAAAACTATAAACTTGTACCACTCCTGAAAGGTTAATTATATGCAAACTACATTCATGGGCTTATGAAAAGCTCAGGGTTTAGCCTTTGTTGGGCCGTATATCACATTTGTACTAGCCGCTACTAGACTACAAGGCATTTTAGCCTTGGTTCCCACGTACTAGTCTGCACATCTATTTATTACTTACTTCGATGCTCTTTACTATTTTAGTCGCAGCATACCGTCTGATGAAAATAAATTACCTGTAGAATTTATGATTATTACGGACATAAAACTATTTAAAAAAAGACTGAGAGATTTATTATTACAAAAAATTTTGTTACTCCGTAGAAGAATTTTAAATTTGTTGCTCAATTTATAAACTGTTGTTTTTTATTTAATATATTTTTTTAATTGATTGTTTTAAATTGTTCTTTTTGACTCATAATAATTTTATATACTTTGTCGTGACATTGTGTTATTGTTAATTATTTTTTTAAATTTCTAATAATTCATTAGACTCTGTATTTTAATTAATTTGCATGATTAAACTTAAATCCATGACATTCAAACACATGTATATTGTAGATGAATAAATGATTAAATTGAATTGAAAAATTTCGTCCAGGGAAGTACTTTAGCTTTACTTAGTTCTGATTTTGAAAGGTAAGGGTGCTAGTGAAACTACAGGCACCTGGGACTAGCAGCCTACTTTGCCTTGAGACGAGACGAGACGAGACGAGACGAGACGAGACGAGACGAGAAGAGCCGAGAAGAGACGAGAAGAGCCGAGAAGAGACGAGAAGAGACGAGACGAGGGGCGAGGGGCGAGGGGCGAGGGGCGAGGGGCGAGGGGCGAGG
>NW_020654289.1:14326094-14358299 GCF_003589595.1 Hyposmocoma kahamanoa
ACGAGGGACGAGGGACGAGGGACGAGGGACGAGGGACGAGGGACGAGAGACGAGAGACGAGAGACGAGAGAAGAGAGGAGAAGAGAAGAGGAGAGAAGAGAAGAGAAGAGAAGAACTAAATACTACAACGCGATGTGAAACCACCAAAAGTTGAGCGAAGACTCGTCATTTTTAACCAACTTCAAAAAAGGAGGACGTTATACGTTCGGCTGTATGTTTCATGTACGACTTCTCCGTCAATTGTGGAGCGATTTGAAAAATTATTATTTTTTGTTTAAAAGGCTATATATAACTCTCGATCAATCTGATGAGGTCATGTCACCTGATAATTCTATGAAAATCGAGCGAAATCAAAAGTTCTCGAAAGTGAAAACAAAAGGCCAGAAATACATGAAATAATTATATGTTCATGATACACGCAGTTAAATGTCGAGAGTAACAAACTTAAACCACAGTCTAACTAATTCCTATCGATTCAATGTATTACGTTATGTAACGAGATTATAGAAGTTATTCTCCTGGATAGAGCGTTCGCAAAAAAGAGTCAGAAATACTAGTACCTTGTCCTGCTCCGCCCTGCTTCCCGCGCTATTTCTCATGGCGCTGATGGAATAGGGTTATCAGAACGGTGCAATGGTGCAAACTACTCTTATATGGTACCCAATCTACTAGTCTTGGTAGTTATTATACGTAGAAAAAAATAACAAAAATTGTAATTTTCATGTGACTTATGCAATCAATATTTAATCACCATAAATTTCGTTATTGATCACAAATTGATCAAATACTATCTACATTTTTAAACGTGAATCTGTTTTGTTTTTCTGTTTTCTTTCATTCTTTCTTGCTTTTTTATGAATGTTATTAATTTTTTTTGCATGACAAAAACAACCCAACAAATGCGATATGGAGACCATTTTGTTTCGATGCTAAGCTACATTTTATATTTTCAAATTTGTTAGGGAATGAGACCAAAGAAATAGTTTTTTTTTCAGTTCTGTCCACTTGATTACTTTCTTTGTGTACTAACTCGGGCATCCCTAGAATTCCCATTAGCACGCCCAACACGGCAGATTAAAATGTTAACTAACCACCCTTTGTCCTCACTCTATTCAGCGCCTTGTTTATTTGTATTAGCCTCATTTTGCCGATCTTTTCCGTGAATCATTTGATGATTCAACATCACTTGATGTTTGCAGTAGAATTTTTTGAAAGTTGAAAATAATTTATTTGAATAAACTTTAATTATTTACAAGAAAACTATATACTATTATTTTCCATTATCAAACTACTTATTTAAAAGCGTTGGTTACTATAATTAAAATTGTATGGGTAACATTTTTGGTAAATGCTTATATAGGGCTTGACATACGCAAATTTCAGGAAATATTTGTAGGCGTATCATACATTCTGGAATTACAAATCGATAAAGTGAAGTGCCAGAGCAACGAAGCGAAAATTTAGAGCGTGTTTTTACATTTGACATAATTTTAAATATAGTTTAGTAGAGTCACTACTGTGGATTTTTGACATCCAGTACGCAGAAGCTGTATAATAGTTTTTAATATAAAGGTTTTATTTTACTATATTATATGTATATAGGCATATTTTGCGAGCGAACGAATTGGGAGTGTAAAAAAAATCAAAATTTCTTTAAACCTCTGTAGTTTTCAACAATCGCAGATAAGAAGTTATATAAAAGTACATAAAAAGCAAAATGGTGGAATGGGGAGCGACCTCGGCACTCAAAAGTACTTTGCCCTATAGTTGGCCGCGCTGGAGCATTGCAGTAGGATATGCGCGGCCGTTTCCTTTCCTTCCAACCACGCTCTGCATAGAGAGCTGTCTATGACGCCTAGATTAAGCAGGTGTCTATTATTATGGATTATGACCTGTTAGAGTAGTAGTTTGAGCTTTAGAAATTTAGACAGTTGACACATACTATATAGTATAATACTTAGAAGAATTTTAAAATATTTGCAGTGTTGCTCGCATTCAATTTGCACCAGAATTTTGTTGTTGGGGGAGTACATTCGAATGTTATCACTACACAATTGTGTATGATGGATGCAGCTATTTTTACAGCACTATCATGTATGCGCGTCCAATTTTTATTGCCTTTTTGTGCGGCAGTTACGAATCGATTTGGACGAAAGCCAATCGCATCATTTTAATAGTAGCCCCGCGATGGTAAACCTTTCACATATTTTCCCACTGCACGCTATTATGGTTCTGTAAAAAACCTCCTAAAATCAAGTTTATTACTTGTTTTAAACTAATTATAATCGCAGATGACAGGCGTGTCGCTTAACACTAGGCGTACGATCGCATCATAAGTCTTGAATATTTTTTCAATCCACTGTGTTATATTACATTATATTTTTTCAATATGTCTGAATCCACAAAGACAATTTGAACTTTATATGTCTTTGTTGCTCTGCAATAAGCTGTGATACAACAATTTTCGCATAGATTTTATAATAACAGGAAAGTTCCAAATAACCACAAGAATTACCTGGTCTGAAAATAGCTTAACTCCCATTAAGGAATTAACTAGGGAATGTTCTACGAGTAACACAATAAAGGAATTCAATCTCGACTCTTCCGAAGCTCTATCCAGATCAGTACCAATTTAAAAAAGTTATCCCAAATTAATCCTACCGGGAATGGAAACCGGGACGTCCTCATTCAATGCAAAACTTTGGGCCACCAAGGTCGTCTTTCTGTCGTCGTAGGTTTAAAACTTAAGTAAAATTTTTATGATTTTGAAAGTAATATCCCACGAATGAGCTTTTCGGTGAAGGAAACCTGCACACGTCAGGAAAGCAATTTAATTATGTGTGTGACGTTACCAATCCCCATTGCAACCGCGTGGATTTTTTTTACAATATCAAGTGACGGGACGAACAAGTCGTGCGCCTGATTGTAAGCTACACCTACACATCTGTCCATAACAGTTGCAGTGCCACTCAGATCCTTAAATTTCAAAGATCTGAGACATAAGTTGACAAGTCCCATGTGCCTGTAATTTCACTAGCACCCTTACCCTTCAAAACTAGAACACAGTAATGCTGACATTACTGCTTGGTGGCAGAAATAGGTAAGGTGGCAGTACTTCCCTGGACGAACTCTTTCATAAGGAGCTCCACTGCTACTAACTACTAACCCACTGAGGAGGCCTATGCCCAGCAGTGAGACTATCTTAAATTCCTCTACCCTTACTATATATATACTCGTAGTAAGATAAGGGTTTTTGTTTTTTCTCGAATATGACAAACGCTTAGTATTAATATTAGCATGGTTCATTATTCGCACATAATTTATCATCTTCGTGTAGAGCCTTGAAATAAATACTTGCACTTTCGACGCCCATTCCGAGCATCTAAAATTAAATACTCTAGGGGTGCTACTCTCATAAAGAAGATTGTGTAAACTGTTTGAGACATTATTGACATAAATTTGGTTCGCTGCGAGAAATTTCCTTATGGAAATTGTTATGTGTATTCAGTAGAATACTTTAATGTTGAAAGGGTATGTTTTGGAGTAAAAAATACTGTAGTTAATAATTTTGATATTGTCTTATTACTTGTTTTTTATGATATTAAGCAACTGGATGAACAAGCCGTGTGATTACTGGTAATACCACGACAGTTGCAGAACCATTCAGAGATTTAAATCGTAAAGATCTGAGAGGTACAATCATTGCGCCCATCATCCTGAGACATAAGTTGACTAGTCCCATGTGCCTGTAATTTGAAAAGCACCCTTTAAAATTTAATTCAGTATTCTAAGAGCTGTTACAGGTTGTTTGAAAACAAATTATCCCGTTGAAATGTTATAAACGACTGTCAACGACTATTAATTGCCTCCGTGGCCGAAT
Organism: Hyposmocoma kahamanoa; assembly: GCF_003589595.1. NCBI lineage: Eukaryota > Metazoa > Arthropoda > Insecta > Lepidoptera > Cosmopterigidae > Hyposmocoma > Hyposmocoma kahamanoa. The sequence goes on from NW_020654289.1 coordinate 14,329,975, forward strand.
GGTTACCACGCTGGTCTACTATGCAGGGGTCCTGGGTTCGATTCCCAGGCCTAGCTTGTACAGCTTACGTTTATTTCTCCCGTGAGTTTGGGTGTAATTTGTGGTTGTCTACGTATCTCCATGGCACCCGCCATGTGTCATGTGCCCGCGTACGCTAGTGCGGTTATTTTTTTTAAAGAAATAAAAATATGTATTTACAGATGACTTCGGTGGCTTAACGATTTGAGCTATAGGCGCTGGATGCGGAGGTCCGGGATTCGATTCTCGGTAGAACCAATTCGGCAAATGAACTATTCTAAATTGGTTTTGGTTTGGCTGTTCTGGTACTCATAGTACAGGAAATTCACTAGTTTTGACCAGTTAACTGACGTACTATTCTGGCACGCATTATTATTATGACCACAATAACCTTAATTTTTTTCAGTTTTCGTTCAAAATATTATATTATTTTGTAAGAATTCCCTCGACTGTATGTTTAATAATGAATTTTTTACTGAAATGTTCTCGGTCTTCAAAGAAATGTAGCATTATGGCTCTTTAAGATACACTTTCATAAATTCTGCTTCTCCTTAGACACGCTTATTTGGACGCTAAATGTTAAACGTCGAAACAGAAATCATATTTCACAGCCCGTACATTCAGCAAAACAAAACTGACAATTGCGAATTAATTGTCTTAGATTTTTTATACAAATAATATGTAAATTTTAATAACTGTGCCTATACGTAACGAAATAGCTCAATGTCAAACAGAAAAGCACACAGGCACCAAAGCCTATGGATGTGGTTTCGGTACACTAGGATTTGTATTGACTATTAATACAAAAACCGAACGGATTTGATTTCTGTGGATCGCATAGAAGTGTAAATATTTATTTAGGTTTCTAGGGATCGTGTGGAGTAGCGTCTGTGCTATACCAGGGCGATCGCTTTACCAACTGAGCTTCGAGTTAGCAAACCTTATAAATTTTTATATGCATTAGTTACATTTTTGTCTTTGGATTTTTGCCGTAGCGCCATCTGTGTGAAAGCTATAAAAGTTTGTTCTTCGCTGTCCTGTCGGATCGAAGGAATTTTTCTTTATGTTCGATCTTTGTATTAATGTTATAACAAACTAGTGGAGCAATTTCATTAAAACAAATTATTAAAAAAAAATTAACTGGAAAAATATTTAGCTTCAAAGATAAGAAATAGCTCCCTCATTTTTGTTTTTTTTTATAGCCTATGACATTCCCACAACCAAGACGAATCTGACGACACCTCATATGTCAAAATCAATCAAGCCATTGAGGCTGTACAGGGAAACATAGAAATGGACATGAAATGGTCATACATTATGTATGTATACACTCGAAAAACGTAACCCCCGGCAGTCAGGTAAAAATAAATGAATATCATGGTGATAAAACGTCACAATATTCATTAGAATCAATATTATACTAAGATTGTTCTAGGTAAAATTATTACGGACGATGATAACCTGTTTTTTTAGCCGCGTGTACTGGAACTTTGTGTTTTCTTTTAAACACGGTAAATAGGAATAAAGGGGTGGAAGAAAAGGATACAATAAAGGAATAAAAGAGCGCCCATTGGTTGGTATAATTTTCTGCTGTAAAAGAGGAAAATTTTAGTAAAATACAACCTTTACAGATACAAGGCAAATTCGCGCTCCGTATAATGTAATTAGGTAATAATGAATACTTATTATGGATATTTTTTTAGAAGAAAAGGGGGTTTCTGAATTTTTTGCTCTTTTGTACGTGGCTTACGGAAAGAATGATAATAACAGTGTAAAGTCCAAGTGTAAAACTATATTTCGTGCACGTAATGTTATATATATATATATACATTCAAATCCATCCAAATTTTTTTTTATGATACTATGTGACGGGATGAACAAGTCGTGCGCTTGGTGATAAGCGACACTGACAGCTGCACCACCACTCAGAGCCTCACATCGCAAAGATCTGATGGCCACTGCGCCCTCACTCTGAGACTAAGTTGACAAGTCCCATGTGCTTGTAATTTCACCAGCGCCCTTATCCTTTAAAACTGGAACGCATTAATACTAACATTACTGCTTGACGGCAGAAATAGGTAAGGTACTCCCATGAAAGAGCTCTCTGCTACTAAAATTTAAAAATGTGTTCTAACAATTTTACGGATGTAGCGGGTTTGCTATAATTACGCATGTGCAAGGGTTTGTTAGAAACTGAAACATAATTCAAACGCATAGACTGAAGCACTGTTGAAACGTTTAAAATATAATGTGCCAGATTAGTATCTGTATGTTCGAGAATGCTTAGTAGCATTACCTGGTCTCGAACATACTATGAATATCAGAGCAACGCAATTAACTCTGGGGCATTTCCTAGAACACTCACACTAGAACCAATTTAGGAAAATTCATTTTCCAAATTGATTTTATCGAGAATCGAACCTAGAACCTCCTCATTCAGTGGCCACAGTGCAAACCATTAGGCTACCGAGGTCGTCAAATATGTCTTACCTGTATAATTTATAATAACACACAAAAAATGTATTGTTTAATTTGCTTTATTTATTAATTTCTTAACACACGAGTATGTACGTATTCTAAACGTAAAGAAACTTTTTCCTTTTCTATTCTTCGATTGACGAAATAAATAAAAAATGGATGCTTCATCGCTATAGAAACTAACTACACTTTTAGAGCTACTGTATTGAAAAAGTTTTATTTTTACTTGTCACACCGTCTTGAAAAGTTGCGCTTACGGTACAAGTCTGTAACATAGTATGTATCTGATTGTAAACGAACGGAGGGTTTAGAAGTGTCTGCTTGTACTGGCCTCTCTAGTTCGAACTGTACAAAGAGCCGGTTAAAGGGATAAGAGCCCGTCACAAACACAAGCCTTTAGGCTTACTGCTTCTTCGGCGGCGTTGGTTTTTAGTATATTTCTATTGCTCTTTCTATAAAGAACCTCGCAGATTAAAATTAAAAAGTTTTAAACCTTCAACTACTTCTTTTTAGAAGCTTTTCTCATTAGAATAGCAGTTTCATTGACGAATGATTTGTATGGAAAATTATAGAAATTTTGAAAACTGATAGAACAATAATCTCAACACAGAGTACTAAAAATACCGACCTCAAAAGTACGTGGAATTACATATAATGACCAACTTTTATTGAAATCGGTTACCGGAAAGTACGCAAATCCGGATTCATCCCCTAGTTCGTCACTATACGGGACTTGACACAGGAGATAATAAAAATCGGTTTTCACTACTGAAAGTATATTCAGAGAAAAAAACGCCTTGAATTGGAGAATAGCAAAATCAACCATTAAAATAATTGCTTTTTATAATAACATGTAGGCGCTATTTACAAAAGTGAATCGTCATGCGTGAACAACCACCCGTGATTTTCTGGAAAAATTAAATGGGACCACTATGGAGGTAACCTCTTTAAAAAAAAGAATCATGAAAATCGGTTCACAAATACTAGAGTTATCGCGTAACATACATAAAAAACATACAGTCGAATTGAGAATCTCCTCCTTTTTTTAAAGTCGGTTAAAAATAGTTATTTTATTATATCCAGTAACGAAAAATACCATAACAGTTGTAGTGCCGCTCGTAGCTTTAAATCACAAAGATCCGAGGAACACTGCCACTGCGCCCGTCACCCTAAGACAAGTTGAAAAGTCCCATGTGCCTTTAGTTTCACCACAACCTTCATTCTTAAAAACCGGAGCGCAGTTAATGTGAGCACATTACTGCTTGGCGACAGGCAAGGTGGCAGTACCTCTCGGGACGAATTCTTTCACAAGGAGCACATCTGCTATTAGTTTATGTTCATAGGAAAGATGTGCTCATAAACTTAATCTTTTCGTCACTTCCTTTATAGTGTAGAACGTTATAATCGTTAATATTTTGCAGTGTTGTATTAAATGTATCTTGTAATTGTAGTAGCATAAAAGAGTATGAAAATATGTTCCCTGAGACAATACAAAAGCACCGCGACATCGTCTTTCAGATTCAAATTGCCATAAAAGTAATCATAATAAAAACCGCATTAAAACAAGAATGGAGTAGGAAAATTGAATTTTTGCTTCCGTTTTGTTTTGTCTTTTATATTGGGGCGTTACTTATGTTTGTGAAATAACAAGCTTTTAACTGCCCATAAAAGCAATTCACTGTGTATAATATGCAATATCTTGCTGACTAATTTAATGATCAACTCGTTTATATATTGAATTTTTCGGTTAATGTCGTCTGTAATCAATGTTAATCATATGAAAGAATAATTTGCCTTTAATGGATTTGGACCTGTGGTTCCTATTTAATTTTTCTCAATTTCTTTCCAGTAATTGAGAAAAAATAAATAGTTCAGTAGTCGGTCCGTAACCTTTTTATGCCAATTTTTCGTGAAATGTGGAATTATTACGTAATCACTACTATTTTTAACCGAGTTCAAAAAAGAAGGAGGATCTTAATTCGATTGTATGTTTTTTGTATGTATGTTACGCGATAACTCCGGTATTTGTGAACCGATTTTCATGATTCTTTTTTTGTTGGAAAGGGGGTACCTCCATAGTGGTCCCATTTCATTTTGAAGAAAATTATCTACCTTGAAGGGTGGCTGATCACGCATGAACATTCATCTTTATAAATAGCGCCTAAATTTTACTTAAGAAGCAATTATTTTAATGGTGGGTTTTGCTATTCTCCAATTCAAGGCGTTTTTCTCTCTCAATATACTTTGAGTAGTGAGAATCGATTTTTATTATTTTTATGTCAAGTCCTGTATAGTGGCGACCTAGGGGATATTTCAATAAAACTTGGCAAATGGATGTAATTCCACATACTTTTGAGGTCGGTTTTTTAGTACTCTATACTGTGAGATTATTTTCTTTGTCCGAGCTACAGCACTTATAAATTTATATTTATCATTTTAATTCACCTCTACGACACTTATAATAAGTCGGTATAAAGTCCCAAAGGATACTATGAAATAGCTTCTATGCGTATATCAACTAATTCTTTAGTAGTAATTATATGTAACTTCACATTACAGCCTTACCAAACCAAAAATTACCGACACCCTGTCCCTGTGTGGCCCTGTCAGGAACGCTACCAAACGGCAAAAGGCTCAAATACGCCAACATTAACTTTGTGCCTTTTGCGGTTGAAATTCAGGGTTCCTGGGCGACTTAGGTGAAACCCGCTACACAGCTTTAAGTGAACCTCGTTGAAGCTTCTGGTACTTCCTCAGCTACTTCCTTTATCTACAACAACTACGAAGCTTCAGTACGAGTATAATGCCCCAAGACAAAGGCCTTGATGACATGCTCTACTTACTTTTCTACATTAAGCATATTTAGTATAGTCAGGTGTGGTAAGAAGAATATATTTCATTTTGAGTCTAATTTTTGATCTTTAGGAAGAACAAATAAAGTCTTATAACAATTTTGATGTACGTACAATAAAATTGCCTTTGTTTATCAGCGTTACATGTTTTATCATTACACTGAATTCAATACTTGCGATATATTTGACGAAAACGAGCAAATTGTGCTAACGTTTCTCGAGAAGTTCAGTCATCATATTTCTTAGAAAAGTAATGTACAAGATTTTATAACTGTCAAATTGGTTTTTTCAACTTTTGTATTTGAAGTATAGTAGCGACATCTCATTAAAATCGTTTAAATTAATATTTTTGTCTGTTTTATCCATTGAGAGACTATAGTGCTAAACTCTTTATTTAAAATATGAGTTAAGGCTTGAAATCCTCTACCCTCGGCGTTATTCTTACCCCACCTGACAACAATAAAATAATATATATTTTCTGTATTTAAAGCCATTTCAATATTGATAATAAACTTTCGATAATAGCTAACAAAATCTACTCCTACCATTAATGACACTCGTAACCCTTGATTGTACAATCAAGGGTTACTTATCTCATTGATTGTTCTCGTATTCCATTGTCTGTTTCAATGCTTTCAACAATACTCTGCACCGTGTGACGTGGAATCAGGCAAGAAATGTGCAAACAGCGTCGGAATATTCATGTGCGTTAATATTCATAGCCACGACACCTGCACTTCAGTTTAACTTGCGTGCACATGGATTATCTGGCGTGTTATACGAATACATCCTTGACTTATGTCTATGAAAATCAAGATATGTAATCTTGTTATTACACCTGTACAGTATAACTAATAGTGCAAGTACGATTAACTAAACCGTTTCTGCTGTATTATTTGCCAATTGAAATGCTATAAAACTATGAAATGATCTATTAGAGAAGGGCTATGAAAATTTATTCACAAACATATCAGATTATAAGAGAATAATACGAACTGTAGGCCTGTTCATATAATGGAAGTTGAGCCATTATTGCCACGCTAGGGAAGCGGTTTTCCCAAAGTTGCAAACTAATACACAGGGAGATGTTGCTGCCCAAGTTCTGGATTTATAGCTACCGTCGCATTGGTGATAATAGGTTTTCAGATTAAGTACTGAAAATATATTAATTCATAATTATCCTTGTAGTGGTATGTTACAATAAGGCGACGCCACATTGACGCCACTGCATACTAATTCAACATTACATATTGCACGTTAGCCCATTTGCGCCCGCCGGGCCCAATGGAGGACACTAGTTTAAGTATCCATATTTTTTTTATATTACTATTAATACTCATTACAAAAGTGTATATGTAAAGTAAAATAGTGAATCTTGATTTTATTACTTTACAAAATTTTTTAGAATTAAATAAAAGTGGTTTTACTGTTCCTTTTGCGGAGTTAATTTACCCACACGTGAAACGCTAAAGTTAGTTATTTTTCCTGTATGTTATTACCAACAATTTATTTATTTCCTTACATATATTGTTGAAATATATTCGTATACTATAAAATAAAAATTATATAATTGAGTTAAATAGGATTTTTACAACTTCATACAGTGGTATATAACGGTGTCCCCAATTGGGGCCATTGGGCGCATATGAGGTAGTTTATTAGTTTTTCATCTATTAGGAAATAATGACACAACGAGTATTTGGCAGCCACAATTATTACTATGGGCTTCAGAAAGCCGTTGAAACTTTAATCTATGATGAGAAAGACCTCATGGTCTTTCTCATCATGTTATGGTCCACATCATGTGGATATAGATTTAGAGGATATTTCCCGTAGAACCGAGTGCGCCCTCCGATGTAGAAGTACTATTCTTATGTAACAAGATCTAATAATCTACGGCAAACTGTGTGTCACCGAATAACTGAAACTATCTGCAAAGGAAATACTAAGAAATGTCTAGCAGTACCAGATTTGTAATACACAAGAAGAGTAAAACCGTGTCAATTTTAACTATCGCTTTTACCCAATCAACCAAATTCTGTTCGTTCTATGGCTTGACAATAGTGTTTGCACGATGAGCTCTGATTATGACAATGTCATTTCCCTGGTGAAAATAAAAAGATGAAGCGCTGTGAATAAACAGGAAGTTGACGTGGGTATCCCGCGTTATTTCAAACTTACCAGCAGGATAAATCAAGTTGATCAATCGTTTGCCTCGCACTGACATAAATGACCAGGCAAAAACTGATGGTGTGTTTTGTTCCACTACAAGCTGGACTTAGCACTACCTAATACACGGCGTTTACACCTTCTGACTAATGATACGAAGCTAGATCAGTTACAATCTAATGGTTACATCACGTCACTATTCGAGATACACACACTCAAAGTTTACATCCAGCAGCTTCTTTTTGCTAAATCTACAGTACATTGGTGTTGGTCACTACGCTCAGAAGTTGGCTTAACAGTTATCGTAACTGTTAAGCCAACTGTTAAGTAAACTGTGCGAATAGCTGTTAAGCCACAAATAAGCGCGTTGGCAGTATAAGAAGTGCATTAAGTCATTGTGCACCTACAAATATTGTTACAAATTTTTTGACACTGCCTGAGCCCATTGTTACCATTTGAGGACGGCATTATTTTTCATATAAAATAAAATATTTTTTTCTCATAATTTTCTCATAAGTAGGCTGTTTTGTAAAGGTTCATAAAAAGAATTACTTTTTTTTAACGCTATTTTGTATTTGGGCGTTAATGTTAAAACAATAGTATTTATTTATAATATCAAGTTACTGAACGAACAAGTCGTGCCACTCAGAGCTTTAAATCGCTTATGTCTCAGGGTAACTGGCGTAATGGTAATGTCCTTTAGATCTTTGCTTTAAAGATCTGAGCGGCATTACGACTGTTATGGACAGGTGTGTCGCTTACCAACAGGTGCACGAGTTCATCGTCTCAACACTTGGTATCATAAAAAAGTTGTTTGGCTAAAATTTTTCTCTCTTTCTATGGGGAGTCAAAAGTAAAACTCTGTTTGTTTACATATTCTTTTCTTTCTTAATTTTTTTTCTTAATTTCGTCTGAATTTAATTAACTTAGTAAGAATATAGGCAAATATTGAGGCACGTTACTGGGGAATGGCTCTTTCTGGTTATTAATTATTACTTTGCTTTTTGTTCTATAATTTTCTTCATTAATTTGTACGTAGGTATAAAACTGGTAATGACATCCTCAGATTACAAAGAGATGACATCGGCATAGTCTTACAAAAGTAAAATACCACGCTCTCTTAACATGAAAGGAATAATATTAACATCAGATATCTATCGTGGTAATCAAAGAGTCTCTAATAAGGATGAAGGTCAACAACTATGGCTTTTTATATATTTACTTAATGTAATTACATTCTTGGTATATAGTTTATTAGATCTTATTAACATGTGGCCAATTTTCATGGCCGACCTTAACCTCGGGTAGACTTGTTCAAGTTTTGTACGTTTTTGTATTTAAGAGCTTGTGTGCCGTGTACGAGAAAACTGCACGCGACTTCCATAGGTTGGTGAAATTACAGGCACATGGGCACAGTGGCCGTGCCCCTCAGATCTTTGCGATTTAAAGCTGTTAGTGGCACTGTGACTGCTATGGACAGGCTTGTCGCTTACCACCAAGCACACGACTTGTTCGTCCTGCTACTGGATATCATAAAAAAAACGAAACGACAAAAACCGAAAAAAGTTTTCCCAACCAAACCTAAATGAAAATCAGTGTTGGGAACGCATTGATTTTTTCCAGCAAATACTGAGTTATTTTTATAGTGACCCTTTTGTAACTGCAGCTGGCACAGATTCATCAAATAAATATATTTAAATAAATTGCTCTAAACGGTAATAACATGTGTAGGACGGGAGTAAAAGTGTCCGCGGAGGATGCTTGCACGTTTGAACTTACTATCAAATACAGATTTCAAAGTTATCAGATAGTACAGCAAAAATTTAAAAGTTTATTTTTAGGAAATCAATTATGTTTTGTAAAAAGTTATGGAACAAAAGTTGATGTTTCTGATGTTAGTAATATAGTCCTGCGCGGTTGTTACCGTTAAAAAAAAATATATATAATATATTATGTGACACGGAGGGATAGTACTCTTGTACTTAGTTACAACTATAAAAAGAAACATGCAAAGATTACAGTACTACATAATTTAATAAGCATTCTGATTATTCATTTAGGATTTTGTTTCTGTTGGCCTGGGGACTTGCTTTTTTGAATAAATGTGTTACTTTTGAGGGCTTCTAGATATTTAGTATACAACTATCACGACAATCTTTCAACTCGTTTTGAGAATCGGAGCTGTTTATTTGTTTAAACTAATACACACGTACGACCGCTGGTCTATCACTGTTTTGAATGCTATTCTACTATTTAAGTCGTCTGTCGTAAGTACTTAAAGCTGAGAAACTCGCCGCCAAGTCGTTAGTGCACATTATACAATATCTTTGGAAGTCAGCCTGTCTCAAACTTAGTCGCAGTCTTCAGCAGGTTAGCCTTTTTTGCTACTGTTTAAGATAAACTTAAATTTAATAAGATTTAGTCAGTTCTTGTAAAATAGCTCTTAAACTAACATAAAGAATAGGCTAGGTACTGCAAAAAATGTTTCCAGAGCAAATGTCCTTAGTTCAAAAGTTGCCTGCTTGTGTAGATCACCATCACCATCAACCAATGAAGTTTAATTATCTAGTTTACTGAATTAAGTTCTTCATGGCCTAATATGAAGAAAGGAAAAGAAGAAAAAAAAATCATGTTCTATGTTGTAATGTGAAAATACTTTTTGGCAAACAGTAACTTTTTTTATGACAGCAAGTGACGGGACGAACAAGTCGTGCGCCTGGTAAGAGATACGGCCAGTTCATAGCAGTTGCAGTACCACTCAGGGCTTTAAATCGCAAAGATCTGAGGGCCTCACCCCCTGCGCCCGTCACCCTGAGACATAAGTTGACAAGTCCTATGTGCCTGTACTTTCACCAGCACCTTTACCTTTCAAAACCGGAAGACAGTAATTCTCACATTACTCGGCGCTTGGCGGCAGAAATATGCAAGGTGGCAGTTCTTTCCTGGACGAACTCTTTCGTCATCGTCATCCCATCTTTTTATGACCCTTTTCAATGGATCCTTGCCACCTACTTTGAAATTTTGAATTCATCTTCAATTTCTTTTCTTTTCTTCAATATCACTTGTTTTCTATCTATCGCCACTCTCTACCAAATTACCGAAACGAGCACACGTGCTCGACTTCATATGTAATTCTCACCAGTTATACCATTGAAAATCAAGTAACCTAACTCCTTGTAAAGCATAATATTTTTAGAAATACAGGCCCTTTTGAGCCTTTACGCCTTTACCTTTCTACCTTTTCCTATTTTACAACAAATGACGTGGACTGAGCTTTTCACTTGATCACTCAAAATCCTCAGCCACAGCTCTATTGCTACATAAAACTGTACTGGTAAAAAGATTAGCTGTCTGTTCAAAACTAACCTGGAAAGAAAAACTGCGAACAAACATTTTTATTTTTGAAGTTTTAGTGTGAGGACAGCAATATTAGTTACAGATATATGTAGCTTTCGGGCAAGTCTGCAGGCAGTCTTTTGAAATTACAGGCACATGGGACTTGTCAACATATGTCTCAGGATGACGGGCGATAATACGGCGCACAGTATCGAAGTTTTTGTTGTTGACAGCAGTGGATGGGCGACCATCGCGACATTCGTCACTGAGATTCACACGGCCACGTTTGAACTCTGCAACCAGCTATAAATAGTCGTCTTCCATGGTGCTTCATCGCCAAAAGCAGTTTGAAGCCGACTGAAGTTCCGCTAAGCTGTTAAATTACACTTAAAGTCGTGGAAAATCATACTACGAAAATTTTCACGAGTCAAATCCATGGTGATGTAGACCACCAATTTCTAAAATGACGCCACAATGTAAAAGCAAGTGACAGTCAGATGAAACAACAGCCAAAGAGTTCCATTTTCAAATGTTGTAATTAAATTTTAAATATTGTTTATGTAAGTGGCTAGTTCCGGAAACTTATAGTGCGCCCTATGTACTATAGAAAATATTTGTCTGGTCTACATATTATTATATTGCCGCTTGTTTCGTACACCCAAGTAGAATGTTATTATTACGTAAGTTCTACCTAACTAGGTTCTCAAAATTCAGCATACAGTGGTCCCTTCTACGGGATATTGGCATAAAAAACATTCTGCTAATATATGCAAATTCTTCCTGCTGTTATTTTACATAGCCCTGAGGACTATAAACACGAAGTCTCCAATATCGTGACAGACAGCATATGCTTTTGAGATTTGGTAGTCCGTCCGTAGTGTGTTTTGTTGCTAGAGTATATTTTACAGCGCATAAGAATATTGTTATTGATTTTATACCCAGTGCGTAGAATGTAAATGTTTTTGTTGTTTACTCACATCCAGTAAAGGAAATAAACTCGATTACGATTTTATTATCTTAAAACCTTACGCAGACCTGGTTGAAAATGGCTCGTGACATAATGGAATGTCGATCGTTAAAGGAGGCGCATTAGCAAAAACGGATCATATAAAATGAGATAAACAGCTCTAAGGGTCTAATGGGTATAACAAAATATCTGTGCTAATAAAAAGTTATAAAAAAGCCAACAACATACCAGCAACTGATTATTTTAAAGGGCAAGTAATTTTGTTAACGCGTCTTGCGTTAACTACTTACACGTAATAAATTGCAAGTGATATGAACAAGCAGAAAAGTCTCAAATAAAACAAACCTAAATCTTAAGACGGGATGACAGAATACCCGAGCCAAGGCGCAGTCATAAAAACGTCAGCATTCAGCAACTTGACGACTCAGGTACGTAATTCACAATTTAAGCGAGAGTCATTTGTTTCCGCGGGGTAATCTGGGACGCACCTCACTCCGATTACGAGTCCAAATTAAGTCGTAAGCTCGTAACACTCAAATTACAGTATTAACACGCATTGCTTCATCAAATTTTAGCTTCCCTAATCGGTTTTCGACATTCCTTAAAGCATTTATGTCTATTATATAAATTTATTACACAAACACCCAACAGTGTCAAAACTCTGTTGGATGTTTCTGAATATATGAAGTGTTCAATAAATTGGCAATGGTGTCGATATATTTTTGGTTAAATATAATAATGGGCATATTGACTTGTTAATAATTAATTAATTTAGTCATAATTACGTAAAATGAGTGCTTATTTTTTAATTATTTACACATTTTATGAAGTGATGAGTTTAGTTATATTTTTGTTAAGCAATATTATATATCTATTTTGTTTAGGCTATTACTTGACACATGAATTCTTGAATTCCTAATGATTCCTTAAATTATCCACGATGAAAATCATCATACGTTCAGTCTGATACAGATATGATGAAATAAACATTTTTATGGTTCCGTGACGTGACCGCAACGTGACAGCAATCGTATAAAGTATAAGTATAGAAAAACGTCGTATTCTATTAGCGTTTGGAACAAAAATTGTGAGATTAAATTATGAAGTGACATTACAAAGTTTTTTGTCTCAAAATTGCCGGCGGCGTGGAACAATTCGTTCGCTTCAACACGAATACGTACCTTACAATTTTGTCGGAAAGATGTCATTTAGAATACAAGTTATAACAAAAGTAATACCATATTTCAGCTGATGCTCATACTTTAAGCGATAACAAACAACTTTAACTAAGAAACAAAATTGAAATGATTGAAATCATGTTTTTGTTCTCCATATAAACGCGCGATCAATCGGAAATATATACGAAAACATGTTTTTTTAAATCATTTGTTTCTTTCCTTTGCTAAAATAGCTTTTTATCGCAAATACGATAACTTGTTTTATACCCTGTATAGTTTGATATAGAAATTTGTATTCTATGTTGCGATGTAAGGAACTCATTTTTGTCGAAATTGTACGCCCATTCTTGTTGAGGGGACGAATGGTCGCAATAGAGTGGATTTTAATAAAAATCTTATTTGTAGTACAAAAGAAGAGTGTCGTTTATCCTGCGGACTTGCGAACTAAGACTAGTCCGCTATTCCCTCCAGTCTGCCAGTCCGCTAGGTCGCACTAATGGCCGCTTGTGGCATCCAATTCTTAAAAGAATGGCCGCAATTTATTTTATTCGCGCTAAGAATGCTTTCGTTTCAAGTTTAGAAAAACAACTTAAAACTCACTAATGGCTAAGTTGTTGTCATTACAGACTTTAGTCATAAAACAGTGGATAAGAAAACACAAGTACTACTTAACAATATATACAGAGTTATTTTTAAAATGCCAACGGCCTCGCAGGGGTATATTACTAACATCATAAACAACAATTTTTGTTCCATGACTTTTAATAATTCATCACATTTTACTTTCATACAAAAATAACCTAATAATATTTAAATAGAATGCTGTAAACAGTGTTACCATATATCTATAAGTGTTACTCTGTGTAAAACGCAGGAGAACGGGTGCGGATCGTCTGAGTGGACGCTTACATGTTTGAACTTTCTACCTTAATATTAGATACAGATCTAAGAAGTAGCAGATAGTACAGCAAAGTTTTTTTTTTAGTTTGGTAAATTTATAATGTTTTTAAAAAGTTATGGAACAAAAGTTGTTGCTTATGATGTTAATAATATAGTCCTGATTTATATACTGATTCTACGTATTTTACAAATCATATTATCAAGCCAAGTAGGCTTTTAAACCTTTATTATACATATTTTTATGTACATTTGTTTAAATGGTAACATTACTGTAGAGCATTAAGTAAAATACTTATCTACGCAAAAACTATAAAAATATTCAATAAACCTCAAGAAGTTGATGAGTTGCTTATGATTTTTGAAATATTCTTTATTAATTTTCTTTTTTTTATAACACCAATTGACGGGACGAACAAGTCGTGCGCCTGTTAGTAAGCCACACGCCTGTCCATAACAGTTGCAGTGTTACTCAGAGTTTTAGATCATAAAGAGATCGGGGGGCGCTACTGCGCCCGTCACCCTGAGACATAAATTGACAAATCTTATGTGCCTGTAATTTCACCAACACCCTTACACTTCACAACCGGAACACACTAATGTGACCATTACTGCTTGGCGGTAGAAATAGGTAAGGTGGCAGTACTTCCCTGGACGAGCTCTTTCACAAGGAGTTCTACTGCTACTAAATATTTTCTTTACATAAATAAATAACAGGGTATTTATGAAGGCGGTAAAAACCTGTATACATATTAAATAGGCTTTTATCTGACACGAAGTTGATTTAAACGTGTTATTATAAAATTAATGAAACGTGTAAATTACACGGTGAAATTGGGAATTTTACACATGATTATGACAACGTTTCTTGAACAAAATAAAGTGAGTTTGTGAAGAAGTAAATAAGTCTGTGAAGTTCCTACACAACAAGGATGTCAACTAATATAGATAATAACTGAAAGATCTTCTACAGGAGATTAAAAAGTGTGGTGCGATGGGGCGTACACTCTAATAGAGTTGACGCTTTTATACCGCGTAACAGATATTTAAGCAAGTAGCAGTAGGCCTCGTTTTGAATGAGTATGTCCAGGGAAGTACTGCCAGCCTATTTCTGCCGTTAAGCAGTAATGCTCACATTATTGTGATCTGCTTGCGTGGTGATGGGCGACTGTGCGTTGTGAACGCTTGAGATTCAGTGAAATTATGGATGCTAGGGAATTGAGTGTATCATTTATTATAATGTATTTTTTCTTTTTATCCAATTGTTATTATTTTCATAATTAGTTCCGCTTTCACGGTGCATTAGTTCTAACTGTAATATCGTGTAAATATATTTACTATACATAAATTACTGCTTTCCAGTTTTGAAGAGCTTTGAGCTGATAAAATTACAGGCACATGAGACTTGTCATGTTATGTCTTAGGGAGACGGGCGCAGTGGCAGTCCCTTTCAAATCTTTGCGATTTAAAGCTCTGTCTGACACCGCAATTGCCATGGACAGGTGTGTCGTTTACTATCAGGCGCAGGTCTTGTTCGTCCTGTCAATTGGTATCATGAAAAACTCAATGTTCTTCTTGGTGATTTGAACTTTACGTTTTTCAGTTCTCGACTCTACCTGAACTGCAGGTTCTTCAGTGTTCGTAATAGATACTACAGTATCTGAAATTTATGACATATCGTAACTGATTAGCAACTCTCAGTTACGAATGGAGTTAAAAGGGTCCTATGGAGAAATAAATGTAATGACGTAGGAACTCTCCATCATGTACGAGTATCAATAGCACGTTGAACTTTAATTTCCTCCCTAAAGATATCCGATTTCCAACAATAAGATGTGTATATTGTTTTTATGATGATACAGAAACAACTTCCAGAATGTAATTTGTAGAATTAATTTAGCGTTTTCTGTCTGATGTAAGGCTAGATAACATAATATGTATTTATAATAAAATTCGGAGTTATTCCTAAATACTTATAGATCAGGCTCGGACAACATTACGTCGTAGCAAAGTCACCTCTAGGTTCTAATAAAATCTTGTTTATAGTGTACAATGGGGCTGCCAGCATTGTACGCCAGAGGCGCCCACAAATGGTTCCGGCCCGGCTATTTGCACCATTTCTCTCTAATAAAATCCTTTTATATTTTACTAAAAGTATAGTCTCTCTATTTTTAACTTCAAATACAGTTTTTTATACTTTGTTATTAAGACATATATTTTTACAATAATAATTGTTTCTCTTAGGTAAGTTAGGTTAGGTTAGGTTACCTGCATAAATTAAAACGTCATTAATAAATTACAGTAACTAAAGTTTCATACAAATTTTAGTTTAAGTATTATTATTTGATTTTTAATTCGGGACTTAATCATGTATATAATATATTTTATTTACCTCGACGTTTCGGGCATATTGCAATGTCCATAGTTTCGAAGGGACTGAAGGGGCGGGTGTCAGCATCTTCTAGCCGTGCGGTTTTTCTAACTACCCGCACTTGTTCTACATTTATTTGTGCACTAGGGTTCTCACTAGACCGACACACAACACAAAACACGACATCCGGCGACTTGTCGGGCGATACTTGATGTCATTTACATTTGCTGATAACTGGATCCCATGACGATTAAAGCTTAAAACTATCTTCTCGGTTGAAATTACGGTATTTTTTAATTTCAATAGCTTCACGTACGATTATACTATAGTGATGACGTTCTGTAGAAAGGATCTTGGGATTACGAAGCTCAATCCAGTGGTTTGATCCTGATTCCAGCAAATACTCGGCTATTGCAGACTTATTCCCTATCCCGTAAAAGAATGTCTTGATGTTATTAGGAAGAGGCTTCGAGACAGTGAGATGTTGGAGTCAATCATGCTGTTGCTACGAAACTGTTTAGAGGGTAGTTACTTTTTATATCGTAGAAGGTATTATTTCCAGGTCGACGGTATTGCCATGGGTTGCCCTGTAGCCCCGGTCATGGCAAATATCTGGATTTAACATTTTGAGGCCAGCATAGACCTGCAACCATTTGCAGTGATGTTATGGAAACGATATGTTGATGATGTTTGCTGCATTATGAAGGGAAGTGAACGGGAAGTTGAGCAATTACAACAGCATTCCATTCATCCAAAAATTAAATTCACGTATGAATTGGAGTCGGAACGGAGTTTCCCTTTTCTGGACGTTAAAGTGATAGGTCAAAATGACGAATTCTTGACGCACAAAGTTTAGAGGAAGCCGACACACACAGACAAGTATTTAAACGCTCTGTTTCACCACCATCCCCATCACCTACAGTCTGTTTAAGATCTCTGATAAACAGAGCATATGACCTTTGTGACCCTGAATTCTTGGAGAATGAGATATCTCACGTTCAGAAGGTCTACAACTTAAGTGGAACGGATACAGAGTGAACAGACAGCAACCACGGCTGGATGCTAAAGGGAAACGCCCTGACGTTTTAAACATTTGCTGGAATCAGGACCAAACCACTGGATTGAGGTTCATAATCTCAAGATCCTTTCTACAGAACGTCATCACTATAGTAGAATCGTACGTCAAGCTATTGAAATTAAAAAAAAACACCCTAATTTCAACCGAGAAGATGGTTTTAAGCTTACATCGTCATGGGATCCAGTTATCAGCAAATGTAAACGACATCAAGTAAGTAAGTCGCTAGATGTCATGAGTATTGTGTGTCGGTCTAGTGAGAATTCTAGTGCACAAATAAATGAAGATCAAGTGCGGGTAGTTAGAAAAACTCGCACGGCTAGAAGATGCTGACACCCGCCTCTTCAGTCCCTTCGAGACCATGGATGTTGCTATATGTCCGAAACGTCGAGGTAAACAAAATACGTTTTATACCTGATTAAGTCCCGAATTAAAAATCAAATAATGTGTAAAAATCGTGAAAGTTTAAATCAAAGTTAAGTATTGTTATTTATCATTACATACAATGAATTGAAATCAGACTATGTACCTACATAGCACAGAATGCGTACAATTAAAATTAACAACAAATCGCATATTGAAAAACGTATCTGTCAATGTTTTTCGTACAGTAGACTGAAATGGTATGTTTGATAAAACAATTTTGTTAGAAAAAGAAAATGAAACTGTTTTTCAGATTTGTCTGTTTCTGAACTGTTGGATTTAAATCGCGTATATTTGTTTTTCAAACAAACCAATGTTTCTCAGACATAACTGGTTCATGACTTACCATCTTAGCCAGCTGTGACCATATGACCTGTAAAGGGCCCGAAACGTTGGTTTCTTTAAAATAATAAATTAAATATAGATGCGCGATTTAGATCCGAAAAATGATTTCATTTCCTATGTGTAAACAACGCGAAAAACTAAGATTTTGTTAGAATTTCAAATACACAAAATATTAAATGCAACAGTAATATCTAATTTCATAAACTTTCATATGAATCCTGTGAAATTTCAATTGCAGTTGCAACAGCTGATGTGATTTTACTCTTTCGGATATATATAAATACAAGTGAGATAAATAGCTCTCAGCTTGCTTTTCCAGAACCTAGGAATACTAAATCTAGAATCTAGGTCATTTTGCATTCAGCATATTCATCCTAGGGAATACCTTGACATTAGTATTCTGATTTGATATGAATAATTGGCGGCTTGAGGTTTAAGCTCTTGGGTCTTAGTACAAAATGGCGTCATCCTAATTATCTTCCGCGTGCTCAAGTATTGGATATTTCTTTTTGATGTCTAAGAAGTTTATTAACGCTTTTGTAGCACCAGCACAATAGTGATATTGTGCTAGAAAACGTAAAAATCTGGACAATTTCAATATTAAAGTATACTCAAACCTTTGCATCAACTCATGAATGTTCCATTCCTGATTCTCATAAGCAAAATCTGTAAAATGAAGGGGTGCATGAAAGGAGCCTCCTCATAGTGACGTGCGCACCCTTGGCAACAATCCGCGAGCACGTTACCCCGATTGGCAAATCTTTTCATCACCATGGTATGTCTCACATTTACATACATCTTTGACAAAAAATAATAGATACAAATACGTTTGAAGATCCCAACGAAGGGCTGAAACCCAGAGAGGTCCGCGACTTCACCGATGGATCAAAAACAAATTCAGGAACATGTACTGGGGTATTCTCAGAAGGCCTGAATATCAGGATATCAACACCGCTTGGTGATCACAACACAGTATTCCAGGCTGAATGCATAGGTATCAAGTTGGCGGCAGAAGCAGTCATAGCGAGAAGAATAAAGAATCACTCCATTCGAATACACTGCGACAGCATGTCAGTACTTCAAGCACTGAACAGCTATGACATAAACTCAGGGCTAATTTATAAATGCCCTCATGGAGGTATGTATACACAACCACGTAACTCTATAGTGGATTAAAGGACACAGCGACTGACGTGACAATGACGCAGAAAATGAACTAGCCAGAACAGGGTCGGAGATGGACGCTGTAGGACCAGAACCCATAGTGTTCCTCCCCTATGAATGGTCCAGAACAACTATACACAAAGGTACAACATTTTCACATAATAACACATGGATCACCCTTACGGTTTGTGGTCAGGCGAGGGAAGCACTCCCAACGCTCAACGCCAGTCTATCTCGAATAATAATTAAACTCAAAAGGCAAGAGCTTCGCACTCTAACTGCCGCCCTAACAGGTCATGGTCCATACAATCAACACCTTTTTAATTTAAGTATCACAGACTGCCCTCTATGCAGAGCGTGCATGGAGGGGGAGGAAACGGCTCCGCACATTCCTACTACAGTGCTCTGGCATGGCCAACTACAGGGTGCAGTAACTTTGGAGTACCGAGGTCGCTCCTCGAAACCGAGGAGGCTGCTGAGATTCCTGCACCCACCACACGCAAAATAGGCGCCTTTACGTCGAGTTGCGGACTCCAACCCGTTACGCCAAGTGCCAAGATGTCCCACACTTCAGCATGGCGGCTACGACTAGTGGCGTGGGTAGAGGCAATAAATTCTGGGTCACAATAATATACTGTATGCTATCAATATTATAAGAATAATGTAAAATCAAAACAATCTTTTTAACTATTTGGCATAGATTTTTTACTAATTTATTGCAATTAAATTACTACAAAAGTTTATTAGTTTGCCGAGATCGATTACACTGGATCTGGTGATTATACTGAACTGGAACTGGACGGTTAAAGAAAAATAAAGATTTTCGAAACGATATAATCGAATTGCCAAAAGGCGATCCCAATTTCCGAAGGATATAACTTCCATAACAACAGAAACTTAACCTAGGAATGTTAATGTAGCATTCAATTGCGAGAGACAATTATGTGCTCACTGGGCCGGGCGCTATTATCATATAGATTACCCCGAGTCGCCGTAACGAATACAAATAGGGACAGAATGGTAACAGTTACCTATTCGTCGGTTTCACGCTTCCAATTGCAATTTGATCGCGAACGCTTCTTTCCATCTATTCTCTATTTTACTTTAGTAGTCATTGACTTTTATATATTAAGGGTGGTAAAATAATCCACTCGCAAGAGAGGAGACCCCTGCCCAGCAGTGGGAGGTACATATAGGTTGATGATGATGATGATGTTAGAAATAAAGAACACGCACGTAATTAATAGTACATTGTGTATTAAGAGTGGTAAATAAGAAATTACTAACGAGAGTCTATTAGTTAATGACTCGAGATTTGGAATTTTTTACCACCCGTGTTACCCGTGTACATACAACGTTTTTCATCACATTTGCGAGGATAATTTATTTCTTATATGAATAAATATCACTTCACAACACATAGATTTTGCAAATGGCGGTTACTTTATAATATATACAAACACGACCAGCCATTTTTCCTCAGTTATTTATTACAACTCGAACTAAAATGTCGTCCCTAAAAGGTAAAAACGCATACAGCCATGATGTATTATTAGATATAAAATAAATAATTTTAAAATACTAAAAATACTGCCGAATTTGAATTTATACATTTAATATAGTAAAACATAGTTAAATTGCTAATGTTTAGTTTTGATTCTATACTCAAGCTTATGCGATATACATTGAGATTTTTCGACCATAAAAACTTATTGCTTAATCATGACGTTGAGAAGCAATTAAACAGTTAACAGTTACAGTGCAATTAAATTAAAAAATAAATCTATTACTGCCATAAGATGATAAAGTAATGAAAAAACACGTGGTCGTAATTTAGGACGTTATGGTCGACTTTGCCTGCATGCTATGATACTTTTTACAAGCAAGTGTGATGAAAAAGGTTTTATATGTGCCTGTGTGTCCAACTACTCGTTTAGTACCCGTAAGATCTATTCCTTTTCATCTGAATAGGTGAATATAGAGTGGATTGAATAAATATTATCATAAGGAATACAAATAAACTGCTGCGTTTGTCGTATTTGCGATTCTGATCACTGCTTCACCATTTCGTTTTATTGCTTACTTGTTTCCACAAAACGGAAAGCTTGTTCGGGCTTTGAGTAAGTAGTATTAATGCTAGGTGATATAGCTAGCTGATATTTGTTGTTCAGGCGATTATATTTTTTGTTTATTTAATTCAATTTAATGTATGGTAACATGATTTCAGAGACCAGGAACTGAAAGATTGTCGGACGTGTCAGTTACAAAGTTGAGCATAACGAGGCCTTGTATTTATTATACGAGTCAGGCAATCCCCGTTCCCGCCGAGGTAGATATAATGATTTTGTCAAAGAGGAAATAATAAAAGTCTAAAAAATGAAAAAGAATGTATAATTGAACAAGTGAATGGGTATAATAAAAAAGAACTTCCAAGTAGTTTCGTCTATTTTAAAGCCTTTTTTGTGTGTGGTGCAGGTATATTCGTGCACCACAATTAAACGCAAAACAAGTAATACCATTGACAATATTCTATTTTAATTTTTGTAGTTACGGATACTGATGTTAGTGAATAGTTGGAAGTTTGATAATTTTTCTTTAATCTGTTTACATAGCTCTTTGTTTCGTAGTTATATAAAGTTTACAGCAGCGGACAGAAATAGATTTACATACTTATATTGCACAGAGTTTCATGCTCTATAAGTGATAAACTTTGTGAGTTCTTTTATTGAAAATAATGCAAATATTTCTGACTAAGACCGAGTCTATAATAATCTCCCACGGTTGTGCAAAAGCCTCTTTTGGACATCAATCTCTTTCTATTCACAGCAATCTCCGGCCAGTTATTTAAGAACGCGGCTTGATCATACGGCCATCTTCACCTCTTGTGTATCGTGAGCAATATATGTCTGATTAATTTTATGACGTCCTCGAGTTGTTTACTTTTTTATGATACCAGGTGACGGAACGAACAAGCCGTGCGCCTGGTGGTAAACGACACGCCTGTCCATAAGCAGTTGCAGCGCCACTCAAGAACTTTAAATCGCAAAGATCTGACGCACTACCCCCGCGGCCGTCATCTTGAGACATAAGTTGATAAGTTCCATGTACCTGTAATTTCACAGCACCCTTACCTTTTGAAACTGGAACGCAGCAGAACGGTAGAAATAGGTAAGGTGGCATTACTTCCTTGGACGAACTCTTTCATACGGTGCTCTACTATTACCAAAAGTTACTGCACACATGACCAGCTCAGTTCCATTTTAGACCGGTGGTATTTCTACGTATTTCAGCTAATGAGCTTCGTGTACGAGCAGAATTTAAGTTTACCTACAATACTGACACATTTGTCAAGTCGGTAAAATAAAAGAAAACTGGAAATAAAACAAATTATCCGAATAGCGATGGACAATGCGCTTTAAAGTTTTACAGTTTTATTGAATATTTGTGATGAAAAATGACTTCTTTATGATAATCGCAGAGGACTAAGACCTTATTCAGAGTGGTGGCGGGTGCAGACGGGGCTGCGGGTGTGTGTAATTCAAATGTACGTAAACGCTCGTTGCATTCACAGTTGCCACGTGCGCCGGCGCCTACCTCGAGGCGAGCGCGGGCGCGGGTGTGCGCGAGACGCGCGAGTAGATTTAACTGCCTCCATGGCCGAAAGGTTACCGTGCCGGTCTGTCACGCAGAGGTCCCAGGTATTCGATTCCTAGTCTGGGAGAAATATTTCTATGGCCTACATTTATTTCTCTCTTGAGTTTGAGTGTAATTTGTGGTAGTCTATGTGTGTTTCCATGGCACCCACGACACAGGGTTTCCCTAGTGCGGGGCTATGTTGAGTGCGTGCGTTACTATAGACTATAGATCTATTGGCTCGGTCCGCCCATACCTGTCACACTACTTGGTCTAGCGTCTAGCTCTGTTTGCGATTTCGACGTGTGGATCTACCCGCTCGTGGCAGTGAAAGGGAAGTTCCCACGCCTGCACTCTGAATGACAGCGAGTGAACTTTAGCGAAGAAATATCATGATTTCTCGAGAAATCTCATGATTTCTTCGCTAAAGTAGTTATCCACTCAGCTGGTCTTCACTATTACTTCTACACAAACCCTAACGCCAGAGCGCATTCTTCAGTGTGATGTGGCTTGTTAACCATCTCCACTTTTAAAGAATTTCAGATTAAAACTTTTTGCTCAGCTGAATGTGAGTCGTTTTCCCTGTAACTCATTATTTATAAAGAAAACAATTTGGTTCCTGTAGCAGTCGCAAATTACCTCCATGAATGTGTTTTCCCGTTCCCACTATTCTGGCTTGATGGTAGGAGTTTATATAGATAATATAAGTGCATAGTTTTATAAAATCAACGTTATTTTTAAAACTTTTATTTGGTGTGAATTCTTCTCTATACAATAGACGTAGAAACATAACTTCATATTACAATATATTTTAACCAAATTGTAAATATTCTTAGGTTTGTTGATAAGTATCGTCAATAATGTAGGTAAAAACTTTTTTACAAGAAAGCAGTAAAATTTAAAAATATATCTTTTCTCTAATTTTTGCCCAAGTTGTTGATATTTGTATGTTTTGTATGTAATAGTGCTCTATAATTTTGAATGTAGATGGGAACATAATTAAAATTGAAGGTGCGCCTCACTATAAATACCATTGTAGATTGTAACGTTACCCTGACTCGGTCTTTTGCAAACAAAATGTCGTAATTTATCTTTTACGGATTTTGTTTCTTTTAGACATTAATTACCAAACACAATTTCACGGCGCTATGAAACCGTGGCTTACTTTATCTGATACTGTGTTTGTTCTCATAAAAAACTCTGTCAATTTCCTCCCTGAAAAGTTTTAAAAACATTTACCCATTATCCGAGTTAGCAACGTAAAAATAGGTTATGTTTAAAAGAAAAAGCTTTTTAGAAGTTTAACGAAAGTGCGGAGGCATTTAATTTGTCTAACTTAATTTCTCTTATTGGGGTAACAATATCAGAGGTCAAGTTTAAAATCGTTCGTTACAATTTTTAATGAAGGATTTAAAGATCATCAAGTTAGTGAAGTATTCATGCATAACAGCGTGTAATTGAGAAGTTTTAAAGATAGAGAACGTGTGAATATTACTTTATTTTAAAATATCTTTGTTATATAGATATTTTATAATTAGACGGGACGAATATGTCAGGCCCCTGGAGGTAAGCGACACGCATGTCCATGGCAGTTGCATTGCCACTCAGTTTTAAATCACAAGTAGACAAGTTGATATGTCTCATGTCCCTGTAATTTCACCAGCACCTTTACCCTTCAAAACTAGAACGCAGTAATACTCACATAAGTTGGCAGTACTTCTCTGGACGAGCTCTTTCACAAGGAGCTCTACAAATGTATGTCGTCTTTTACAAAGTTGACGAAAAACAATTTACACATGGCACTAGCTTTTAGAAATATAAAACGGATTAAGTTTTAAAATTGTAACTGACTATTAACATGAACTCATTGCTAAGACAAAATGCAGTAACCAATAACCCTAGAATCTTCTACAATAAAAAAATGTATTCGTTACAAATTCGACCATAACAAAAATCTGATACCAAAAAATTTGTAACAAAGTAACATTATTCTTGCCCTCGTTAAATCCTACGTTTGCAATTAAGGAAAGGGCCACTCTTGAGTGGCGGTGTAAACTGATTATACTCAAAATGAAGCGGTAACACCCGGCATTAACTTGCTTATTTGCATAAATGAATGTTATTCCTTTACACGGAGAAACGTTTATTTTCATTACAAACTCAAGCCAATGGTGCTCGTTAGTGTTTGTCATAAATTATATCTAAAATTTGCTTAATAGTTTGTCCGAAACTCTTTGTTGCATCTGTATCCTTTGCTGAGGTTAAACTATTATCTCCCTAGTGAACACTATTGTAGCGAGCGAGTCGCAGCAGTCGCTTGAAACTTTTTTAACCCTCGACGCAAAAGGAGGAAGGTAACACGATGACGACGTCCGTGCTGCAGTGGTTTGCACGTCGGATTTCATGATGGGCGTCATCATGAAATCTCTGAGGTGCCGGGTTCAACCCCCGGCCGGGTCAATGTAGAAAAACTTTGTATATTGTCTCGGGTCTGGGTGTTTATGGTCATTGTTTCTGATTTCCATATAACCAGTGCTTTTAGTTATTTACTTTGGGGTCGGAGTAACGTATATGATGTTGTCTAATATTTATTTGTTTATTATTATACATTTGATATCATTGTGTGTCGGTCTGTCATGTATGTGGCACCGTAGTTTCCAAACGTATTTACTGATCACGTTATTAATTTTTTAAATGGAGATATTTCTCTTTAAGTACTATAGAGAACCTGTTTTTCAACAGAAGCCCTATTAGTTATTAAATTCACATTTATCCCAAAATTGGCTAATTACCCTGCGGTTTAACGACATGCTGCGCCACTCGTTGCCCCGTCAGCCGCCATTGGACGCTTGTCGACGTCGGATCAGTGTCAAATTTTTCTCCGTCTGTTCTTATTTTATTCATATTAGTCTACAGCGCGCGGATTGCGGGACGCAGGAGCGACCTCCTACACCTCACCTCCCAAAACGTAAGTTCGCGTCGAAATGCCTCGCCTTAAAAATTATCAGCTCTTATACCAGTTAGTCTAGGGATCTCAGTCACGAAATGAATATTTAATTTTGTTTTAGTTTCACTTGTACGTTGGACATGAAATTGGGTATACTTAATCCGATGACATTACAATAACGTGATGTATGTTGTGTGAGGTGTGCTGCAACCAAAATAGTCTACAAACTGCTCCACTCCTCAACTAATTATTATAGAACTATCATGTTCGATCTCATTAAATTGATCTCGTTTCTGCAGACTGCAGACTGTTTTGTATCGGGAGTCTTCAAAATTTTATTACTGCGGAAATCCGATGACATTACAATAATATGGTAACCTTAACCGGATGCTGCAACCTGGAGAGTGTGCAAACTATCTAACTCCTCAACTACTTACAATAGAACTACCATGGTTAGTCTGATTGAATTGATCTCCACGAGCTATTAGCTTACAGATGGTCATTTTTGGGGTGCACTGTTTTGTATCGGGAGTCTTTTAAATTTTATTACTATGGAAATCCGATGGCATTACAGTACGCAACCTTAATCTGATGCTGCAATCTGGACAGTCTGTAGATTATCTAACTTCCCACCTACTTACTATAGAACTACCGTGTTTGATCTCATTAAATCGATCTCGGCAAGTTATTAGCTTACAGATGGTCAGCTTTTGGGGTACATAGTTTTGTATCGGAAGTCTTAAATTTTATTACTATGGAAATCCGATGACATTACTGTAATATGGCAACCTTAGTCTGATGCTGCAACCTGGACTGTATGGAGACTATCTAACTCCACAACTACTTACAATAGAACTACCTAAATATAGTTTCATTGTGTCTGGCCACACATTAGACATCGAAACATATTGAAGATATATTTAGTTGAGCTGCTTGTGAAAGAGTTCGTCCAGGGAAGTACTGAAATTAACTGAAGAACTGAAGAATACAAGTCTAATTTGGAGTCAGATTTTTATTTATCCATATCTACTTATCTTCGTAAGAAACAATAATAAAATGAAGCTGTGTAAATACATCAGACGTTCGAATATTTGAAACTACTGCCTATTTCTGCAGCCAAGCAGTAATGTGAGCATTATGTGAAAATACAGGCACATGGGACTCGTCATGATATGTCTTATGGTGACGGGCGTAGTGGCAGTGCCTCTCAGATCTTTGAAATTTAAAGCTGTGTGTGGCAGTGCAACTGGCGTGTCGCTTGCCACCAGGCGACTTGTTCGTCCCGTCACGTGGTATCATAAAAAAATATATATTTTATTAGTAAGGACTTCTAAAATTTGTTTTCGGTACATTGTATAGGTACTGGATACTCTGACTAGATGAATATCAAAATATTGGAAATTGGAGAGAAAATTTGTTGTCTTTATTTTCCTATTTTAGGTTATCTCTAAATGTGACATCTAAGAGATATTGAGTTCTTAGGTTTTCGCGATTGTTACACATAGGAAATAAAACTGTTTTTCCGGATTTAAATCGCGTATATTTGTTTTTTCAAACAAATCGACGTTTCGCTTGAAACATTTTTAACCCTCGACGCAAAAAGAGGAAGATAACACGATGACGACGTCCGTGCTGCAGTGGTATGCACATCGGTTTTCATCATGGACCAATAACTCAAGAGGACTGCTAATCGTCATACAAGATAGCGTAGCCGGGTATTTAGTACCTATTGGTACACTAGATGTCGCGACGATTACCAAATAGCTATTTTGTAACGTTATTTTACATTGACACATTGATTCTATCAAATCTGCTTCTAGTGATAACAAACACGTCAACTAGATGGCGCTATATTTTACCTCAAAATGGATATGCACCTGGAGTCGTATACAAATACATTGTAAAAAAAAACAATCGCAACTCACAACGTTTCCATCCTCTAAATAATAACTAGAACACTACTTTGTCTATTCTAATGCCATTTAGACATATTGATAGTTTAGCTTAAAATTATTCATATTTCAATGTTACTGGGTGTAAGAAGCGAGAAAAAACAATGGCTACGGTGATTTTAGGCTGAGAACACAGAACGTGCGAAATAATATTTTTTAATTTTATTTGTAATTCCAAGAAGTATGATATCGCAGATATTGCATTGGTCCCAAAGGGTCATATCGGAACGCCACACAGTGGGCCCAAATTGATAATTCTTGGACATAGGAATAACTTGTGGAGTATCGAGCAAATTTTTTTTATGTGATATATAATAACATTCCTAACAACTTTTATTCTTGTATGATTTCTTGAAAAGTTGATAGATTCAGAGAAAAAAAAAATTTTGTATGGACAAATATACATTTTATTTTTTATCTCAAAATATACGAAAATGTAATGTGCGTGGGTTACTTACAGTATAGTTCCCGTAATTTTCTATGTAGAAAAAAATAATCCGTCTGCATGTACTTGCGGCTT
>NW_020654289.1:14358309-14426142 GCF_003589595.1 Hyposmocoma kahamanoa
CTTTGTAAATAAAGGTGCGGCAAAATTGCTAACTCTTTTATGTACTTTTTTAACAAAATACATGAGCTTCGTGTAATCTGTGTGTAATATGTCATCCATTACAAACAGTGCATAAAGTCCAACAACCCAGTATAAATTAATCTGAAGGTAATTAAAAATAACGGAAATAAAAAGTATAAATTTTAGGCTAAATAATTATTTAATCATGATACAATTTTAGGAATACAGAGCTGATTTTTTTCACATGATACATAATAACATTCCTGATAACTTTTATTGTTATGTAATTTCTTGGAAAGCTGATTGTTTCAGAAAAAAAATTTTAGTTTTTTTTTTGTTTGGAGAAATAAACATTTTATTTTTTTATCTCAAATTGTAGAAAAATGTAATGTGTGCTTTATTTACAGTATAAGTCCAATAATTCTCTATCAAGAAAAAAACAATCCATCAGCAGGTACTTGCGGCTTTACGAGTAAAAAGATGTCAAAATGTTAGATTTGTTATTTATTAAAAAATAAAACACAATATACTAGTTTCTACTTAACTTTCGTGTTATTGTTATAACGCTCTGTGTAATTTAGCACTAAAATTAAATTTTCTTTAGTCGAAGCTCATGTATTTTGTTAAAAAAGTACATAAAAGAGTTAGCAATTTTGCCGCACCTCTACTTACAAAGCCGCAAGTACATGCAGACGGATTATTTTTTTCTACATAGAAAATGATTGGAACTATACTGTAAGTAACCCACGCACACTACATTTTCGTATATTTTGAGATAAAGAACAAAATGTATATTTCTCCACAAAAAAAAATTATATTTTTTTTCTCTGAAACTATCAACTTTTCAAGAAATCATACAAGAATAAAAGTTGTTAGGAGTGTTATTGTCTATCACATAAAAAAATTAGCTCGATACTCCACAAGTTATTCCTATGTCCAAGAATTATCAATTTGGGCCCACTGTGCGCCACCGCAAACGGATGACAATTTAGACTTCCTTTAGGTTATACTATATTGCTCAGATTTTTATAGATACTTCCAAGTATTCTTTTATTTTGTTTAGGATTTGCGCCATCTAACTATATTCGCAAGCGTTACGTTATTAATTAGTTAACAACGAACAATGCCATCTATTGATACGCATAAATATCGAAGTTCAGAGAATAATTTTAGTTTATTACTAAATATTTGAAAAACATTACAAGAAAAATAGAATATCTACTATATTTCCTATAAAAGAGGAGTTAATCGATATCCATGGCCATTTACGTAAATATAAACTAATTCCAGGCTATCGATCAGCGCCATCTAGAAATAAGACGGAATTTTGACCTTTTTCAGAGCTACGATTTTTAATATGGAGATTAGCAGTCCTCTTGGGTTATTGGTCCATGGTTTTCATGATGACTCTGAGGTGCCGGGTTCAATCCCCGGCCGGGTCAATGTAGTTGTAGTCAACCGTGACCATGGGACCTGTAAAGGGCCCGAAACGTCGGTTTGTTTGAAAAAACAAATATACGCGATTTAAATACGGAAAAACAATATCTAAGAGATATTTTTTCAAATGATAAATATGAATAAATTTGTCTATACAAAGACCCTGAGAGCTCTCTTACTGGTTCTTCTCATGGGAATTGGCTATACGAAGACACTCCCTACTGTGTTTTGATAATTTCATAAAAGTACGAATTTCAGTTTTCAGATTACTTTTTAAACTGTAAAAAATTTGGATAGATCATATCAAAGACAATGATTGCTCTCTTACTGGTTCCTCTCCTGGGAATTGGCTTTACGAAGACACTTCCTGCTGTGTTTTGATAATTACATAAAAGTACAAATTACAGTTTTCAGATTACTTTTTAAATTGTAAAGAATTTGGATAGATCATATCAAAGACAATGAGAGCTCTCTTACTGGTTCCTCTCCTGGGAATTGGCTTTACGAAGACACTTCCTGCTGTGTTTTGATAATTTCAGAAAAGTACAAATATCAGATTTTAGATTACTTTTTAAATGCTCTAGATGCTCTGGACATAATTAGGGATGGGCTACATTTATCGACATGGAATAGCAAAGCTTTAAGTCGATGTAATAAGAGTGAAAAATATGTGCGTTTCGCGTCAACGATCAGAGCACAAGCGAAAGCGCAACGTCTTTTTCGCTCTTATGCCATGGACATAACGCTTTTTCGGACTGACTCAAGCCGCTTTCGCGTTAATAAGTGTAGTGACTCCCTTATTTGACAACTATGATATTAAAATAGACCTGCACTCTAAGGTAATTTTATAGCAACTTGTCTGGGTGCTCTGAGTGGAGTATTGATAGATTTAATCTAGTTACTCAGTTTCTAGGTGCCCCTGTTTCGAAACTAATTGCCAGGTCAATATAATTATGCAACACTGTCGCCTCATAGACATCATAGAAGACGAAAAACTGTGTCTTTACAAAAACCACGTTTTTTATGGGAACGAGCTCGGTTAGGGGTGGTGCACGAAAGGATACCCTTAACCGAGTCTTGTACGACGTATCATTTCTTTTCTATACGTTGGGTACACTTTGGGCAATAATCGGCGAGTACCTTCCTTTACCACGAATTTCGCATTGTATACCATCGATACGATAAAAAAAGATGGGGGACGGGTTCAAAACATACATGTAAATGAATGCGAACGCCATTCCATACTTATAGACACTATCATCACACTTATAGTAGCAATAGAGCTCTTTGTGAAAGAGTTCGTCTAGGAAAGTACTGTCACCTTACCTATTTCTGCCACCAAGTAGTCAAGTAATGTCAGTATTACTGTGATCCGGTTTTGAAGGGTTTAGGGTGCTGGTGAAATTACAGGCACATGAGACTTGTCAATTTATGTCTCAGGGTGACAGGCGCAGTTGCAGTGCCCCTCAGATCTTTGCGATTTAAAGCTCTGAGTGGCACTACAACTGTTATGGACAGGCGTGTAGCTTAATAACAGGGGTATGATTTGTTCGTCCCGTCACTTGATATTATAAAAATAATGATCTACCAAAGTGGAGTGGGCTGGAACTATGACTCATTAGCTAATAGTGTTCAGTTGCTTTGATGCCTCCACGTGGAGTAGTCAAAATAATAAATAAAACTATTGGTTGCCGAAAAACTGTTCTTTTCTTTAAGTTTAGGTGAAAAATGGACCCAATCGTGATTGTGGTATGGATAAATTGACGTTGACAAGTCTGTCTTGCCTAATGAAATTTACTAAGGTAACATCAAGTCGGAATCCATAAAACACAACGATCATTATGGTAGAAGTCTTATTAATTATTTCTAAGTGACTTTATTTGAATACCATTTACAAACAGTGCCACTATAATATTAACAACGATTGATCTAATTGCGGAGTCAAGGGTATTCATTTGTACGTTTTTAAAGAACATCACTGATTTCAAGTTTTATGTGAAAAGAAAAGAAGTGAAGTAGCGCTATGATTTCTAAAGTTGACATGGTTTCTGTAATAGATTATGTGGGCGATAATGAAAAAAATTGTTGTTTTTTTATGATACCAAATGACGGGACGAGCGGGTCGTGCGCCTCGAGGTAAGCGACACGAACGTCCATAACAGTAGCAATGCCACTCAGAGCTTCAAATCACAAAGATCTGACTGCTACTGCACTCGTCACTCTGAGATATAAGTTGACAACTCCCATGTGCCTGTCAATTCACTGGCAGTGGCAGTACTATTACTGTGACAATTTTTCAAATGCAGGGATATGTTGTGTAACAGATCGTAGCATTTGAGCTTTTTCCAACTACTACATGGTATCCGGTGTGGATTAAAGCATTGTAAATACAAAAACTCTGGCTTTGTGAGGTGTGAGTAAACTAATCGAAAAACAATGACGAGCAAAACAGCAACTTTCGGTGAGTTAGCCAGGGCAAGCGTGACGTATTCGGCGATACAACAACCGGCCGCCATGAGTGATGCGGGTAACGTAGCTTTGAACTGGCGAGAATGGAAATCCTCTTTCGATTGCAGGAAATTTTCAGAAAAAAGAAAACTTTATCTCACAAGAAATGCGTTTTAAACCTCGTTTTTGTAAAGTTGTAATTTTGCAGGGTGAAACTTTGTGTTTGTTTAAGATTACAGGCCTATTTTAGTATGGCTGTTGAATTTTTAATGCTTACGCTATAATCAGGAATCCAAGATGGCCACTTTATAGAGAATTGTTATTGCTTTGACTCGAGTACGATTGATTAAAAATAAAAATGGCGCTTGGCATTCGTCGACCACATCATTGGCAAACTGATCAGAGAAATATTTGAGGAACTTCATTAGATGACAAGTTAAACATGGACTTGTGATTCAGTCCGTAATGTCAATTTTGAAAGGCACTTGTTTTTTTAAAATGAAGCACGGGGAAGAAAACTTTGAAATTTTTCTAAGTATCCTCAAAGTACAAAGCAAAAATTGTGAAATAGCCTTATTCTCCCGCTTTAGTGTACAATTATAAAAATCATTATTAATTATAATATAATAAAATTTTTAAAATTACATTCTATTGGTAACGCCATCTAGTGCCTTTTATTTACTATTAGAATATAATTTGTGTCTGAGCTCCTGAACTTTCCCAAAATTCCAACGCCATCACCGCATCGACAGAATGGCGTCCATAAATAACGACATTTTGGCTTTACGTTACATTCGAACTGAAAACTGCATTGCTTTTTCATATTTTCTGTGTCTGAGCTATTCGCGCCTCCGACTGGCTTTAAAAATTGTTTGTCGAAAACCGTGAACCGCAAGAACATCGTGGTGACGTTATTTGTTGTCGCGATTGATATAAATATTGTTAACTCTAAACGAGATGGAGTTGCTGAGTCTAAGGCGTAAGCACGGTCCCTTCCCCTAATAATTGAATTGCGAGCTCACCCTTGGCCGCAACTCCCAACGACATATCGAATTTTTTTTTATTAACACGAGTTCATCAATGTCTTATAAATATATTTGTCAAAGTAACTGCCACACACGTAAAAAATTAAAACAGTAAAAACGGTACTAAATTTCAAATCGATAACTTTAGCATCCAAACTGATACCAAACTCTTAACTATAAACTCTTAGCGATAAATTCAAACTTTTATACCTCTTTTTAGGTAGGGTAAGCAACTAACCTAAAAGTGAGCTTAAATCAAAACAAATCTTTGTAGACATCTTTGTAAATGCTAAGGTTTGATAATATTTAAGAGAACGTGCCGTACTATTTATGTAAATATTATGGAAAACAACAATTTGTTACAATAACTTTAACGTTTCATTTTCCCTAACTTGTTTAGAACAAAGCTGTGCCCTCGAAATAACAATATGTAAATAACATTGTTAGTTTTGGGCTTGCTTGCGAAAGGTTCGTTGTCCTTGTTAAAAGTTTGTCATATTTTGTACTTCCATTTTCCCTTTGGGTATCTTATCTTTGTCCCTATAGTCAAGACTGCCGCATGTCGTTGTGTAATTTCTCGCAGATTAATTACGCTTTGTTTAAGGGTCTTATGAGGGTTTTAATGTTCGTAAGTGTATTGACAAGAAGTATGACATGTTAGGGTTGAAATTCGGAGTACGTGTCAACATCGCTAACATACTAAATGTGTGTTTAATATGGGGAATAGTGCTGCGCCACTGTAGCAGTACAGTTCTTTTAAAAGTAATACATTATTACAATTTCATCTTTCTTTTCTTCGATTGCTTCTTCTTCCGCCTTTTTAAAAAATAATACATTATTACTATTTCATCTTCATCGATTTCATATGGGAGCGGACATATACTACGACTTCCAAAAGAATATATGTAGAAACGACTGCAGTGCATCAAATGACTCTGTCGTGCAAACGACAAAGCGGCTGCCGTGAAACGATCAATTAAACGCTAAAAACGAAAAAACAGCTAGACACAACAGTCGTTAAACGATAAAATAATCGTTTATGACCTTGTCACGACAGATAGTAGTGATATGGGAACAGGCTAGACGCGACAATTTCACAATGCTACCTTTATTATGCTACGACTACTATGGCTACGACGTCGTAGCATAGTATATAGCGTTCTTTGGTAACAAATATAGTCATACATACATACGTAACAAGTATGACTATACTTGACCTTTACCTTTAACTAGAGTAATTTTCACATTATTTGTCGGTAATGGATGGAAAAAAAAATCTTGTTGTCATTAATATTTAGCGAATTTCTAATAACAAAGTACTATTTTAACATTTGCCTCTTACTATCTAAACGTATAATTATGTCGCATTACCTATAATTGACAAGAACGAAAGTTAAATTGTCCCATCAGAATAGATATTTATTTTGTCACATAAATAATTGGTTTTTGACAGTATTGTAAGTTCCTTATTTGAGTGCTATAAGCATTGACCTACCATTGTAAGAAACGAAATGTATTATATATACAAAAGGCTAATGCAAAGCTGTTTGGCACTACAATGACTATTGTGTGTGAACATTATGTCCATTGCCAACAATATCAATTACAATTAAAGTATTACGGTAGTAGTGTACTGAAATTCCAGTATTAAAATCTCTCTACAGGATCTCTAATGTTGTTAAATGTAAAACAATATGATGAGGGTCATTAAGTGCCCCCGATGCAGAGCGGCAATTCAGTGCTGCAATCCGCTTACGGCGCGGTTTATACATTACGCACATTCGCTGCCCGCTAACGACGCTATGAGATGCTAATTCAGCTAGATAATTTATATCTATTTTATTTTAATAATGCAAATCTTTTTTAGCTTTAAATTTTCACTTCGTACCCTTTTTTATTCAAAAGTGCTTTTATCACATGAAAGTCTTAAAAATTATACGAACTATAGTGATATTACAGAGAGCTCGGAAGTACACGTTATGTCATCATCGTCGTCATCATCATCATATCAGCTGGAAGACGTCCACGGCTGAACACAGGCGTCCCCCAAAGTTTTCCAGACCAGCCGATCGGACGCGACGTGCATCCATCGGTTACCCGCCATCCGTCATCCGTCTATCTAGTAGGGGCCGTCCCACTGAACGCCTTCTGGTTCGTGGTCCGTGGAAAACCTTTCTGCCCCAACGGCAGCCAGTTCTACGAGCTATATGCCCTGCCCACTGCCACTTTAACTTGCTAATCCTTCGAGCTATGTTGGTGACTATTATGTAGTGGTGTGCTATTCGCATAAAAACCTCAAACCACAATCACAAACAACAAAATCGCAAATACAATCACAAATTCTTCTATAAACACAGAAATAACACTACACATGCAAATCTGAAAACGCTTGATAATATGAAACAAATTATGTATAAATATCGTCAATAATATTTGTACACATTAGATAATTGAATTTCTTTATTGAACTTTTCAATTTTGTTTTTTTTTGTATAGGTGTTGTTTATTTAAAATTTAATCTGATGTAAACTATAGGAATTAAATGTATAATTTTAATAAAGTAATGTATAAGTAGTTTATTATTTTGATTATGACCACGATGTATTCGGCTGTAATTGGCTCACATACTAGCCTTGTATTATCATACGTGTGGCGCGCTATAAGTTTCCGGAATGAATAAGAAAAAAATACTGTAAATGGTCAGAAATGAATTTATTGTTTCTCAAAATATTCTCTATTAGCGTTAATGCACGTCTTCATACGAATCAACCAATTTTGAAAAAAAATTTGCCACTCCTCTGTGACAATCTCTGAAACATATTTTTCATACTCTTCGACAACCTTTTCAGGTGATGAAAATCGTTGACCGCGTAACTGGTTCTTAATTTTTGGAAATATATAAAACTCACAAGGTGCCAGGTCGGGACTGTACGCGGGATGGCTCACAAGGTCAACGCTGTTCACCTTCAAAAATTCATTTGTCTGTCTGGCCGTGGGAGAACTGGCCACAATGTAAAAACAAGTGACAGTCAGATGAAACAAATTGTATTCTACAGCCAAAGAGTGTCATTTTCAAATGGTGTAATTACTTTTTAAATATTGTTTATGTAAGTGGCCAGTTCCGGACTCTTATAGTGCGCCCTATGTAATAATGTATGTAAACGTTAAATATGTTAAGCTGTTGCGAAAAAAGTAAATAAGAGTATAAGTGCAATTTTATAACTCCTATTTAAGCATAAAAAAGATATCCGACTAATTCCGTTCGTAGAATCTTTAAACAGCCCTCCCGAAACATCATTTTGCAGATGTGGGTTTATTTTTTTTATAATGCCAAGTGACGGGACGAACAAGTCCCGGAGGAGGTCCTGGTGGTAAACGACACGTAACAGTTCATAACAGTTGCAATTCTACTCAGAGCTTTAAAACGCAAAGATGTACTGCCACTGCGCCCGTCACCCCAGACATAAGTTGACAAGTCCCACGTGCCTGTAATTTCACCATTACTGCTTGGCGGCAGAAATAGGTAAGGTGGTAGTACTTCCCCGGACGAACTCTTTCACTAGGGTTTTCTACTGCTACTAAATTACACCAAGGATCCTACATTGTGTGTTACCTATTTAAGGTTACAGTCCTAGTTATTGTATGTATGAATTTTAAACGCTTACGCTGTAATCAATAATTCAAGATGGCCACTTTATTGAAAATTGTTATCAATTTGACGAGCACGATTGATTAAAGAATAAAAATGGCATCTAGCAGCCATGGTAGGAGCATTCGGATATTGAGATGAATGGATATTGGAGCTGACACAAGGGTGGTTTTGATTATCATGTGTACATGTGATTTGATGACTTTGGTGACCTAACAGTTTACACTGTAAGTTCGGGATGATGAGGTCCCGGGTTCGATTCCTGGTAGGATCTATTTGGGAAATGAACTTTCTGAATTTTATATTTATTTTTTTAAGCCCCGCTCTAGGGTATCGCGGGTGCTATGGACATACACAAATTACACCCAAACTCACGAGAGAAATAAATGTAGGCCATACAAATATTAGGGGTTAAAGTATGAAATTGCCGTTTTATTGCAATAGGTTCTTTGAATTTTCATAGAATCTTCATGGTTTGAGGTTTTCGAATGAAACTTTTTTCAAATGGTTTCTGTGATTTTCTTTTTTTTTTAAATTTGAAACATTTGAATATCGACTTTCAATTGTTTTTGTTATTCAATTTA
The DNA here is from genome assembly GCF_003589595.1 of Hyposmocoma kahamanoa. Classification (NCBI taxonomy): domain Eukaryota; kingdom Metazoa; phylum Arthropoda; class Insecta; order Lepidoptera; family Cosmopterigidae; genus Hyposmocoma; species Hyposmocoma kahamanoa. The sequence goes on from NW_020654289.1 coordinate 14,367,453, forward strand.
GACAAGAAAGATGGATACTGCGAAAATTCGAGTGATTTTTGAATACGAGTTCCGACGCGGAACTAACGCGGCAGAAACAGCCCGCAATATCAATGCTGCGTTTGGAGAGGGGTCTACTAATGAACGCACCGTGCGATTTTGGTTTAAACGCTTTCGTGATGGAAATTTCGACTTAAAGAACGAGCCACGAGGAAGACCGCCCACACAGGTGAATAACGATGAATTAAGAGAGATAGTGGAAGCCGATCCTAGTCAAACTACCCAGGAATTAGCGGCATGGTTTAACGTTACCTTACCCACAATATTGACTCACTTGCGTCAAATCAATAAAATAAAAAAATACGAATAATGGGTGCCTCATGATTTGACTGATCTGCAAAAAGAAACGCGTGTTGAAACTTGTGTTGCCTTGTTGAACCGGTACAGAAATGAAGGAATATTGGATCGAATTGTAACATGTGATGAAAAGTGGATTCTTTATGATAACCGGAAAAGAAAAATGCAATGGCTGACCCCAGGTCAAATGCCACAACAGTGTCCTAAAGCAAAACTTACCAATAAAAAGGTAATGGTAACTGTTTGGTGGTCTCAGCATGGTGTTATTCACTATAGTTTTCTCCGATCTGGTCAAGCAATAACGGCAGATGTCTTTTGTGCCGAACTCCGAACCATGTTGACAAAACTAGCAGTAAAACAGCCCCGACTCATGAATCGATCTTCACCATTATTGCTCCACGACAACGCGAGACCTCACACAGCACGAGAAACCATTTTGACCCTTCAGGAACTGCAGTTAGAAACCATTCGTCATCCTCCGTATTCACCAGACCTTGCTCCAACGGACTACCATTTTTTTCGTGATTTGGACAATTATCTACGTGACAAGAAGTTTTCTTCCCAGGAGGCAGTACAAAATGCTTTCACACAGTTTGTGCAGTCTAGATCGTCGGAGTTCTATCGCAAAGGCATTAATAACCTTCCCATTAGATGGCAGCAATGTATAGATAATAATGGCAACTATTTTGATTAAATAAATTTGTTAAAAATTTAAAAAATAAACAATTTAGATTTTCAGTACAAATCGGCAATTTCATACTTTAACCCCTATTATTTCTTTCGGCCCGAGAATTGGACCCGGGACTTCTGCGTAGCATTCGGCCACTAAGGCAGTTTATTGGTTCTGGTAGAAGTGTTCTGAGGAGTGCCTTAGAGTGAATTCCGTTGCTCTGGCACTCGCACCACAGGGATTTCCCTAGTTTGAGACCAGTTAATTGATGTGGTTGTCTGAACATATTATTATTACTATTTTGAGTAACACTAGATTTTCTTGTAAACGAGATCGTTCAGGGCAGTACTGCCACCTTACCTATTTCTGCCGCCAAGCAGTAATGCCAGCATTACTTGTGTTCCGGTTTTAAAGGCTAAGGGTAAGGTGCTGGTGAAATTTCAGGCACATGGGACTTGTCAACTTATGTTTCAGGGTGACGGGCGCAGTGGCAGTGACCCTTAGATCTTTGCGATTTAAATCTCTGAGTGGCACTACAACTGTTATGGACAAGCGTGTAGCTAACCATCAGGTGCACGACGTGATCGTCCCGTCACTAGATATTATAACGGAGGGATTTTTTTATGATTATAGGGAAAGTGTGTTGTGAACAGATGTTTTATTTTATAAGTGCACGTCAAGCTATTAGAAGTTTGGTCCTATTTGGAACATTAACTATTAAACTCAGATTAATTCAGTAGTGGTAATCAAGAAACTATTATATAAGCTGGTATGCCGATAAAATACAAAGTTTTAAAATTACGTGGTCTCGTTATAAATTATGTAAAAAAATACTCTAGTGTAAAGCCAAGTATAAAGCTAAAGAGCTACGTTTTGCTTATTTTTGCATAGAATTTATATAAATTGATTTACTGTATTTCGCTGCCTTACTTTCTCAAACTCGTATCTTAGCACGAAGTTAGTGAAATGCAAAAAGTGGATTGATACAAATTTTGCAGGCCTATTTCACATCACGTTTCCTTGATATGCACGCACTCGCTTGCACCTATTCTTAAAGTAATGAATCCAAATTAAAACATTAGATAAAAAAATTAAAATAAGAATATATAATAAAATATAGATACGAGTCTGAGAAAGTAAGGCATCGATTTGTAAGTAGCATTATCAGTTGTTGTTGAACACGCGACTTCGGCTGATCAAGGTGGCCCTTCTTACTTCTTTAAACAGAATACATGGCAAACAAGGTATTTTTTCTTAATTAACACTTACAATGGCATTAAACATTATTTTACTTTACACTTTTAAACGTACCGCCTCTTACAGCGGTTACACACGACGACTTTTAGAAGCGATGCAAACGCGATGCAGTAGCTAATAGTCTACATTTACACACACATGCGATTTCAAGTCGTGACGCAAACGCGATGCAAACGCACGACTACATCGCTACACTTGTGATTTATAAGCGATTGCATCAATGTAATCGCGCGTTTGTATCGATGCTCTCGCGCGTTTGTGTAAAGGTAGATGATTAGCTACTGCATCGCGTTTGCATCGCTGCCAAAAGTCTATCTATCGTAACGAAGTATGATAACATTTGCTCTTATGAAAGTATAACGCATTTTACTAGAACAAAAATTACCTACGCTCACTGCAAAGCTGAAACTGCTCTCAACGCCAGACGCCCTAAGGCTTGATGCTTTACGCTTTAAAAACTAGTTTCGTAAAAACCAATAGTGCTTGTTTAAAAAATATTTCCAGATACTAAAGTCGGGATAATAGTCTTATGGAATACAATTTTCACAGACAAACTTTTGCACTTCGTTTCTCTCTTTTTTTGGGGTGGTCTCTAGTCACAAAAACGTGTTTCCTTATTTTCTTTGAGGGGCATTCGCATTAAGTTTTAGATACCACAAAGCCGAAACAAGATTTAGTAGCAGTAGAGCTCCTTGTGAAATCATCTTATGTCCAAGGGTGAAGGGCACAGCGGCTCTGTCCCAGAGATCTTTGCGATTTAAAGCTCTGAGTGGTACTGCAACCGCTATAGACAGGCGTGTCGCTTAACGCCAGGCGCATGACTTGTTCGTTCCGTTAATTGGTATTATAAAAAAAACCAAATATTTTTTAAGTAATAGCGACTTCTTATTAATTGCTTAGTTAGTATTCGTAATAAGTAAGAAATGCATGCTGATCATTATGTCCAGTACAACGGCCCGGCGGGGCTACGGCCGATGCCGCCGCAGGCGCCTCACCCAAGATGAGGAGAGAAGGCTCCACAGCGCCCTGCAGGGCGCGAGTCAGGCCCTGAAGGTCGCAATAGGGTGGGCCAAGGACTCTGCGAAAGAGGGTTCTTGGCCACCCTGGACGCGGACCCATGGGGGAGGCCGTACAAAACGCCCGGGAATCACTTGGAGTGGGCGGTGGGACGGCTGCGGGGGCGGGAGAAGGCCCGGACGGCGTACCGGGACGAGTCCTTCGCATTGCCCTGAAGCATCTCGGGACCCACCTCAAGCATCTCATGGCTGACTGCTTGAGGACGGGGTTGTTCCCGAGATGCTGGAAGGAGGGAAGGCTCGTCCTGGTGCCCAAGCCGGACCGACCTGCGGACTCCCCCTTGGGGTTTAGGCCCCTCGTCCTGCTGGACGAGGTGGCGAAGATCCTGGAGCGAATCATCGCCTCCAGGATCAACGAACACCTGAGGGGGACAGGCCCCGATGTGTCGCAGCGACAGTACGGGTTCAGGACTGGACTCTCCACACTGGATGCCCTGGAGTCGCTGCAATACATTGTGGAGGAGGGTAACGGCGAGGGGGAAGGCGTGGTGGCTGTGTCGTTGGACATAGCCAACGCCTTCGGCATTCTCCCCTTCGCAGTTATCAGGGAGGCGCTGAGGTACCATAATATCTCCAGGTACCTCAGGCGTCTGGTGGAGCACTACCTGGAGGATAGGGTGGTGCTCTACGAGACGAGGGAAGGGAGGCGCGCCGAGCGCCCAATGAGGTGCGGAGTACCCCAGGAGTCCGTATTAGGACCACTACTGTGGAACCTGGGGTACGATTGGGTGCTGAGGGGCGCGCTGCTCCCCCGGACGGCGGTCATCGCGTACGCCGATGACACGCCGGTGGCCGTCCGGGGGACCACCTTCCAGGAGGCGGCCAGAAGAGCCTCAGTAGCGGCGGACATGGTGGTCCGCCGAATACAACTGCTGGGGCTCGAGGTCGCCGTGCCGAAGACGGATGTGGCCGTCTTCGGCGGGAGGGGTAGAGGTTGGGTGGTGCCGGCAGGCGCCCATATCTCCATCGCGGGAGTATTGTCCTGGACCGGCGATGAAACTTCGGGGAGCATTTCCGGCAACTTGCTCCCCGAATAGTGGGCGTCCATCGAATAGTCCATCAGCGTTGGACAGGCTCCTGCCCAACCTCGGGAGGCCGGGAGCCCCATGCAGAAGGCTATACGCCGGGGTGACCCGGAGTATGGCCTTATACGGGGCCCCTATTTGGAGTGGCGCCTTATCAGCGGCGACGAAGTCGCTGCTGAGGAGGCCCCAGAGGGTGGTCGCCCTGCGAATGTGCAGGGCGTACATGACGATGGCCTGCGCTGCCGCATGCGTCCTCGCCTGTAATCCGCCGTGGGACTTCGAAGGCGAGGTCCTGGCGGAGGTCCGCACGTACCGGCGGGGAATGAGGGACCGAGGCGAGCGACCCGCTCCCCAAGAGGTGGAGCGGGAGCGCCGCCTCGCGGCGCAGTGCATGTGGGACCGGTGGAAAGAGGGCTTGGCGAATCCCCCCTATGGCGCTCGTACCATAGAGGCGATCCGCCCTGTCCTCGTAGAGTGGGTAAACCGGTCCCACGGGCCACTGTCGTACCACCTTGTGCAGGTGCTGATCGGGCACGGCTGCTTCGGTCACTACCTGCACAAGGTGACGAGGAGGGAACCGTCCCCGTCGTGTCACGAGTGCGGCGCTGCGGATGACACCGTGCAGCACACCCTAGAGGTGTGTAGCCGGTGGGATGAGCAGCGCCGCACTCTGATGGGGACTGTAGGGCAGGACCTCTCGCTGCCGAGCGTGGTTGCCACCATCCTCGATAGCGAGGAGTCCTGGGAGGCGGTGGCTTCCTTTTGTGCAGAGGTTATGTCGCAAAAGGAGGCCGCGGAGCGGGTGCGCGAGGACGCGGTGGACACGCACCCGCTCCGGTGCAGACTTACGGGGAGAAGGCGAAGGCAGTTCGCTGCTCGCCTGATCCCCTAGTGAGACCAGCGGGCTCTGGACAGGGACTCCGGAGCCTGCATTGCACGGCCTCACTCGTCTGGGGGGGCGGGTCGGAGGACAACCGACTCGCCCCTCCGTTGGCGCGGGAGCCCTGGCGTAAGCTAGGGCGGCCGGGCGGCGTCGTGGTGAATGTTCCAGATCCCACGGCGCCGACTCAACCTGCGAGAGGGAATCCCGGGGGGGTTTTAGTGGGGTAGGCCCTCCAGTCTGGAGGGAGAGTCCCCACAAAACCCCTGACTCTCCCTGGGCTCCGGGGTATCCATAAAGATTTCCCCCCGTCAAAAAAAAAAGGCTTATCATTATGTAAAATATAGGACGTAGAAAGGTATGTCTTCAACAGCTATATGAATCAGAGCTTGAATCCATTTCATTACAGTATCGTTCAAATGTGCATAAGTAATTAGGAATAAAATGAACCACCCAAGCCAAGCTTATCCTTTGACTAGGGATTATTGAAGACTGCTGCCAATAATATACATAGCGTTATGGAGGAACTTCATTACCATATAGATTAGAGTGGAGCGTGACGACTGGAAAGGCAGCGGGAATTCAGTAACGAAATCGGAATTACTGTGCAAGTGTGGTGGATTTTCTGGGATGAAGAGCTACGATTTCGGGGCACAGATTGACTGTAGAAAATTCAACAGTGTTCATTTGTTTCACAATAAAATAAGACCTTAAGGGCGCGTTTATACGACACGAATTTCATCGCGCTCACCCCACGCGGTCGAAGAGCGGAGTCCGCAGCGGCCGCGGACTCCGCTCCTCTGTCTGGGCGCTTAGTCTGATTATATTTTTTTTCAAATTTATCTCATTTTTAAACGACTTAAACAAAAGGAAAAGGTTTTCAATTCGACTGTAAGTTTTTTTTGTATGAATGTTACGCGATAACTCCAGCATTCGTGATACGATTTTGATGATTCTTTTTTGTTAGAAAGAGGATACTTCAGAAATGGTTCCATTTAAATATTCCATCTCTCTAAACTAGTGGATGATTTGAATATTGATGTCGGTTTTTAGTACTTTGTACTGAGTTTATATCAACAAAAGTTCATTATGTTTACAGCACATGTTTACTTCAAATGAACCCTATACTTAATATGGGCTTACTATAGGCGTACTATAGATAAAATTGAGGGTATCGGCGCAAAAATGGTGTAACACACATAAAATTTTTTCTAGAATATTATTTTAAATGATACTAAAGTATATACTCAATTATTTTATATTTGGAGGCTAGTTTCTTGTAAAGAAACATTTTTTTCAAACATACCGGAAATACTTGCATTACTTTCAAAAAACGAACACGGAAAGTTTGTCATTTAAGGACCGTGCGACTTCTTCTCGGCCAAGGCCTTCAAAGTAAGTATGACAATCCATTACTGTCCACTTCTCTAAACTTTTAAATCTATCAATTTAATGAACTATGTAAACATGCAAAAGAAAAACTCATACAGCCAACTGTCCAGTGTTCATAGTTGCGAGAATTAAAAATACCTATCTGTACCACGTACTGAAAAAAAAAGAAAACGGCCGTGGCATTTAAACTAGTGTTTAAAAGTTTAAACAAAAGAATACCAAAGTATTCTTTTGTTTTTTCATCTTTGTTATATTTTGGGCGCGAAAATGAGTGCTAGTGAGAAGAGCGATAACGAAAATACAGTAATAGATACACATTCAAATACATTTCAGCAAACTACTATTATTGTGGCTGGAAAAATAATAATATTTTCTTCTAGTAATTGTCCTAACACGTCAAATATTACTTGTAATATTAATTTTTTTTTTTCTATAATACATCTTCCTCTCTTTAGTGTTTTATTATTTCCTCACATGCGTGAGAAAAATACTATGCCTATACTAATACATGCCTCGGCGGGAACGGGGATTGCTTGACTCGTATTAATATAAGGCCTCCCGGCCTCTGAAATAATGTACTACCAATAAATATAATTTTTTTTACGTGAAAATAGCATCCAAATATGAAAAAAAATTGTGCTTTATTACCATTTAAAGTAATATTGTAGAAAAATAAAACTGGGTTACGTCACTTTTGCACTGATACCTTCAATTTTAGTGCTAGTTACAAATCCCACAGTTCAAATAAAACATACATCACATATTTCAATTACGGTAAATAGTTAAAGTTATAGCGCTTCCATACCTGCATTTGCGACTATGATCATAAAGGCAGAATAGTCTAACTTATATATATTCCCTGGTGAGCTAATATTACAGAGAGCTAATTCGAATTTGCTTTAGTTTAGTGACTTTGGAGCGAAGCTCCACAGCTCGGTTAATACATCAGTGTACTGTATACAGCAATTTGATATTATTAGCGCTGGGGATGGCGATTTGACGAAGTATTCACCGCAACACACCTTTTTAAGTATTCTGCTGAGCACAATAAACGCCCACGGGAAGTTTATAAACATACTTATCTAGAGCAGGGTGCTATCACGTTTTTGCATTACGGAAATAAACAACATAAGTCGTGGTAGCTTGATTGTTTGACCTATCGCTTTTCAAGCAGAGGCCGCGGGTTCGAATATATATGTGAAATTTTATTTGAAATTTGCCATGAGATTTACTTTGAAGAAAAACACCGTGAAACCCGCACAAACCTGTCGAACAAGGTTTACAATCCTCAAAAAACGTGTGAAGTCCCGAACCACAGTGGCGCACTATGGCTTAAACATTCGCCTTAGAGAATATCCGTGCACAGCAGTGGGACGTATAAATGGATTGACGATGATTAAGTTAAAAAATTGAAGAAAAGATTAAAAGGAATAATTATAGTCATCAAATAATCCGATTATATACAAGATTTTTATCTTAATAAGTACAGTCAGTATTACAAAAATGATGAAAAAGAAGTCCATTCATAAAATAAATAAAGTAAACCTATTGAATACATAAATAAAAAAATAAAAAATAAAGAAATTATTTGAATATCTAATTTGGGCTATGTCTGCCCAAATAAACTTCTTTTTATTGATATATAGTCGTCTGGCGACTTTTAATGCTGATCATTACATAAAAAATTTACTGTCTTGTATATAACTTTCATTTACTTTATTAATAAATGTAATTAAAACAGCATACCTGCTTCAATTTCAAGTATATATTAAACCAAAATCCTTAGAATCTTGTGCGTGAAAAGTATCTTATTGATCACTTTATTGGTCACTTGGAATAATTCAACAGCAACTGAGTATGTGGCAAGCTTACGATTTTGTGTTGCGCAAGACCTACATAGCGCTTTGTCAATGTTGCCAGAGAATAATAATAAAAGGTTTAACAAGTAAGTAAACAAGTCTCATGTCCCTGTAATTACACCAGTACCCTTAACCCTTCAAAACCGGAACGCAGTAATACTCACATCACTGCTTGGCGGCAGAAATAGGTTAGGTGGCAGTTTTTCCCTGGACGAACTCTTTGACAATGAGTATTGTAAAATATTAGGATTAGAAGGCGGAAGTAAACTATAAGTTACATCAAAACATATTTTTATTGCCATATTTTCAATGAAACTTATGCTTCATAACAGTTTAAACGCTTTTAGTATACTAGGGATTTTGTACACAGTTAAACAAATTACAATGTGCATAACACTTTTCTGTGTTTATAATTAACTATTAATTCATAATTAATTTGTGAAAACAAGGGTTATACTCATAGAAGTTAACATGTACACCATACACTAAATATTTAAAAAATTGTACAGTACATTATTTGTGATTTTACTTCAATCTATATGCTTACACATCCTATAATTACTGTTTTATGTCGCTCATAAGCATACAATTAAGAATAAATTTATGTACATTTTATAGCATTTATATTAAGAAATTATTAGCTATTAAGCATTAACAAGATTTAAACACATTCGAAAATACTTAGTTCCGGCATAGCGACTACTCTAGTTCATTGCGAACCGTTAAATAGCCCCCACTTTTTTTTAAAAGGATATTTTGCAGTTGGCCGCTGATGGCCTTGACTGTACCACCGGAAAAAAGGGCGAGCTGAAGGTTCATAACCCAAGCCCCCGCTCATCGCCGCGCCAGTGCTGCCAGGTCGTTGTCGCGTGGTGTTCCTCTTATACGCTTGTGGTGTTTTACTAATGATTGTATATTTGCAGGTTAATTATGACATTGATTACCAAATAATCATTTAAATTACGCAACTACCTAACGGCTGCTCTACTGCTACTTAGAGTGATAATAAAATACTCCTCAAATAAATAAATTGGTTATTTTACTGATTATCACTAATTTAGGTTCCTCACCACGATATGATTTCTTTATTTCTTCTGGGGGACTTTGTTAATAGCCTGCCTGTTTTATCCGTTACTACAATAATAATAAAAGCAAAAATGTTTCGACTTCAGTTTCATCTCCGGAGTGAGTGTGGTTGGTCGAAAAAAGTGAATGATCATGGTAACACCACAAGTAATCGAGATGAATGTAAAGATAAATTAAAGATAAAGATACATTTATTTCAATATAACTAAATCCAATACAATACAAGTAAAACAAATGTAAATAAAGCTTTTAAAGTGTTCAAATAAGGATTAAGAAGGGAATCAAAATTATACATTCTTCAAAGTATAGCTATATATTAGCATCTAATGTGTAATTGCGATGCCTAAACTAAGTAAATGTATGTCTATATTTAAGGCATCTTTTTGGGCAAATTTCTTTATATTACAGTTTAAAAATAGATTTTCTATATTTAACAATAAAATAATTAGTAGTTATAAATTAATGGTTACCTATATAAAAATAATTATGAAACAACTTCCAGCAAGTCCTCTGTTTCATTGTAAGTTTTACTCTTAAGTCACAATTTCATGGGCTTTTTAGATTCTGTCTTATTCATGGCGAAATAATGCAAATTAGAATTTAATTTAAAGTAAAGGAATGTACCAAGGAAGCAAAAGAATCTATGCGAGTGTGCTGTGGGGAGTTGTTTAAGAGATGAAAAGGTATAGAGTCTTCTGTGGTTGGTTAAAGTAACGGAATCAAATGGAGAAATTTTTTTTTCAAAATTATTTGTTGGATAAACAGTTGCCGAACCGAGAGGACATCGCAGTGGTTGATGACTTTAAGAACCACTCTCTGCGCTCTTTTCAGGTTTATCAGGGTGGTCTTATGTGCACCTCCTTAGGACGTAAAGCAGTAAAGTAGCAATGATTGACAGAGGGTTAAATACACTGATTTGAGAATGGCGCTGCTAGCTGCATATCTTAAATTTTTTAAAACATAATATCAATTTTCGAACTCTAGAAGTAAGCGCTGCAATATGGTGTTTGAAATTAGGATGTTTGTCAATTATGACACGTAAATATTTAATGTCGTTTGTGCTGTCCAGTGTTGGACAACCACAGAGGCTTAGATGAGTTCGAGGGCTTGTACAGTGGTGAACTACTATTGAAAAAGCATTCTCAGGAGGTTGTGAGGAGATATTGTATGAGAAAGTCATATATTCAGTTTTGCTAGTATTCAGAGAAAGGGTATTCGCTCTGAGCCACTCGGTTACTGATTTAATACCAAATTGAGCTTGTGAAAATGTTTCATTCCAACTTGAGGCGCTGAATAATAAACTGTATCATAGGCGTAAGATATGATGTTGCCACCAGAGAGGAGAAGAGCTCATACTTGGTTAATATAGACAAGGAATAGAATTGATCCTAATATGCTTCCGTGAGGAACACCAATCAATCGGTAATTCGTCACTCGTTATTATGTCAATCGTCACGCGCTGTTTTCTGTCAGAAAGATAGTCCTGTAAAAGTTTAAGCTGCATTTCTTTAATTCCAAGTACTTCTAACTTGTTTAAAAGTACTGGAATGTTTACAGTGTCAAAGGCTTTTCAGAAGTCAAGGAAGATAGCTAAACATTTGTTCTTCGAGTCCAAATTTCTTACAATGTAATCAATCAGTTCATCAACTGCGTCGTTCGTCGATAGCTCTGTTCTGAACCCAAACTGAGACGTCGATAGAGGTTTCTTAGTTTCTAAATAATTAACAAGCCTTTTATAAATTATTCTTTCAAGTAGCTTAGAAAGAGATGGCAATATTGCAATTGGACGGTAATTGTTGATATTGCTCTAGATTTATAAGGGACTAGGATTTATAAGGGCTGTTTTCAGTGTTTTGAGAAATGTTCCTGTTAATAAACAGAGATTGAAAAATTAAATGTAGTCAGGGGTGGAATCAAACAATTTTTATGTTGCTTAATGAAAGAACAGGGAATTCTGTCAATTCCTGTCACACAGTCAGTTTTTAAAGATATAATAATGTTTTCAATTTCAGTTTCGTCAGTGTTGATCAAGGCATATGAGAGCAATTGTGAGGCGTGAGACGAGATCATGATTACTGCTGAAAGTGGGACGTTGATTTTTACCTTTTCAGCTAGAAGTTTTCCTACACTAGCGAAGAATGAATTTGCTGAGTTAACAGTTTGAACTGCATGTTCTGTGTTGCGGGGCAGACGATTTGAAGTTAGTCATATTCGTAATATTTTTGATGACTTCCCACAATCTCTTATTAATTCACAAATAATTAATGCAGGTCACGATAAAAAGATCTTTTCGTATTGACGTTTTAATTTCTTTAATAGATTATTACGTTCGGAAACTTAACTTATTTTTTTAATGAAGTTTATATGGATTTCTAATGTAGCGCAATACGCCTAGGGTAATCGAAGGTTTAATTATTTTATAGCCGCGCGTAAATCTTTTAGTTGTCGTATTAATTTCTATAATTTTTATGACCGAGCTAATCAAATATTCCATTCTTACATTAGCATCAATTGAGTGACATATCAAAGCTAGCAAGGTCACGAGACACGCCCTCCTTATTTAGTTCTGTATAAGAATTGGTAGATTGGGTTCAATTGAAGTTCTTTTGTATGCTTAGTAATAAGGTATAGTGGTCAGTTAGGGTAGTTTTAACACTATAGTTTTTACAGTAAGGATGGTTTTGGCTAATATATGGTCTAAGCAATTACGATTTCTCGTCCGATGAAGATGGGTTGGGATACCTCCCAACCAAGACAAGCTGTTTGGTTTAAGTATTCGCCTGAGTTGCTATCTTCATTGTCGTTCTTAATGTCAATATTATGGTCACACACTTTATACACTGACTAATGTACATGCGTGGCAATATAGATATGTATAAAGAATAGGATAGACAGATATGTTTGTTCTTAAAGCATCATCTGCCACTAGACAGTCAACCCGTGATCATGGAGCTGTAACTGTAACTGTTAAGCATGTAACTGTTCCGAAATATCGAAAAAATAATTAGAAATCCGTGATAAATTATGTAATTAGTGACAATTACTCAGTGAATAATTCGAAACTCTTAAAATTAAGAAGTTATTGTCCGAATATTTAGAAAATTACTGAAATGATTATTACGAGTATATCTCCATTTATGTGTGGTTTTACCACTAAGGTAAAACCACACACTTAGCCACTTGACGCTGAAACCATCAGCTATGTGAAAAGCTGAAGCTAAGTTAAGCTAAAGCTATATACTATGGTGAAATTACAGGCACATGGGACTTGTCAATTTATATCTCAGGGTGACGGGCGCAGTGGCAGTGCAGGGCAGCAGCAGATGTAAAACTCTGAGTGGCACTGCAACTGTTACGGACAGGCGTGTAGCTTACCATCAGGCGCACGACTTGTTCGTCCTGTCACTTGCTATTATAAAAAAAAATCAGCATTGTGTAGCGCTATTCGCACGCTATACAAGGCTTGAGTCTTGGTTGCGAGGTGATTACGTTGTTGAATATTTACCATGAAATCGGCAATATAACAAAGTGGCCAAGGGTTATATTACGTTTGGACTCATTTCCTATTAACTTAAGAACTAGTATACACTAATAACATATATTAATATCTGTTATTGATCGAAGTATTGATAGCAGGTATACAAATATGACTAATTAAATCAATGTGCTCTATTAATACAATATCAGTGGGCTGTAACGAAGCTGATATGATGTATTTGATACTATTTACGTATGACTGAAATAGGGTAGGTACGTTATTGACAACATCAAAACAGAGTGATTCTTTGTAAAGTGTTTATTAACATGAGCTTGTGTTGAATAATTATATATAATAAAATATTAACAAAAATACTCTTTATTGCATACAAACACAAGGTACATATAATAGCTTTACTATGAAGATTGTATAATTAAGGTTCCTTTCTTAATGTTTATTTAACTTTACTATAATAGCTTTATTTACATTTGTTTTCTTTGTATTGTATTATATAAGCAGTTTAATAAGAGATCTTATTAAACTGCTTCCGTGATCGAACGGTTACCATGCTGGGCTGTCACGCAGAGGTCCCGGGTTCGATTCACGGGTCAGGAGAAATGTGCGTGTGGCCTATATTTATTTCTCTCGTGAGTTTGGGTGTCATTTGTGGTTGTCTACATAATGTGTGTGTTTCCATGGCATCCGCGATACAGGTTTTCCCTAGTGCGGAGCTATGAGTGTATGCGTTATTTATTATTATTGCTAGATAAAAATCTTAGTAGCAGTAGAGCTCCTGGTGTTGATCCGTACACTGAATCGTAGTTCGACGGAACTACGGTATAATGATGAGTAAGGTCCGTTTTGCTGCCACAGTACACCCAACTCTACACCCCGACAGGATTATAAAAAATAATAAAAGGGTTAGTGTAGGAGAAAGGAATAACGAGACTACGAGATTATGGCTTCAAGGGAAGTTTAGATAACTCAATAGATTAGCTCGTCTCATCGACTCAGGCTTTCTTTAAGGCAGGGAGCAGAAGTACACTGCGGTCACTGGAGGAGGAAGTTTCAAGTTCGATTTTCGGATGGACAATGAGGAAATTTGGGAAATGAACTTTTTAAATTGGTCGACGTGTTCTGGGTATTATCTCCTGCTGCTCATAGCACAGAATATTTTCTATTTTGAGACCAGGTAAATCTTTATTCTAGACCTTCGCTGGCGATGTGACCCGTGCCCAGCAGTGGAACGTATAAATGGGCTGATGATGATGATTATTATTATTATTAACTTAAGTTGGTTAACTTATCTATCTGAAAAAATACACAACATAACATTTCCATTTTCATTACACAGCTAGTATGAAACGTGGTTAGAAAAGTTCTCAAGTATATGCATGTACAAGCTACTAACGTCACGTTCAATATGACTTGTTACATGGTCCATATTTATATTTTTATAATCAATAATGTAATCGACAGTTAAAAATCAAACATTTTTTTATTATGTTGATTGCATGTGATAGTAATTTAACCCGACGGCGACGCTTTTATGCTATTTAATTTTATTTGTAAGTCAATGTATTTAATACTCTTTATTTTGTGAGGTAAAAATCACATTCGTTTTGATTCTATTAGAACTTGAAGCTTGGTGTGAATATTCTTCAAAGCAATATATCTGTAACCTATTTTTTTGTATGTTCACATTACCTTTCATCATCATTATCATCCACATCTCGGCTTCACCCACTGCTGGGTATAGGCCTCCCGTAGTTTGTGTCATCTACCACGATCCTGTGCTTGTGTCGCCCGCATACGGCCCGTTTTGATAATTTCGTCTACCCATCTTACTACAAGACGTCTCACGTTTTTTAACCATTTTTTGACCACCTTCGATTATCCCTTTACTCCATCTGTCTTCATTTCCTTCCTTATGCCATTTTATATATATATGACCTACGGCATCCAGCTCTAGGGCTGTGCCGCTAACAGCAACATACAGACAACGCTTCCAAAATAAAATACTGAGGACAATTGTGGGTGCTTCCTGAACTCCTACGTCCTTGAGTTCGTCTTCGGATTTACGTTTTACGGATTTAGTTCAGAAGTCTAGGTTAAAGAAGCAACAGGGTGTTAGGTTAAAGGTATGGATTATACGGCGTTGATTTGTGTGTTGTGTGTCCAGGAGCTGGATTTATCTCTAGCCACATTTTTCGACTACCACGATGGTAAATTGGGCTGCTTCTAAAAATAATCGGGAATTACACAGCAAATTGTTATGTCAAATTTTCATTTTCATCTTGGAAATAATTACTATTGTATGTCAAAGAAAAAGTACCATAACAGATTCGTGGTTTGAAGTCTTTGAGGTCTTAAGGACTTAAGTGTGTGCTCAAGTAAAGGCCGCAATCACCGCTCACTCAACTTTCTTTTTCGAGCAAATGAACGCTATTAAGTATCCATTGAGTTTCTCAAAGATATATAACAACCTTTACGATTCTTGGTAAGTCTGTGTTTAGCTCTTTGTTAGAACTTTGCTTCAATTCATCTTTTGAAGGCAAAGTCAAGGGCTTCGTTTTGTTTGGAACAATTTTTGAGCTCGTTTGATGTAGATTAATTACAGTAACGGAGAACAATTGATTAACGTTACAAGAAATTTAGGTGAATGGTTTCACAGCAAACGTTGGATAGTTCTACAATAAGATATTGTAATTGATTTCCCAGCCAATGGTTCGAAACGTTATCATTCTTAGAACGCCAATATCACATAGTCACCGAAGTCAGCAAGAGGCGTAATTTATTTAAGTTAATATATTTATTTATATATTCAGACAACACAATAGGTCCACTATTGTGTTAGTTACACTTACTGTTGGGTAATTTTCTGACGAATTTCAATTACTGGAAATTGTTCCGGAAAATGTTCTGAAAAATTTAATAGATTAAATAAATTTGAATAGTATAATATGTATATTTGAATAGTATAATAAATGGAGATGTGATGGCTCGTCTTGTCATAGTGAGTATAAACAAAGACTTCCATAGGAGTCTGAACTTGTGTCAGACTCATACTTATTCGTCGCATCTGTTGTGCGCATCAGATTAATTGATGAAACGACTGGTACTGTGTTGTTTGGCAAAATCCTGCGTCATCATCCGTGAGATTCTGTCGCCCTATTTTAATTGAGTTTTCGAAAGAAACTCCTGAGAAAACTAAAGCTGTTGTTAACGATATTCAAAATCAAAAGGATCGGGATCGGGATCGGGATCGGGATCGGGATCGGGATCGGGATCGGGATCGGGGTAACATCGAAAACCTAACAGGCAGAATACGTAAGCCTATACACGTTTTTAAACATCTAAGACATGTAGCTGAACCGCGTGTATTAAAAATGGTGTACCTTGCATTGTGTCAATCGTTACTGGTTTACTGCATAACATCATAGGGTGGTTCATCTAAAACTCACATGCTTACGATGGAGCACGCTCAGAGAGCAGTTTTAATGGTATGTACGTTCAAACCTTTTAGTTTTCCAACAACAGCCTTATATGAATATTATGAGGTACTCACAGTACGCAAACTCTTTGTTCTCCAAACTATACTACGACAACTGCTCCTCCCAGTATATATTTTCCCTCATTGCAATACAGTAGACGTGTGAATGTCATTCCCCGAAGAGTTATCTGTAAAATTTCATTCAGCCTAAAGTTCTTTTACTTTTTGGGACGATTTTTATACAACAAAAGTAATAATATTTTGATATGAAGAAACAGAAAATCTTCTTCGTGCTGCTCAATGCAACGCACTCTTTTTCTAACACACACGCAAGTCATACGGCGCGCGCAACACACACACACACGCGCGCGCGCGCACTCACTCATTCACACACACAGACACACACACACACACACGCGCGCGCACGCACGCACGCACTCGCACACACACACACACACACACACACAGAGAGAGAGAGAGAGAGAGAGAGAGAGAGAGAGAGAGACACGCACACAAACTCACATACACTTTCTGTGACTACTTGTTCTACTATTATTTTTGCATAATGTATAAATAAAATAACGTAATAAATTGTACATTTTACTACGCCATTGTTGGTCTTAGAAGGTTTGCTGGCACTTGTAGCACAGGTTTTCCTTTTTTTAAGTACCAGCGGTCATATCTACTGATTCTTTGATACTTACTTACTGTACACTATGCATGCTGTATTATTATTATGGCAAATAAATTTATTATTTATTGTTGTTAATAACCTTTAGTATAAAGTTTTTGTTTCACTATAGTTTTAAGCCTTGTGAATGGCAAATTTTGTGTATCAACCGGAATTCTGTTATAGAAGCGCATACTCGTAAATTGCCTCTTAAATGAATTTGTCACTTTGTGAAGGCGACTATCAAGAACAGCTACTTTATTTTTATTCCTCGTATTAATGGTATGTCTGTCACTATTTTTCATACAGATATTACTATTCCTCATAAGATAAATTACATTTTCATAAATGTATTGTGACGCTAGTGTAAGAATATCAATTTCCTTAAACTTATATCTCAAAGACACTTTGGGGCTCAGATTGTAAATTGCCCTAACCGCACGTTTCTGCTGAACAAAGATTCTATTGATATCGGCGGCATTACCCCAAAGCAAAATGCCATATGTCATTAGACTGAAAGTAGCTGAAGTAAACCAATCTAACGGTTTCGACGTCTGAAAGTTTCCATATTTTTTAACCGCGTACCTTTATTATATAATTTAAATGGTCAAAAGTCAAGTGGGCTTTTGTAGCAACAATTCAGTATTTTATTTCGTAATCAATTGAGCTCAAGACAAATTCAAAACAAATACGATAGCGAGAGTTACGGGGTAATTGTGAGAAACAGAAGAACCGGTCCATGGTTTATCGGTCGTAATAAACCAATATTCTCTTGATCAAGGCATATAAACTAGTAACAAAGCAATAAGCTTACAGCCTGTCGAGCTTCTCAAAGTAGAAAGCCTGTATTGTGTACGGCTTCCCTTTCGTATCACTATCTCTTGTTCAATTGTTTACCCCTATACCTATACTATGTCTGGTGTCAATTTTGACTGGTTCAGGGTTCATCGACAGTTACACAGTGCGTTGATTTGCATACGCGCCATATTTAAGAAATTAATAATAGAAATAATGCTAAATCGTCAAAAATATTAAAAAATATGTACTGTTCAATATTCTGGCTAATTGTATTTAGTAAAGTTTAGTATAATTGTCTCCAAGTGTATTCACCGCGGAGGACAGTGACCCCGCCACTCGCTTCATCGAGCGATACGTAATCTTTCTCGATCGCTTATTTACCTATTTTTAAAATAATGGTTATGTACTAGTATTGTTATAATTTACTAATTATTTACATTATTTAGAAAATTTGGCTGAAAAAAGATTTTTGTAACTTAGATTTGGTACTGGTAATTCCTCCGAGTGCAGTGACGGAGCGCGGTTGTTTGTGCGAGCCCTCGTTGATTTTAGTTTTTGTTTTTTGTTGACCTTGCTGCGATTGGTCAATGGTGTGAAATCCGTTTTCTTGTCGCTCTTTAACTAGTCTTACCTGTTTTGTTCCCCTCGGGGGGTGTGCGAGCGAGATATCATCGGAGCTCTCAGTGTGGTGTTATGTGCTTGAGGACAACTCGAGGTCTCGACGAGCGATTCGATCCGGCGACCTATATTCCGCAGTCTACCGCTTCCACCGTTCGACCAGCATGACTGACTAACGAGCGTCGAAATTAGCGTAGTAATAGTTACGCTCTTACGTCACTCCTTCGGCTACATGCTACGCGTCTGCGTCGCGGCGTAGCACATCAAGACTACTCTACGGTTTGGAGGCGTGTCTTCCGTAGTACAGCTACGTGAAAGGACTGTGAGCGATTGTTTTACATAAACAGTATACTTTTAATCAAGTATCCAATCTAATATAAGAACAATGCCTAAAGTACAGCGAACTCCACCATCAAGTCCTACTGGTAAGACTACGTCAGTACCTGACCCGACCGCAAAAGAGGCTACAACCACCGGTGCTTACGCTAGGCCAAAAAGGCGCCCCATTGAGGCCAATCCACCGAAAAGTGAGCTTAATGAAATCAAATATATGCTGGAAACCATTAAACAGGACCAGGATCAGAAATTCTCCCACTTAACGAAAGAAATTGCTGAATTAAAATTGCAAAATTCTGAAATTCAAAAATCCAACACAGATTTTCAGAATTGGATGGAATTTAGTAGCAAAATGTATGAAGAAATGAAAACAAAAATAAATACACTGGAAAAGCAAAGAAAGGATGACCACGAGCACATCTACGCACTAGAGCAGAAAATCAGAGACTTAGAAATCAAGTCGCGGTCTTCAGTAATAGAACTAAGAAATATTCCAGCCAAAGACAAGGAGTTTTCGAAAGATTTGGTCTCTATGGTGTGCAGTGTCAGCAAAATCATTGGTATAGAAATGTCACAAACTGATTTACGTGACACATATAGAATTCCCAGTAGCCCAAACACACCAAAAACGATCATTGCAGACTTCGCGTCTGTGCAAAAAAGGGATTCTTTTTTGATGGCAGTCAAAAACTATAATAAAAACAAGACTCCTGATGGTAAATTGAATACTGAAGTAATGGGCCTCTCTGGGAAAAAAATGCCAATTTTTATCACCGAATACCTGCCGCCTACTATGAAGAAACTTTTCTACCTTGCAAGGCAGTTTGCACAGCAAAATAATTATCAGTACTGCTGGACAATAAATGGAAAAATTTTTCTTAGAAAGGAACATGGTAGTGAACTTTTTCGTATCTCATCTGAAAAATGTTTTAAAAGATTACCGGTTAAAAATTAGCTTACTTCATATATATTATTATTATCTTAATCACTCTACACAAGACAAACACACAAACTATATCACTTGTATTTTGTTATTGCTTATTAATATTATCCCATACTCACACAATTTTTCCACTCAAGATAATTTTCTTAAATTAAAATTAAATCCTTACATCGCCGCAAGAGAGTTTTCTAATAAAACATCAATCAAACCATTGTTCCTATTTTGCACTTTACTTATATCTATAAATGGCTAATATTACAAACGAAAACGTCATAACTGAAATAGATTCTCTCAATGTGGCTGAGGTTTTTACTTGCTTACCTGAAGAATGTCTTAAGCATATAAACCCCCTTAATTATTCATTAAGAATAATTCATCAAAATATTCGAAGTATTAATAAAAATTTAGATGAATTTATTGTCACATTGAAAATCACTAAAATAGATTATGATGTCATCATCCTATCGGAATGCTGGTTAAGTAAAGTATCAAATGTACCACAACTGACCGGTTACTTGTCATTTCAAACTATCAACAATCATAACCAAAACGATGGTGTCGTTGTTTACGTTAAACGACAGCTTGATTTTAATGCTACCAACCTGAACTTTTCTGAAGCAAACGGCATTTTAATTCAAATCAATAATCTTACAATTGTTGCGATGTATCGATCACCTTCGTATGTGTTTTTGGATAGTTTTCTCACCGACTTGAACGCGTTACTTTGTACCCTAAAGCTCTCACAAAACATCTTACTTATCGGCGATATAAATATTGATATCTCTTCTGCCAACTCCGACACAAAGAAGGACAACTACCTCAACCTGACCTCTAGTCACGGTCTGTTACCAACTTATAACACCCCGACAAGAATAAACACATGTCTAGACCATGCTCTCCTAAAATGCAAAAACAGAGCTGCGGTTTTATTACTAGAATGCAACGTAACTGACCATATACCAGTGATTACTTGTTTAAACCTAGGTAGGGTCCGAGTAAAACCCAATACGTCTTCTTCTCGAACCGATTTTATGGCTGTGGTGGCTGAAATTCAAACCGTGGACTTCTCTTCTGTAATGCTTTGTGGAAGTGCTGACCTGGCTGCCGACATTCTCATCAATTCTATCGCGCCCATTCTTTCCAAACACACTAAAGTGCTAAACGTACCGAAAAGAAAAATTATCCTAAAGCCATGGATCACGCCTGGTCTACTAAGATGCATTCGTCACAGAGACAAATTACATAAACGACACAAAGTCAACGCTCATGATGAGACCCTGAAATTAATCTATTCTCGCTACAGAAACTTCTGTAATAGTCTTTTACGTCAAATAAAAACTGAATATGAAAGAGCCGAACTAGAGAAGGCTAAAAACAGTCCCAAAGCCACGTGGGATGCTTTGAAGAGAATTGCTAATCTTATCCCCCCCTCTTCCCCAGCTTCGGATATACTTACATCTAAAAACAGTCCTAAGGCTGCAACTAATGAGGTCAACGACTACTTTGCGAACGTGGGCAAACACTTAGCGGACAAAATTCTAGCGTATCACCACCCGAGTGCGGTATCTATCGAAACTTCCCCTTGTAACTCCATGGCGCTGCTTCAGGTGGATGAATCGGAAATCGAGAGCATTATAATTAACCTTCGTAGTGATTGTGCGGTAGGATGGGACGGAATATCCTCAAAATTATTGAAAACTTGTGCTGCTGCCCTGGTACCCCCCATCACCCGCATCTGCAATCTAGCAATTACCACAGGTGTTTTCCCAAAGGCCTTTAAAACCGCATTAGTACATCCGATTCACAAAAGTGGTCCTACCAACGATATAAATAACTATAGACCGATTTCTATCCTAAGTGCTATGTCGAAGGTTTTGGAGAGATTAATAAATAAGCAACTCATTAATTATTTGGACAAATTCGGCTTAATCTCTAAAAACCAATTTGGATTCACATCAGGAGTATCTACCGAGGACGCGGTTCTAAACCTAACCAATCATATAGTTGAAAACCTTGATAATAAAACAAAATGTATTGGAATGTTTCTGGATCTCTCTAAAGCCTTCGACACCGTGTCAATTCCCATACTTCTACGGAAACTGGACGGTATTGGTATCAGAGGTCTCTCACTAAAACTGTTTGAGAGCTATTTGACAAACAGAACTCAAAAAACTAAAATTGAGAATTGGCTTAGTGAAGAGCTACCGTTAACATTTGGAGTTCCGCAGGGTAGTATTTTAGCACCTACCCTCTTTAAAATCTATCTCAATGAGCTCTGTGAGCTTCCTATTTCCAACTGCAAACTGATTTCCTACGCGGATGACACAGCCCTTATCGTCTCTGGATCAAACTGGTCTGTTGCCAAAACCCATGCTGAGCAAGCTCTGCGAATAGTAATGTGTTGGCTAAATAATAACTTGCTAACAATAAATCTTGACAAGACCAAATTTGTCCCCTTTTTAATGAGGAACGCTTCCGACCTACCATATGGCTTCACCATTGCCGCCCACACCTGTTCTCCACTACTCGCCTCATGTCAATGTACGAACCTCTCTATTACAAACTCAATTAAATATCTTGGTGTCCACATTGATGAGGCTCTGGATTGGCGTATCCATATAGAACATATTTGCTCACGTGTCAGAAAAATTATGTTTGTAATGAAAAAACTTCGACGCTCTGCCGATCGCAAAACTTTGCTTATGGTATTCCAGGCCCTCTGTCAATCGATTATCTCGTACTGCATTCCAGTCTGGGGTGGAGCTCATAAATCCTCCTTAATAAAGCTCGAAAGAGCCCAAAGAGCTGTACTGAAGGTCATGCTGTGTAAACCTTTTAGATACCCTACAAAAAAGCTTTACCAGGACTGCAATGTACTGACGGTTAGGCAGCTCTTTGTTCTCCAAGTCATCACACGCCACCACCGCTCTGTCCCACGCGCCGACTATAATTGTCTGACCCGGAGAAGGAAGCCGGCATGTGGGGAAGTGCGCTATCAAACAATATTTGCGAGTCGACAGTACCGGTGTATAAGCTCCTATTTATATAATAAAATAGATAGATACATTTTATTAGGTCATTTAAACAAGTACGAACTTAAAAAGAAACTTACCTCATGGTTGCTAGATTTAGATTACGATCTGACGGAGGAATTGGTAAGCCGTGAACTACTTTAAGTGATTGCTTGTGTCTTATTGATATTTAATATGGGAAATACAATATAATTATATACATAGTATACATAAGTTTATACAATTACGAGTATATAAATATTAATGGATTACTTATATATATTTACATATATATATATATATATATTTATACACAACGCAAAATTTACACACATACATACACGCACATTCTAACCTACAGTTTTGTTAATAACTTAAATACTAATGTGAAGTATCAGTGCGAGGTTTATTTGTATACACGGAGGAATACTGGCTCTCATGTCACAGGTTCACCCTATTTTGAGAGTCAGGGAAAATAGCAACCTATAAGTTTGAAACAATGTTATTTAAGTTTTTCTGTCTTTGTTATAAACTTGTTACTGTTTCTTTCTTTCTTTGAATAAATATTATTATTATTATTATTATTATTATTACTTACCAACTTTAGGTTATATGAAAGTAGTGCTAGAAGTACCTAGCTGCACAGCCGGTGACAGGCTCCGTACCGGAGCCAGCCACAGATATGCAGAGTTTCGTTTCAACCAAAGACGATTTTTGCGCGCAATTCTTCGACACTCGTAATCTGCGTAAACTAAACGTTTCACATCATGCCATAAGAACGTACTTGATGGTAATGCAGGGTCTAGTGAACATGGTAGCGGTTTTTTTGCACTAACTGTTGTTTACATACCAAACCACGTTGCATTTCGTGAGAAATTAAAACGTATGCGCGATGTCAGCGGAACGTCGACGAAATACGCAAACGACGAGCGGAACGTCGACTGCTGATCTACCAATCACGCGCTCGATACGATACTCCCTCCCGTCCCTACCTGCACCCTACCAACAAATAGATCTAAAATGCATATTTTCTGCGCATAGATCATTGTTCAAATGGTTGCCGGTACCTGTGACACGTGTAGTGCAAGATAAATGACCTTTAGATCAAGCATGGTTATCGCAATTAAATAAAAAATAAGATTTTTTTTAATATATATAAGAAATTTTTTTCTAAAATATTTTTTTTGTGATTTGGGTACAGTTTCGGATATAAAATGATCTCTGTAAATGTGGTGAGAATGCAAATCAACACATTGAATACACGATCGATATATCAGTCTTGCAAATCATTTAGTACATTGATTAATGCACCGTCCGTTTTACAACACTATATAAATACACATTATTGCACAGAAGTACAAATACAAAAACAAACAAAAGATGAAAGACAGTATCATTTTTATTGCCAGATTATTTTTAAGGCAACTTCGACGTGACAGGATAATCTTAAAAAGTAATAATATAAAACACTTATATACTGATAAATATACATAAATTACTACTATGGAGGACAGAGTAAAAAAATAAAAGGGTCAAGAGTAAAAAAAGAAATAAACACTTGTATGTAAAAAAGTATTATTAACATGATTTATGCATTTATGTAGTTCGGTAATCATTGAAATTTGTGAACCTGTGGAGTGAATTTTCACTAACTAACTTGACAAAATTACAAATCCAAATACTCCAACACGATAATTTCAGTTCAAATGATAATATAACGCTAAAGATCATTAAGTGTTAAGATTTGGTGATACTGCACTGCGAAATTCTAAGAATAGAGATTGATGATAATGTTATTAGGTCCTTTTCCGGCAATCAGAGGAAAACAAGCCGAAAGAAGATTATTAGCTTTATTAATTTGGAGGAGGCGATTAGAGAGGCGTGCGCTAGCAGATATCGCAGCACTGCGACGAAGAAATATGACGGATTTTGAACATTCTCAAATAGCTGTTCCGTTTTCTCTGCAATTGTTCCTCATCAGTTGGAATGAAAGAGCGATTGTTTCAGTGTTTCGCGCGGCGTTCATTTAGCCAGACTACACAGTTTTATTTCTGCACATTGGCAATTAAGATACAAACCTCGATACCGCTGCCCAATAGATCCATTATTGTCTCTAACGGCCTATAATTGCCGGCAAGAGTATTATGTGAGCTTTGCGAGAAAAATATAACGTTATTCGCAAATATAACGTTATGGCTCGCCCTTTGTTTCGGACGTTACTTTGTAGTTAAAATAAAAACGATTTCACTTGAATATTATTCAGTCAGAACAGAAGTATTTTGACTATTATGTTTTGCGCTTAATCCGAAACGGATTTCCGACGATTATATCAAAATGAAAATTCTTTAAAATGTTCAAAGTGTATTTAATGTGTTCGCAAATGATACAATCCATATTTTCTTTTTTTTTATTTATTTAAATATTTATTATGTTTCGTTATGCATATTTATTAGCAAGTATAGTTTAAGCAACGGAACGAACCAACGAACCTCACGAATTTTTATATGTGCTTGCGTCGTGTCTTTGTACTTGGTCTTTCAACGACTTTTTAGTCGTAGCGCCATCTATGAGAAATCTTTAACAGATTTATCACCCAGTTCGTACCTTTATAACTACCAGTCCTGGCGAGAGATGTCGTTATTCACTGTATTAATTAAATTTTTATTGAATTGATATTCAATTATTTTTTGTGAAATTACTCCACTAGTTTGTTATAATTATTAATACAAAGATCGAACACTCAGAAAAAACACTCAGAAAAAATTCCTTCGATCCGGTCGGATTCGAACCGACGTCTTCTTGCATACCGTGCCAGACGCTATACCAACTAAGCTTTTGTAAGATTGTATAAAATATATATTTATCCATCTATCTTTACAATGTTTACTTCTCAATTGACATAGACTTTTATCTAGCAATTTCTACAAAAAAATCTACCTCTAATAATAATAATGTGCCAGACAACAATATTCGCACTTTCCATCAGGCGCGGTGCAGTCATTTTGCCGAGTCACAATAAAAAAAAAAAAATCAATTGCCTAGTCTCAAACTAGGGAATTCCCTGTACTATGAGTACCAGAGCAATTGAATTCACTTCGGGAACAGTGGTTTTTTACCCCGAAAATCGGATATGTCCCTGTTAACAAAAGAATCATTCTGAATGCATGAGTAAAACTCCCATGCGTCTCACTACAATAGTTTTGGAGAAAATCTCGACCAAAGTCATAGAATATATTTTGTTTCTTTAATGGATATGTGTTTTTATATTTAGACAATCAGTAAATTCTTTTAAAAGTTATAATTTGCCGTAGAAAACAGAGGAAACTGTTTTTTTTTTTTTGACAGACAATTGTACTGTGACTTTTTTACTTGCATATTATTTTGATTATTTGTACATGCAAGGTTTTAAATTTAATAATGATGCACTCCTTCCCGCATCACATTGCCTATCAACAGGCAAAGCATTACTTAAAATAGCTCATGTGAAATTTAAAAAATTTGAATAAAGTATATTAGTGATGGCGTTACAATTAAATGAATTAAAAGAAATTCGAGCATTCATCCATAAGAGTTGGTAATAGAACACTTAGAAATGGGGTAATATTTAAATATTTAAAATAGAGTAAATAGTTAGGTAAGCTTGCCTATCATTCAATAAAAATCATAGCTTCAAAATCCCGGTGATGTCTCGAAAACTTCAACGTCCCGAAAACTTAAACTAAATATTATTTCGGAAGGTACGCGGAGTTGGTACTTGATTTTTTTGTGAAATTAGTCTTTATACGCGGCTAGGTTTTAAAGCAAGTTGCAAATCCAACTAGCAAATAATAAAACCTGAGCAAAGTTATGTAAAATATGACTAAATGGCGGTTTACTCGCAGCCTATATGTACCAGCGAGGCCAAAAAAGTTTGTAATATTTTTTGAAAGGCCTACAAGTAAAGCCTGTCAAAAAACAATCTAACGAATTACTTAGCTGCAACGATTTGGTCAATAAAATTTTATTTTCAAAAAAATACCTAATACGGGACATAAACTTTGGTCGAAGCTTTCTCCAAAACGATTGTAGTGAGACTCGTGGGAGTTTTACTCATGCATTCGGAATGAAACGTTTTCTCTGGTTCTTTTGTTAACAGGGACATGTCCGATTTTAGGGGTAAAAAAAAGGTGTGCGGGACACCTGGAACTAATTTAGAAATGTTGGTTTCGCAAATTGATTCCATCGGGAATCGAGCCTGGGACCGCCTTGCTGGTGCAACGTGACTTTTTTAATAGTGATCAAAAATGTTGACGTTGGATGCTATGGTAAATACACTCCCGGACACAACTTTCGAGCCGCCTTGAATTTTTATTTTGAAAGACCTAGAATATAAAAATATTGTTTTATTAAAGAAAAAGATTTTATGCAGTTTTAATGCTGGCAGGTTCCCCCGTTATTATGGTATGTTATTGTTCCAAATTTGAATTTACGAATTTGAAAAACGGAGAAAAGTTGTGATTCGCCATTGTTTTTAAAGATATAAGGGAGCGTATGTCAAAATGAAATAATTTCAATATTTTTTTATTTAAATGTTTTACTTAACAATAAAGGACTACTACTTTGTTTTTCCTCTAAATTTAATCAAATTTCTCGAAGGAATTATGAACACTGCGTCTGAAATAGCCGCACAAGCTGTGGCACTTTTGCAGTCGCAATGTAAGTATACAACTGCATTTAAGTCGTTCCGCTGTGCAAAGGTACTTAGAAGGAAGACCACGATTTCAAGTGACAACGGAAAAGCAAGATCGTTTTATCTTCACGACGAGCTTACGAAATCGTCAACTGACTTCAGTACAGATCCAAGAACAGCTTCGAGACTTTCATGGAGTGGCTGTTAGCGCTAGAACTGTGAGAAGGAGACTTAAGGAACGTGGTCTAACTCCACATAAGCCAGCGAACGGGCCCAAATTGACACGAGCTCATCGAATGGCGCGACTCTAATTTGCACGAGAACATTTGCATTGGACTCCACGTCAGTGGAGCCAGGTACTCTTCACTGATGAAACTAAGATTATGGTTTATGGTAATGATGGAAGAAACAAGGTCTCCCAATAGAACATTTATGGGACGAGCTAAAGAGGCGTGTTCGAGTTCACCACCCAGCCCCGCAAATCTTACCGGAGTTGAAAGTTGTCATTGAGGAAGAATGGGAGAACATTCTACAGCACTTCATGTTGACGTTAATTAATTGTATGCCAAATCGCATGGTGGCCGTTGTCAACGCTTTTGGACACAATACAAGTTACTGAATAGACAATTTTTTCCGATAAGCCATTGTTTTCTTTAAAATTTCTTTACTAGAATTTCATTTCACAACGGTGAATTCAAGACTTGTGACACTTAGGGTTGTATTCTAAAACTACTCAATGCTCAAGTCAGGATCTGAGTATAATTTCAAGCACTGGAAATACGACCGTAATGGTAGGGACTTGAGTATGATATCGAGTGCTTTAAACCATACTCAAATCCTGACTTGAGCATTGAGTAGAGTTCTAGAATACGAAGAAGAAGACCCTCAAACACGTTTTTCCCTGGTTTCACAAAATCAAATTTTCAGCACGGATATACAGAAATGACGTTTAGTAAACCAGCTCCAAAATTGCATTAATAGTTTTTCATCAATCAAATATATTTTTTAAGCTTAGTGCATTTAATACTAAAAATGCAAGGTGACTCGATATGTGTGTCCGGGAGTGTATTTACATGTATTTTATTATACTTAATTGCAGAAAAAAACATAGTTTAGTTGAGTTGAGTTCGAAAAAAATTAGAAATAGTTGAGTGGTGTTCTCTATGAGTAAAGTAAACCAAAAAAAAAACGAAAAATGACTTATGAATGCCATGGAACATGAAGTTTACACTTTTACTTTCAACAAAAATTGTTTTCACAGCACCGAATTCTACTTACATGCGAATTTCGCAAAAACGGGTTATATGTGTTTAAAGCGTGAATTGTAACATAACCCATACCTTTCAATGTGGTTTGAAACGTTTATGTGATAGTCCAAGTACAGTTAATATATTTTACAACTTTTTACAAATGCAAATGTTTAAAATTTTGTTGATGTTTGTTGATGATATCGACGGACTTGAAAATGTCATGATAGCCTAATGGTTTGACCTACCGTCTGACAAGCAGAGGCCGTGGGTTCGAATTCGGGTTAGCATCTCTGAGTTTTCGGAATAACTTTTACTGCCTCTGTGGCCTCTGTGGGAGAAATATTAGTATAGCTTACATTTATATCTCTCGTGAGTTTTGGGTGTAATTTGTGGTTGACTAAGTGTGTGTCCATGGCTCCCACCACACAGGGTTTTTCTAGTGCGGGGCGAAGCTGTGTGTGTGCGTTATTATTATTAGTATTGAAAATTCAACATAAGTACAAATTTCCAAGATATAATATGTCGCAATACCAATATAGGCTGAATTTCTTCAAATTCATTTTATATATCACGAAAAAAAAACGAAGTGCTTTAAGCCACGACTACTATCAGAACCGCTGACGCCAAAACTTACACGTTCATAAATTGAAACACTGTAATAATAATTATAATAATATAATTTAAATTCGATTTTGATACTGGGGAATGGACGATTAAAATTAAAGAACTTTTATAGTTTAAACAAGAATTTGGCAGTCGGTGCATCTTCCATAGTAATTTTATCGTTATTACTATACTTTATTTACTATGAAGACTGAAACTATGAGATGAGACTGGTTTACGTTCACCCGAAATTCCTTTTGAATGAAAGCGAACGTGAGTAGGACGAAAATGCAAAGTGACAAAGTGATGAAAAAGATTCGTAGCGAGAGGGTTGAATAAGGAAAGAATTTGAGTAGTTGGGTTTTTTATGATAGCAAGCGATACGCCTGCATCTATGACAGTTGCAGTGACACTCAGAGCTTAAAAACGCAAAGATCTGAGTGACACTGGTACTACTCGTGACACCTTGATACGTAAATTGACAAGTCCCATGTGCTCGTTACTTCACCAGCACGGTCCCTCTTCAAAACCGAAATGCAATAACGCTCACATTACTTACCTATATAAACCTTTTCGCAAGCTTTTTTTTTAATTCCATATTTGTTCTGTATCACAGAAGCGATGCCATTGGCCTACATTTTGCTTTGACAGTATGTAAAGTGTTGGTGAATTACACGTGATTGTGTTGGGAGTATGTGTAAGAGGAGTGTTTACGGAGAATACTTTCTTCTACTTAATACATTTTTTTTTCCTTGGTTGTCTATTAACAAGAGATGGTAAGTGTGATTAGATACTGAACAGAGCAGGTAAATGGAGCTCTGTGTGTCTTTATGATTAGCTAGAACATGTCAACCACAAGCAGTCTATATAGGCCCATGAAGTCAGTAGTTCATTCAGTGTACTTGTAAATTTTGAATTGTTGTTTTTGTAAGTGGCATAGAAATGAATTAAAATTTTATGTGAAACTGACCATATGGCTGTACAGCAGCCTATTTAATAGTAACAGATTAGCAAAGTTTCATTTACTATACGCCCGGCCAATCCAATAGCAGTTTGCTATGGAACCCTGTTAGGTATGTATCATAGCGGAACTGTATCAAAGACGATTCTCATGAATATTCCCTTACATGTGTCTTCATTTACATGATAGTAAGGATGCATGTAATGCAGTGGTTAGATATTTGCTAACCCCACCAATTTATTTTCTAAACTCCTACTAAACGTCGGCGTCGTTAATTTTAAAATAACGTTGTGTTGCGAAGAATATTGGTAATAAAATATTAAAACGTTGCGAAAAATTGCAGTGAAAAATATGATACGAATATGTCATAGCTTGAATTTTATATAATTATAATAAATAGAGTTTTGTTGTAGGCAAGCAAAAATTTCCCGAGAAAACAATAATAGACATAGCATAAATAGAAGAAAAAACAAACTGGTACGTGTACGTGACATTTTCAGTTGTAATTTGCTTACTTATGAATTAAAGATATTTTCAAATAATAATACAAGAATTTTATTACTTAATTTACGATATTATTGATTTTACTAGTTTATTACTTAACTTATTAATTAATTACTTCCGTGGCCGAACGGTTACCATGCTGGACTGCCAAACGGAGGTCTCGGGTTGGATTCCCAGGCCGGGAGAAATGGTTGTATGGTCTACATTTATTTCTTTCGTGAGTTTGGGTGTAATTAGTGATTGTCTAAGTGTGTGTCCATGGCACCGATACAGGATTTCCCTAGTGCGGGGTTATGATATTATTATTTTCAAATGATGTACGTTTTCGTTAAAAACTCTTTCGTCATAAATACCAATGCTTAGAGTCCTATTTGTAAAGATAAAGCATCTTCATCATCATCATCTTCATATCGTATCGATGGGATACACTAAAATGCTTGCCATCGTGGTGGGAGGATTTGCCAACCGACGTAAGGTATCGTCGATTGTTGCCCAGGGCGTGAGAGACGTACAGGAAAGAAATTTTATGTCGTGCGGGGAGGCTCCTTTCGTGAACCCCGTAAAGAATGAGTAGAACCGTACAAAAATCGTACAAAAATGCCTTAGGCCTTATTCCGAGTGGCGGCGGGCGCAAGTGCGGGCGCGTGTGCGTGTAAATCAAGTGTACGTAGACGCTCGTTGTGTTTATAGTGGCCGCGTGACTCGCGTGGGTAGGTCTATTGACTCGGTCCGCCCGTACCTTTCACAGTGTTTGGTCTAGTGTCTAGCATCTGTTTGCGATTTCGACGTGTGGATCTAACCGCTCGTAGCCACTTCGGCATTGTGAAAGGGAAGACGCCAAGACCCTTGCGCTTGCACCCGCCGACGCGCCCGCGCATGCTCTCTGAATGAACTCTTAAAGCAGGGGTTCCCATATTTATATTGTCTACTGCCCACTTTGAGAATAAAATATTTTTTAGCCCCCATTTTTTCACCTACTTAAAAACCACTATAACTTCAAATTAAATTAATTATTGTGGGCTGTATTAGCGGAGATTAAATATTCATTCTAAATGAGACTTTTACTATAACCCGCAAAAGTTAACTTGAGACCTGAGCGCAGTAGGTAGTACACAACGGCGCTCAGATCTCCAGTTAACTCTTACGGGCTACACCTGCCAATGAGAATGATTATTGAAACGCAACTTTATAGTATTCAAACAGAGTATCTTTAATTCAAAATAAAAAAAACATAATCGATTCTAATATAAAAACTAATGTGAAGGATGAATCTGATGCTGTTTAATAAGTTTGTTGATATCAGGTTCCAATTTACTCAAGAACAGCCGCAAGTCACCACGTTCGATAATGTTATCGAAAGCAAACGATTTCTCTTTTTAGTAAGCAGCGTTGTCACAGCACTAAAACCACGTTCATACAAATATGACGATGGTAATGCCATCAAGAATCCTTGAACGATTGACCACAATCCAGGATACAATTGCGGGATCCGTTTTTGTAGCAAAAATTCTTGGTAGCCATTTTTTAACTTGATTTTTATTTCCTTGTTCGTTGTCAATTCTATAAGTTCTTCTTCCAGCTGAGGTGATATTGTTGTGTTGACATTTGAACACGGATCCAACACCCAGACTGGTATGTCGAAATTCAAAATGTCCTGGTATCGTTCGGTGAAGTCAAATTCCAAATGTTGGCAGTAGGCAAACAAGTCGTCATTACTGCAGGATACTGATAAATCCGGAAAATTGTGAAACTCACGTCTGCCCATATTCTTTTTGTGTAGAAGCAGTTTGGCTGCGAAAGCAGCAACGACATTTTTTGTTTTAATTAAATTTAGTTCATCGCCTTGCCGTTGGAGATTCATGTCGTTGAACAATTTATACAGGTCTGTCATGTAAGCTACATCATTCTTTGATGTCATGAGCTTGTTGCGCAATTCTATATCTTTAGTTTCCAAGAACTCTATCACAGAATCAAACAGGTTGTAAAATCGAGTCAGACAATTGCCTCATGATAGCCAACGAACTTCAGTATGAAACAACAAACGGTTGAAATCTTCGTCATTAGTAACACAAAGCTGATTAAATAATCTATCATTCAAAGAGTTGTTACGGATTTTATTGACTGCTTTGAAGACATATTGCAGTGATTGAAATAGTCGTTCACTTAAATTTGTAGCAACCAAATGTTGTCTATGAATAACGCAATGTACAGCAAGGACGTCTAGAATTTTATTTTTTAAGTACGCTATGAAGCCTTTATGGCACCCTATCATAGCCGGAGCGCATCCGTAGCAACTGATATAATATTTTTCAAGGGAATCTCTTTCTCATCACAAAATTTTTCCAAAGTATTGAATATGGTTTCGCCTTTTGTATCGGTTTCTAAATTTCTAGCAAACAATAGTTCTTCACATATTTTCTCATCTTCAATAAACCTCACGTAAGACAGCAACAATGCTTCATTAGTTGGTAAAGTGGACTCATCGAGCTAAATTGAGAATTGACTAGTCCTCAGATGATTGCACAATCATTCTTCAATGTTTTCAGCCATTTCATCAATTCGTCTTTGCACAGAATTATTACTCAAAGGAATTTTTCGGATAAAATCTGCGGCCGGTTTATGAAGCACAGTAGTTATTACTTCCTTCCTTTATTACTGGCAAAATTAGCTCTTCTCCGATGTTGTGTAGTTTGCATTTTTGAGCAATTAACAAAGAGATATTGTACAAAGCTCGAAGTCCGTCGTCATCTTGCTTAGAAGCCACCGAAAAGAGTTTTGTTACACTTGGCTAAGTATTATGCTTCTTCTCTAGGTCTTGAAAATATGCTACATTCTTGTCTTTCTTATCTGGATGCATTTTATTCAAACGAACTTGCAGTCTTGAAGGCTTCATTGCTTCATTCGAAAATGTTTTTAGACATAGAAGGCACAAAGGCGATGATGGGTTTGTGGGATTTTCAATGAATCCGAATTTAATATATTCCGCACAGTATTGCCGTCTCTTCTTTTTTACTTCCGACATTGTTTTGTTTTGAGAAATACGTAAGTAAGTGTATAACTTAAGTACTGCTTATCTATTACGCGCGAAACCGCAAATGAAAATAAAATAAATATT
The DNA here is from genome assembly GCF_003589595.1 of Hyposmocoma kahamanoa. Classification (NCBI taxonomy): domain Eukaryota; kingdom Metazoa; phylum Arthropoda; class Insecta; order Lepidoptera; family Cosmopterigidae; genus Hyposmocoma; species Hyposmocoma kahamanoa. The sequence goes on from NW_020654289.1 coordinate 14,401,483, forward strand.
ACGTTGTTTATATAGGATTGCATAAGCAGCACTCACCGACAGGAATAACACAAACATGCATAAACTCGTTTGTGTCATTCGACGCTCAATCGTACTCAAGAAGTAAGAACAACTATTCTATGAACCAGCCGATTGATACAGGAATGCACAAATCGGGTTATTTATCAATAACTTGTTAAAACATCATTGCCCGTGGTCTATTATCTACGAAAATCACCTATCTATTAATACATATATTTATTCGAAACTGTGTCTGTTGTTTTTTCATTTGTTTGTCTGTGTCTACTTTCATTTCGAAACGGAGCGACCGATTGATATAATTTTTATTTTATTTATTCAATAAAACAGGAGTGATATATGATCTACACGGAGAGAAATATCGAACCGAGTTAGTTTGAGCAATCTCTTAATTAATATTAGTTGTTGTTTACAAGTTGTAGTCGAGAGTCGAGAGCTCAGACGGTGTCTAAGGGTGGTATTCCAGAACTCTACTCAATACTCAAGTCAGGACTTGGGTATTGCAGTGAGCACTGAAAATCATACTCAAGTCCTTGCCATTAGGGTAGTATTTCCAGAGCTTCAATCATACTCAAGTCTGCTCAAATCCTGACTTGAGCATTGAGTACAGTTCTGGAATACGACCCTAAGAGTCTTCCTAGATGAAATTACAAATCTCCCCCTAAGCCTCTACACAGTGCCCCCATTTTTTATTCTGGGTCTCTTACCCTTTAGGGCTGCAGCGCCCACAAAGGGGCGTTATCGCCCACTTTGGGAAAGGCTGCCTTAGAGTATTAAACAAGATTCAAAATAATAGTCAGGATGTTTCTGTAACAATCGTTTTTAACGCATACTCGCCCCTACGCCGAGATAAAGACAACCACGTCGCTTATCAATTTCAATATAGGAACGTTAGTAAATTACGCAACTATTATTGAGAAATCGATAATATATGCTCAGTTTTCACCACCATAAACTTCTATTTGCTTAAAAAACCTATGTTAATAAAAAAGAAATGAGAAATTTGACTGACAGACTTAACCTTTAACGGATTTGAACGAAATTGGTGGATTGGTGGATATGGTGAATAGACAATTTGAACCTAAAAGTGAAAGTTATTAAAAAAACTTGTATTTCTTATAATATACTTAAAATAATGTTTTCTTCTTTTATCATTTACAATTGTAGCCTAAGGCTTCATAAGAAAATTAATTAATTAAAAAATAATTAAATGAAGTAGATAAATAATGAAAAGAGAAAAATGAATTAGAAACGATACAATTCTAAAGATTTGATAAAAATAAACAAAATACAGCAAGAAATCAAGAGAAAACCAATTACGTTTCAGAAGTTTACGAATCCTCTTACTAAATATTATGTTAGGATCGTATCGTACCCTGCCAACGCAATTACCTGTTTTTTTTGTGTATCGGGTATGAAAACCTTTATATTTTATGATAATTTAATAATACAGGGTCTTATTACCGCTTAATATATAAAGTACGTAACGTATAGTAATGTCTGATGTAAGGCCTTCGTACCCTTTCAGCCTAGACAACAAAATTGAATCTGTAGTATGTGAAATAAATATCTAGTTGGTATATACACATATAATAACACAGTAGAAGTGTCATGTGTGCTAACAGTTCACGAAATTCTGTAAACTTGAGCTCGGTCCGCCATTTTGGTTTTGTACGTTATGGTCATGTCAATTAGCTAGCGCAAAACCTCAAAAGTCGTAGGAAATGCGTTATTTCGCTACCTTGAAGTGCAAAAATGGTGGTGTATCGTTTTTGTTACAAGAAACGAAAGTAAACATTATACCGCTGCAATATGGTCGCTTCTTTTTTGGAGAACTTTGTAAATATCTCGAATTTGTCATCGTTCAGCTATTAAGCGCTAGATGGTAGCATACCGATTGAAATTTTAATATAAAATCAATACATATTGTTGCAAGTTACGACTAATTTGCTACAATATGTATTGATGGTATAAAACTTTCAACGATATGCCAACAAGGTCAAAATTTAAATTATATTAACAGTCCCGAATTTGTTATTTCTTTTTAAATTTGAAACTACGGCAATTCATTAATAAGATGTCAAAGTGTTTTAGTGTGTGACTTTTGGCGACAGCAGTTCTGATAGTAGTCGAGGTTTAAAGCACTTCATTTTTTTCTTCCCTGGTATATAAAACGCATTCGGAGAAATTCAGCCTATACAGGTATTGCGACATGTTATAACTTGTCTATTTAATAGGCAATTAAATATATAATTCGTCAGCATCATCAACCCATTTATACATTCCACTACTGGTCACGGGTCTCTTCTCAAGCGAGGGTTTAGACCATAATCCGCTATACTGGCCCTGTGCGGGTTGAGGACTTCACACGTTTTTCGTTTGTGAAACTTCCTCGACGGTTTCATCATGATGATTTCCTTCACCGAAAAACTCATAGTAAATTTTTTAATTAAATTTAGCACGTAAGTTCCGAGAAACGAGGTGCAAGTCCGGATTCGAACCCGCGGCCGGCGGTCTCTGCTCGAGAGGCCTTGGAGAGGTTAAACTTAGGGTACTACGGCTTTAATAAATAATTGGTTTGAACTATTTAATTGCAACTTGCAATTACTTTAATCTTCATTAAACAATAAATATTTTAATTTATTTTATTTATTAAACCTTTTTGCACCATAGATATTATATAGGTATTCTCTACCAGTTAACCAAGGGACCAAAAAAGTAGGTTGGTGCTACATCTAAAACAGTATTAAACACAAATAACACGATACAATGAACCAAAACTGTATAGTTAATTTACCTACACGGTGTACAATAAATTTAATAATATAAACATACTTCATTTGTCAGAGCCTATCACTAATAACCACAACACTTTTTTATTTTTTATTATGGCATTCGATGTTATTAAAATTTGCTTACAAGATAATAAACTTTTGATATGAGTATGTTTTTTACTAACTAGCTTATAAAATCGCAATAAACTCAACATAATTTACGTATATACTAAACTAACATGCATATTATACTAGTATACTAGTACCCACTGCAATATTATACAGTCTTGATCTTGGAGATTACCACGGAAATGCTTGCGCAACATGCACTTGAAAGATAACATGAACTGAATTTGTCTTACATGAAGCGAGAGCGTGTTCCAAAGATCGACTGACTTACCGTCGTTTTACATGTTTATATAACGTGCAACAATACATTTTGTTTCAAAAAAGGGAAATGAGTAACAAATAACAAACTTATCAATCTAAATATTAAATAAATTTCCAATTAACAAAAAGAAATTCATGCAATTAACGTATTACAAGTATTTTTGCTCACACAGAACATTATTTCTAATGTTATATAAACAAATAAGTGTTCTTTAAAGTAACATTATAAACAAAGCGGTGCGGACAATGTAAATAGATATATATTCCAGTGAACAAAACCTTAGAGAGATTATGTATAAGGATGGACAACGGATTATTGGCATTTGCCATGCATCTGGATATAACAAAGGTTTTAATTACGTACACCGAGACGTTTCGAGATGGTTTTACGAGATGTTATAAAGGATAACCCACGCAATATAATTTAATTCATATTAAAACAGGTAGAACTCAATTGTTCGAAATTGAAAAAGAAAACAGTATGTCAACGAAAACGGAAACTAAGTCTGATTACAATGTTATATTATATGGTGTCCCACAAGGTAGTATTTTGGGACTATTGCAGTAGCAATGGTCCCAAAAAAAGATTATCAGTAAAAGTATTATATATTTCAATTGACGTGTTATTATTACGAACAAGTTATAAGTTGACATAAACAAAATTCAGCCAGATAAAATTTGTTCGATTCTGGTACACCTATATTATCGAATAAACTTTTTATTTCTTTATTCTGATGTCGTATTGAAGTCTTTTAGCGCTATGAGATTCTGAGATATCTCATTATTGCACAAATTTTGTTTTAATATAATGTTGGCGTATTGATTAAAATTATGTACCAATTTACAAGATCCATATTTAAGTATCCATGGTTTTCTTGGTTTAATTCTTTGATTAGGTATTATTATTTGGTGCGTCTGGTAAATAACAAAATAGTGATATATACTTATTTTATTACTGTCAACTTCTATATTACCTGTGTTTTCACCTAGAGATAAACTGTATTCCTGACGATATTGACAGTATTACGACTTGACTTTAGTGATCTAAGAAAACATACTTCATGTACTTATAGATATAGTAGCAGTAGAGCTCCTGTGAAAGAGTTCTTAAAGGGAAGTACAGTCACCAAACTTATTTTTGTCGTTGAAGCTAACCTGTGTGGACAGTAGTGGACACTGTAGCCACCCCATGATTTTGCAAGCGTGGGCGGCGCAGGCTCTGTGGCCAGAGCGGCCGAGAACCGCAAAAGGCTCAAATACGCCAACCTTGCTCAGTGCTACACATTTGTGCCTTTTGCGGTTGAAACGCTCCAGGCGAATGTCTGTAATAATCGCTTATTTAAAGTATGTAATTATACAATTTATATTACTGCAATTTCACGAAATAAAAATCAAGCAATATAAATTAATTAGAAGGTACAACATTTTAAAAAATTGACATTTAAATGTTTTTAAAGAATAATATAATTACTGTTGTAATCGTACTTTATTTAAGAGGATAAAAAACAGCTTATACCTTATACCATAACATTACAGAAATCAAAATAACAATCAGATCCCCGCTGATAGTACCCAGTTGAACAGGTATTTACGTATTGATAACTAGACTAGAATTGTGATTGATAAGTAGATCGTACTCGCCCTACTAACCTATGTACCTATATATTATTTAATGTACAAAAACATTCATCAAAATACCAATAATATAATAAAAGTCAGTTTTATATTAAAGGCAAATTATAGGAAATATCCTTCAAATAATCTTTGCCTTCCAGAGAGTCTAGCAGTTTTAGGAATTCCTCAATTTCGTAAATTGGATTTTTTCAAAATATGCTTTATGTTATTTTTGAACTAAGTTGAAAGCATGTTTTTATTACTACAGGTAATTTATTACATAATTTAATTTTGTTGTACAGGCCGTGCTTTTTGATTTTAACAATTTTGTCGATTTTAGATTAGTTGAAATTATTTGTAATTTACACGGTTAAAGTACACGGTTTTATACGATGATACTATGATGCAGATAATAAGCTCTCATATCACTATTGAACGGAACAACGTAAAGAAAATGATGAAAAAAGCATATAACCATCACACAGTAGTGTTTTTCTATACAATAACCAGGTAGAGAAAGAAACTAATTCCATCTTATTGTAAAACATCTATTTAAAAACTTTTATTCAAGAGACTTTTATAACTTTTATAACAAAATATTAAAAAGCAAAGATATTCTAAACTTCAGATGCAAATGCTGAGAAAGTCTTAAGCGGTGTAATTTACTAACTTCCTCTTTAAAATTGAATAAAAAGAGAAAATTAAACGCAGCGAAACAAAAAAGTGACTGCAGAGTGTAAGCAATTTCGCAAAGAGCAGCAACATTCGAGTCCTTCGTTAAAAGCAAGGCGAGAGTGAGCTTGCCGGGGGCGACCTACAAATATCTGAAATGTCTACAGAAACTCTCGGAACCTTGAGAGCAATTTCAGATAGCTTACCGCAATACTAAATTTTGCTCTCGCCTACCATTTGTATACATATGTATGCCACACTATATTAAGAACACCTAAAGCAAGAGAGTTTTATTTTTCCTTCATGTCTTAACTACTTCGAAAGAAAGATACGGTCTACTGTCTTTTTCTTTACCATGCTAAATAAGTTACATCCCAAGTACAACAAGTACAGAACGTTATGCTAGTTCGAATGACGATCGATTTAAAACATATTTCCATTTCAATTAAGCAGTATTACGAGAATTTAAAGCCGATTCATAAAATTAAAATGAACAGCGTTTCTCATTACGGAAGAAGTGAATGTTTCAACAGTGGACGTAAAATGGAGCGTTTTTTACATATTTTCGCGAGATAAAGCACTTAAGTCGTAGTCGGCTTTGGGTAAACTTTATAAAAGCGGAGTTCATAAGGCGGCTTTATTGGATAATTTCCAGGTGCAGAACAGCTGACGTCTCAGATATTAATTTCTGATGGATCTTACCGAAATTCCCATCCTGATCCCGAATGTTAATGGTCACAGACAGGCACGTAGTTAGGAACTTCAAGGCTCAAGTTTGGATTGATCGACAGTTCGTGAAGTATCTGGACGAAGAAGTAGGTAAGTAATAATATTTTAACATTCCGCCATGTAAACAACGTTTAATTACATCGTTATGAAGCTATTCTTAAAATTATGAGTTCAATGCATACGTGTTCATTAATTACTTTAACTATTTATTTTCATCGACGTCGGAGGCACTACCTGGATTCAGTCAATTGTAGAAAACACCGTGCAATATACGAATTCTTATTGAGTGCAATATTTATTTTATTGCCTCCAACTGTCTTACTTAACTGCGGGTTCGATTCCCTGGCCGGGAGAATGTTTTAATGGCCTATATTTATTTCTCTCGTGAGTTGGGGTGTAATTTGTGGTTGTATATGTGTGTATCCATGGTACCCGCGATACAGGGTTTCCCTAGTGCGGGGCTATGAGTATTTAAAAAAAAACAAAAAAAATGTAATATTCAATAAACTTAATAAATTTCAAAGCAGCATTAAAGGAGCCTTGGAAAAGTAACAATTTCCGTCACCCTGAGACATAAGTTGACAAGTCCCATGTGCCTGTAATTTCACCAGTATGGTTATGAAATGAAATAAAATTCTGAACAATTCTGAATTTGAGTCACTCTTGTTCCAACTACCATAAACGCAACAATAAACATGTCTATTATTCGAAATAATTTTAAATTCTTGAATGGCGCGCATGATGACCCGGGCTATGCAACTTGAGTGTATCGAGAGATTACGCGAATGTGTGCGTACGTATGAGGCGCGAGGCGGGCGTGCACACATAAAAGCCGCTTTGCTACGTTTGTATGAAGTTACCGTAAAGTTACTTGTTATACTGATTTTATCCTCAGTGCTGATACCAGAGGTATGTGCGGTTACTTTAAGAAAATACAGGGTTTCCCTAGTGCGGGGTTATGAGTGTGTGCGTTATTATTATTATTGAATATTGTGATGTCATGACTTTTACTACCATGATATTTATATATATTGTTTGTGAAAATATTCCACTAGTTTGTTACTGTAGTTTTTTTTGTATCAATACCTAATAGAAAAAAATCGAACAAACATAAGATAAATTTCTTCGATCCGACAACAACAGATGCTGGTTCGAATCCAGTCAGATCGAAGAAATTGTCTTTGTGTTTGTTCGCCCTTCTTATTGAGTGTAGTGTTTTCGTAATCTCTTATAATCAGCAGGATTTTATTTGAGTGCATAATGTGCCATTCGATCGTTCTTATGTTAGTAATTAGAGCAGAAATTACATTTATTTTGTTGAAAATGATTCCATCGGAAAGCGCGCTTCAAGTTCACTTTCAAGGAATTTTTGACTTTCGCGCATAAATTCGATCAGTTTCAGAATCATTTATTAGTTAGAAACCACTAAACAGTTTCGGAATGCCCGACGTTACTACGTCATAGTACGTTGTATTTTATTTCCTTTATTTATGTATGAATTTATTCAAGCTGTCATAATTACTCTAGAATCTGTAATTAATGCAAAGGATTAACAAGGCGCGTAGTCCAAACTAAAACGGGCTTTACCAACTGCTACTCATTACCCATTCAGATACTTCGCCGATTACGACTTTGTTCATTCAAACTGATTCAGTCCCTTGATAACACTCCCCAAATTTACAGTGGATGATTTAACATATAAGTTATAACTAGAGCTATTTGTCACAGGTACTCGATTATCTAAGGTAGTGCACTGACATTCTGAATCTAATTTTGACTGACCTGAGCACAGACCACATAAGGATCTGAGTGTAAATATCTCATGTTATTTATGGTCAGAGAAGCAGAAGAAGAAGTTAATGGCAATATTTACATTGCAATATTGCCATTAACCATATGACGACCTCAGTGGCCTAATAGTTTACACTGTAGATGTAGGATGCGGAGGTCCCGAGTTCGATTCCGAACGAAAACGAACTTTTCTAAATTGGTCCTAGTGTAAGTATACCGGGAAGTGCCCCAGAGTGAATTCCGATGCTCTGGTAGTCATAGTACAGGGGATTTCCTAGTTTCAGATCCAATCAAAAAGGCCAATTGGTGTGGTTGTCTGGCACATTATTAATATTATTAAAAGTCTGACTGATTCCCGCACGGATCTCCTCTAAAAAGAGGGGTGGATAGACCGCACTGATCCTAAGCGATTTGGGGACTTCACATGTTTTCCAGAAATAATTATGAACCGTCTTCGACATGCAGGTAGCGTCATATCGTACCGTTGGTATAATAAAGCTCCATGTGATCATCATGTATCATTTCCTCAGGACTCAGTGGACGCTCAAACAGGAACGACTGAAAATCAGCGTCTGGCTCGTCAGAGATATATTGCTGAGTCGTATCCTTTTCCTCTTTTACGCTACTATGCATACTTACTTATTAATCAAAAATTACTTAGACACTTGTTGTTTTAGTTTTACGAATTAGATTTAAGTGTGTATAGTGAGTCAATTAAATGAATAGGTAAACGTTTTTCTTTCTTTCTTCACCATACGTCAAAAGTACTTTCATCTCGCGATAGTCATAAAAATAATACGAACTACTGTTTCATAAATGAATGAATGAAATATTTGCACATTAAAAAATACAATGACAACACAGAACAGTAACGTAATCACAGAAGAAGATAATGTACAATAGGTGGCCTTATTATATGATTATTATATTATTGCTAAGTAGCACTTTCTTCCAAGCAACCTTAGGATAGAAATTGAACAGTTGGAATGGGGATGCATCCAAAGAATATCTTGTAATGAAAGTGGTTATAAATAAATACACTACTCATCAATAAAGTAATTACTTAAATAAACAATAATATCAAATACATACATTATTACAATAAATACACGGATAATAATAATATACTCGCATATACTCGTATATGTAATAAGAATACTTAGATACTTTCATGTAGTTTGTATTATTTTTATTTGCTGTTGTTTGCTTCCATTTTAGATAGATAGATAGATACCTATACATTTTATTGCTCACACACAAGAATGGAAACAGTACATAGACAGCTTAAAACTAATCTGTGTAAAGGCGGCATTATCGCTAAGAGCGATGTCTTCCAGATAACCTTTGAGATATAGGAAAGTTAATCAGAGCGGGATACGTAGTGTGCCAATAGCAAAATTTAAATTGTATACATAAACAAAAATTAACATTATATTTTATCATATAATATACATATAACGATATAGTATACTTACTTAAATATTAGTATATATAAATATGCTTAAACAAACGTATATTTTATAATAAATTTCTTTATATTATTGATATAAAGATCGAACAAATATAAAGAAAAATTTCTTCGACCCGACTGGCGGCTGTTGTCTCAACGTGGCTACCACGTAGCGTCTTCGTCCACGTTTTTGTATTTTTTTATCTTCGTGTCAATTATACCTAATTAGCTTTAGATGAAAAGTCTGGTCTGAAGTTTATGACAGGGTGTTATGTATTTTACAGTTTATACCTAGAAATCATCATCATCAACCCATTTATAACGTTCTACGGCTGAGCACGTGTCTCCTCTCAGGCGAGAGTTTAAGTCATAGTCCGCAACGCTGGTCCAATGTGGGTTTGGGATTTCACACCTGTGGATCAGCTCTTGTTCGCTGTCCGACATCTGTCCGAAACAACTACTGTCAAATAAATAATACTTGACCAGTATTTATGTGGTCTGTGAGTTGACCAAATCAAAACACACAATGTCAAGTATGAAGCTTCATTCGCATCACGCGTCTCTTAATTTTGTCGAGTATTACTTATTTGACAAGGTATTAATAATTATAACAAACTAGTGGAGTAATTTCACATAAAAAATAATTGAATATCAATTCCATAAAGATTTGAATACATTGAATAGCGACATCTCTAGCCAGGGCTGGTAACTGTAAAGGTGGGTGATGAAATACTTAAGATTTCTCATAGATGGCGCTACGGCTGAAAAGTCGTTGAAAAAGCAAATACAAAGACACGACAACAAAAACACAGAACAATTCGAGAGGTCCACTGGTTCGTTCCGTGACTTAGTTCGTATAGCGTCTGGCACGGTATGCTAGAGAACGTCGGTTCAAATCCGGCCGTATTAATAATTATAACAAACTAGTGGAGTAATTTCACATAAAAAATAATTGAATATGAATTCAATAAAAATTTAAATGTTTGACAGTAATTGTTTCGGGCGGACGTCAGACGTTAAACGGGAGTAGACTCCTGTCCCGAGAGTTGCGCACCTTACTCGGTGTAGGTTTCAAGGTTAGTAAGGTTTTAAGGTTACGATGTCTTGTTTCACCGAAGAGCTCGTGGCAAATTTAAAATTAAATTTAGCACAAGAATTCCGAGAAACTTAGAGGTGCGACACTGGATTCGACCCCACCTCCTGTCCTTGGCAGGCAGTAGGTTAAACCATTCGGTTAGCACGGTTTATATTGTTTATTTTCAGAAATAATAAATGCTAATTTCGATGTACCGCAGCGCAAAAGAAAGATAAAACTAATAACAAATGCGAGACAATCTTAAATTCTGAACACTGCCGTTTACGAAAATTACGACGGCTCAAACAAAGTATAATATCATTGCGACGGATTGTGAAATATAAATTCATGAAATTAATCAAACCTTTTTTCAGGATTCAAATCCTCTTTATTAAAAAATACCGATGAAGGACATACGTTTGCAAATGTAATAAGACTGGTGCTTTAGTAAGAAAGGAAAAAAAATGGAGACAATTGTACCTACATTATACATTTAGATTTTATGAGGAAGATAACATTGTATAGTATCAATTAGCCTGATGATTACTGATCGGTTTGAAGTTTTATCTTAGCACTATAAAAATATTGATTCTTACATTATGTACAATATCTAATTATTTCTTTTTGGAGTCTTTTTGCCATCCTCGATTTCTATGGGATCAGATTCAGACTTGGTGACAATGGTACCACCACGAGAGTGCACCGTTTCATACAAAAAATCGGTCCACAAATGACGGAGTAATTTGAAAACATACATGCAGCCGAACGTATAACCACCTCCTTTTTTTTAAAGTCGGCTAAAATATTGTCGCAATTAGATAATAATCGAATAATAAAGAAATGCGTACGGGACCAATATACCATAATATGCACATTCATTTTTATACATACATACGTATCATTGCGCCTGTCTGGCATCGGGGTAGGCAGAGACTATGATTCGCTACCTGCTACAATTCTGATACACCTCCTTCTCCTCCTCCACTTCCATCAGTCTCTTCGTATATGCCCGTTAACTTTTGGTACTTTAACCCGGCCTTTTTTAAGGACATCACCAATTTGATTGAGATATGTACGCCGACGTCTACCTTATTCATTTTTATATTATACATAAATATAGAATATTAGCAATCCAACAACTTTACCTTTTGAATAGCATAGAATTCAAATTTGACCCGATAATTACGATGAAAAATCAAAGATATTGGAATATATTTATGTAGATTAATAAAAAGATTTTCTGTGCATCCAACGAAGAATGAATATTGTTTTTCTACTTCATTATCCTAAGCCAAGTTAGATATACCCTTAGGCATTTATTTCCTGAATTGAAACGCTCTTGTGCACACCTTACGGTATAAGGAAACTTGTTTTATCTCGTCCAAGGTGTGTTTATCTCAGAATCTGCTTTGTGTGCCTTGGGGGTTTGTCGGGTTTGCCAGAGGTGTCCTTTTAAGCAGATTGGCCGGTACGTGACTGGGGAAAGGTGCTCGCTAATCATCACGGTTCCCTTTACGTGACCCCTGAGGTGCCTGGTTTCGTTTGATTGTTTCGGTGTTTTTCAGAGACGTTTAGATAGTCTGTATTTTTATTATTGCGTCCAGTAGCGTCTATTCTTTTCATAGTGTATTTTTTTCGTAACGAAGTCTTGGGAGCATGGGTTTGTCCTTCTATGCGGAACGGAATGGAACAGCTGCTTTTCCCATATGACAATAAACACTAGCCTATTGTTAGCTGGCAATTTAATTGTTAATATTATTATCACCTGCTTCACTCACCCTAATGTGACCTTAACACGCCACTCCAACACACTAACTATTATGACCTCCAAGTAGAAAATTCGTTGGGAGCGACTATAGCTATATAGGTACCACAGTAACGTAATTAACTCAGGGAACAGTACCCTGATCAATTTAGTAAAACTTGTTTTCTAAATTGATTGTATTGGGATTTGAATTTGGTACACTCACAAACCTAAGCAGGTTTTAGTAGGAAATTTAATAATGTTAACTTGATGTTGTTTATTACACCGACTGACGATTTTGGAAAAAGGTTCATCCCCTTTATATCATCACACGAAACATTCATATAAATAGCAACATATATAAAATAAGGTTGTAAAGAAGTTTTATAAAACTACCTTTGGTATTAATATGCATCTCTCATAGTGGTTTTAAAGTTGATCACATTTAAAAAGCACTTATTGGATGAAGCTAAGTACTTATTATTCATAGTAAACCCAACCAGATGTTTACTGCAAAACTTTGTATACTTAAATATTTATTTAGTTTCGAGGATATTAAAATTTTGTTTAGCGACACCAACATCCCGTTTTACCCTCGTCATCCGGGTCTCATGTGTACATTGCGACACTCGGATCTGTTAAATAGTTGCCTATTGTTTTCTGTTCATGAAAACGGTTTGATGTGTTTAACATGACAAATATATGAAATGCTTTTAATTTAACTACGTTTTTGTCTTTATGTATGTGTGTCAGAAAGTGTAAAGGGAAACCCAAATAGGAGAAAAAATGCTAGGTTTAAATATTCTGGTTTTTCATCATATCACAATGAAACTCACTCATGTATTAGTAGTTCAGTAGCAGTGAACTCCTTGTGAAAGAGTTCGTCCAGGGAAGTACTGCCAGCTTACCTGTTTCTGCCGCCTAGCAGTAATGTCAGCATTACTGTATTCCGGTTTTGAAGGATATACATAAGTTGACAAGTCCCATGTGCCTGTGATTTGCTAGTGAATGGTGAACCACTTGGTGTCACAAAAAAAAAATCAATTTTAAAAATTGTTAGAAATGCATATATCTACTGTAAGCTCCTTGTCAAAGAATAGTAGCAGTAGAGCCCCTTGTGAAAGAGTTCGTCCAGGGAAGTATTGCCACCTTACCTATTTCTGCCGTCACGCAGTAATGTCAGCATTCCTGTGTTCCGGTTTCGAAGGGTATGCGTGCTGGTGAAATTATAGGCACATGGGACTTGTCAACTTATGTCTCAAGGTGACAAGCGCCGTGTCAGGGACCCTCAGATCTTTACGATTTAAAGCTCTGAGTGGCACTGCAACTGTTATGGACAGGCGTGTAGTTTACTATCAGGCGCACGACTCGTCCCGTCGCTTGATATTATTAAAAACAAACTTGCTGCAAAAATACGTCTTTTGCCAACAAACTAATTTCCCTTGTCATATCTAACACATTTTGCATTTTGCATTTTGGTAGCTTTCGAGATATTAGCACCAAAATTATCAATTACTTACGCTGATTTTGCTTACCAATTAAACTGAAACTAAATAAGATGTAAAAACACCGCTTATAGGGGGTTGTATATTGTAAAACCAAGACATGACAAAAACTGCAGCGGCCTAGTTATCATTCATGAACATGATAATGCGTCTTTGTTGAAAACTGACATGAAAAATAAAATAAATTTAATGCATATCAGGTTCAGATTTTATTATTTAAAAAAAGAATGCGTTCAAACTACGTAACTTTGAAGAATTTGTAAGCCCGTTTGGTTTCACGTCGGGTATGAGAGTGTGTGAAGCCGGTGTAAAGTCTCTCAGCATCCGTTTGCGTACATCAAAAGAGCAAGAGGCCCCTTATAAAACGTTTCTCATGAATATTTATGTCGATCTTAGGATAGTGCTGAAACTCTGCGTAAATACTTGCGCTTGAATACGACATCTTGAATTTGAATTAAGTTATGTTATTAGTAATTCGAGAGTGAATTTATAGATATATGTATCCCATAATGAAAGATATTGTAAAATTATGGTACAACCTTGTTGGAAATTGAGCTTTTTTTGCAGGATCAGGACCAGTAGCAATTCTTAGTAGCAGTAGAGCTCCCTGTGAAAGAGTTCGTCAAAGGAAGTTCTGCCACCTTACCTATTTTTGCCGCCAAGCAATAATGTGAGCATTACTGCAAAATATATACATAAGTTGACAAGTCCCATGTGCCTGTAATTTGCTGGTGAATGGTGATCACTTGGTATCACAAAATAATGGATTCCATTTTAAAATTTATTTATTTCGGTAAATATTAGAGATCATATAGCAATTATAAATAAAAGTGTTTGCTTTTCGTTAACCATTCAGGCAAAAAGTGCTTTGGTAGTTTTTTTTACAAATTACACTGCATAATTATTTTGAATAAGGAAACCATAAACCAGAATTTCAATTAATTGAAACATTATTTACCTCTATTGCTCAAGCGTTTCATTTTATAAACAAAGCGGCACAATTACCTCATTGGGTAAACAAAGAAACTCTTCCTCGAGGCGCTAAAGGCATGACAGATGGGGGAGAGGCTTGGAAATAATAACCTGCTAAAGGGCATCTCCGTGACCTAACCATTTTATGTTATAATTTTGAACAGCATTACCGGACAGGCGACTCAGTGATATACTAGATTTGAATTGGTACATGGTTTAAGTCACCCACGTCAAGTCCCAAGTCAAATACCGACCCGTATGAACAGCATAATGTGTTCCAACATATTATTTTGATTGAATATCATGTTTTTATTACAATGATATTCATCTATTTTTTTGTATTTTCCGTCACTAGTTTGTTATTATTATTAATACAGAGATTGAGAAAATACAAAGAAAAAATATTTGAATTGGAATTTTTCTTTGTGTTTGTTCGATCTTTGTATCAATGATAATAACACACTATGCAGTGTTTCCACAGTCTAACCAATTATTTCCTACAATCGTCTAAAGGACAGTCTAAATAGAGCAATCGTGCGGGGTATGTGAGGCGAGAGAGTGGCGGGCGCGTGCTAGAATTGCCATACACTCGTTCGGGACAAACCATTAAAGGTTGCGACATTTACGTTAAATATGTCGTGTCACTGTTGTAGTGATTTGAAAAATGGTACACACTATATGTGCTATTAGAGACTGCATAATATATTATCACCATCTCGCATAGATACAAATCTTAAATTTCATCAGTTTCCGTATACAGAAGAAAGGTGCGTCAAATAATTTTATTTTGTTTGGAATTTTAGATAGTGAAATTATATTTTGCTCATGTTTTTTAAAAGCCACTACCAAAATCAAGATGCTTGCTTTTACTCATAATCTATTTGAATAAGGTATTATTTCTTAATCCAAGAATGGCGGAAATTACTTTTTCAACTAAAATTAATATAGGTATTGTAATCGGTGTTTTAGTGGGTGCTCATTACATACAAATACAGCATTTATTTCTAAATAAAAAAATGGCGGACCGGATTTTTCAAATAAAAGCAATAATTATAGGTAACATTTTCGAGGTGTTTAGTGGTGCTTATTGCGAATATGGTATTAATTTCTAAATCCAAGATGGTGGACAAAAATTTCCCAAAATAATTTTTTTATGGTGATTATTATGAAAATGGTATTTATTTTTAAATCCAAGATGGCAGACACGACTTTTCAATAAGTGCAATATAGGTATAATTATCGAGGTATTTGGGGGTTCTCATTACGAACATGGCACTTATTTCTAAATCCAAGACGGCGTACACGACTATTCAAATAATGGTAAGTTGGGTATCATTATCGAGGTCGTGTGGGGTAAAGCGGCAGATATTCAAACCATATTTGTATTGCAAAAACGAGCGATTCGTTCTGTGTACCGTCTAGGCTCTCGGGTTTCTCTCAGAGAAAAGTCTAAGGAGACTGGCTTAACTGCCTCCGTGGCCGTGGCCGGTTACCATGCCGGACCGCCACGCAGAGGTCCCAGGTTCGATTCCCGGGCCGGGAGAAATATTTGTATGACCTACATTTATTTCTCTCGTGAGTTTGGGTGTAATTTGTGGTTGTCTATGTGTGTGTCCATGGCACCCGCGACACAGGGTTTCCCTAGTGCGGGACTATGTTGAATGTGTGCGTTATTATATCATATTATTATATTATTACTGGTATCATGACTGTGGCATCACAGTACATTTACTCAAATATTTTATATGCCCGTAAAAATATACATAATTTCAATAAGAAAGAAGATATCCATAATATTAACCTTAGAGCTAAGTCCAACCTCATGGTATCATGATTTCGTTTAACCAAGGTAAACAACTCTTTTATGGGGAACTGTATACTGTTTTTACAATAAGATTCGGGAGCATATATTAAATTTATCATTTCCTAAGTTTAAAAACTACATTAAAAGTATTTTGATCGAAAAATCATATTACAAAATTGAAGACTACGTGTTAGATAAAGATGTATGGAAAGACGACATGACTCCGGAATCCACACAAATTTGATTCAAAGTGTATTCCATAGCATTTAAGTTTATTTGAAAAGAGCAATCCCTAGAGTTTCTTGCTCGTTCTTCTCGGGGAGGTCAGCGTAGTGAACGAGCAGTAGCTTAAATGTGACGTTTTCAAGTGTAAATTTATTTTACCTATGGAATAAATAATCTTTGACTTTGACTGAGGTATTTGGAGATACTCATTACGAATATGGCACTTATTTCTAAATACAAGATGGCGGACACGACTTTTCAAATAATGGTAAGTTGGGTATCATTATCGAGGTATTTGGGAATGTTCATTGCGAATATGGCACTTATTCCTAAATATAAGATGGCGGATACGACTTTTTAAATAATGGCAAGTTGAGTATCATTTTCAAGGTATTTGGAATCATTATAATATTTTGGTATTTGATATATGACACTTATTTCTAAATCCAAATGGCGGTCACGCCTATACAAATAAAAGCAATATGGGAATCGACTTAGCTGTTGTCGAATTTGATGAATATGAATATTATAATTAAATCGTTGATAAACTTGCTACAATATATAAACAAACTAATTAAATATATGCTTGTTATTATTTTCAGGTGCAAGTTTTGGATTGAAGCATGTGGAAGACCCGTTTACTCGGAAAACCTTTAAAAAATTGAGTGAGAGAATATTTTGTATATGAAAACGTTTATACATAAAAATGTTTTTTTAATTATATTCCTTGTACGCTACACACTACAGCTACTGTACATACTGTATAATGGCTTGTGGGAAAGCCCCACATCAACATCTTTTATTTATTATTCCCAATATGGACATAAAAGTAGGATACTCACCCCAACATACTAAATAAAAAAAACACATGGCGACAACCCTGAGGTACGACGTAATAGTTTAGACGAAAGCGGCATTTCGGGAGACTTCAAAGGCGATGGTCCCACAATATGTTCTTTACACTGTGGTATTTCTTTATTACTTTTTATAGTAGAGAAATTTTATGTTTTTTTTTTTCACGATATTACAGTTGATCTTATGTAATCATAGTACGTTTTCTATACACGGCCACCTTTGGTTAAGGTTACGTAGTCAACAAAATTAGATTACATAACAAGATTCGTTGAAAACGTAAATATTATTCACAAACGAGTAATTCTCCCTGTTGGCAAATGCATTAAGGATAAAATATTCTATTGGATACACAGTCAATTATTTTTCCGTTTGCGTAGTGCGTAGGCAGTTTTGTGACGTCTCCGCAGTGAGAATTAGAGGCGTATAACGAACAAATTTAATCAACTTGTCGTCACAGATTCTGTTTCCGAGAAATTTAATCGTCACGATTCTTTCGTTTGTTTTAGAATTATCTTGGAGCCCGTGGCGAATCTAATACTGCATTTCAGGGAGATTACAAAGGACGGGAGTGGCTCGCGTGCGACGGATACCCGCTTATCTTGTTACAAGGGTGACAGCGTCACGTGCTGTCTCAAGCTTGAAGAAGTAGATTCGCTTGTTGTTATTGTTTATTGTGCTTGTTCAAGTTATTATTTATGTGGAAGAAAAACAGATAAATAGTGAATTTTGTTATTGACTTTCTGTCTAGTCAATTTTGGAATCCGGGCTTGCGCCTTCGAGATTTTCGGAATTTTTGTGCGAAATTTAATTTGAAATTTACTGTGAGCTTTGGTGAATGAAAACATTACGAGAAAACCTTCATACTCCTGCAAAACAATTTAATTATGTGTGCGAAGTTTCCAATCGGCATTAGGCTCGCGTGGGAACTACAGTCCAATGTGAGAGGCTTGTGCTTAGCAGTGGAACTGTATATAGGCAAACTATTATTTATAGGCACTTATCTTGTAGAGTAACAAACTTACTCGTGCATCCATGTTACTATGTGCTTTGTATTTGTTGTTTGAAAGACTATTTATTTACCGACTTCAAAAAAAGGAGGAGGTTCTCAATTCGATTGTGTTTTTTTTGTATGTATGTTACGCGATAACTCCGGTATTTGTGAACCGATATTGATGACTCTTTTTTTGTTGGAAAGAGGGTACCTCCATAGTCGTCCTATTTAATTTTGAAGAAAATCATCCACCTCTAACTCCACAGCCACCCGGCTGTTCACGCATGAAGATTCATTTTTATAAATAGCGCCTAAATTTTATTATAAGGAGCAATTATTTTAATGGTTGATTTTGCTATTCTCCAATTCAAGGCGTTTTTCTCTCAATATACTTTGAGTAGTGAGAACCGATATTTATTATCTCCTGTGTCAAGTTCCGTATAGTGGCGAACTAGGAGATGAATCCGGGTTTGCGCATTTTCCGGTAACCGATTTCAATAAAATTTAGGAAATAGATATAATTCTTTATATCTAATATAATACTTTTGAGGTCGGGTTTTTTAGTACTCTGTACTAGATTATTTAGCTTGTCTGTTTGATGGATGAATTCAATAAATGTGGTTTCTGTTTATTCGAAAGATAACCTTAATACTAGGTGTTAGGATTAAAGTACTAAAACAGTCATATCCGTTTCATGGTTGTGTACATTTTAAATACAACGTTACAACGACACTGTCATCAAACGAAGAAAAAGAATTATAATATTTATCACAGATTGGATCAGTAATATAGTAATATAGTATTATAGAGATTTAGTGACGAGATAAGATTGTACTGGCTTACATCCAAGACAAGTCCGACTTTATCTTGTTATAGTAGTGACAGTGTCATGCTTTAGTCAGTGTTAACAAAGCTATGGTTAATAACTTGAAATTAAGATTGATAATAAATATCGAGTATATAACCAGAAATAGACACGAAATGTCATTTAATTTGTTTGAAAACTATTCTGCCAAATCATTACGGTGACAACTGCGCTCCGATTGGTCAGCCCGAATTCGAAATAATTTAGGGGTAAATTGTTTCACTTGAAATCGACCAGTTTAACTTGAGCGTTTAATTTTTAATTACCCATGAAATGTGATTCCGTTTGTTTTGTAATTAGATGCTTCGCTGTTTTTCCCACACCACCGAATGGAACAGCCCCCCATTGTTAGAGATATTATATTTATTACAATAAATACGGAATATTGTTGGTATATAAATAAATAACGCACACACTCAACATAGCCCCGCACTAGGGAAACCCTGTGTCGCGGGTGCCACGGACACACACATAGACAACCACAAATTACACCCAAACTCACGAGAGAAATAATTGTAGGCCATACAACTATTTCTCCCGGCCCGGGAATTGAACCTGGGACTTCTGCGTGGCAGTCCGGCATGGTAACCGTTCGGCCACGGAGGCAGTTTATTTTATAAGGACACATATACACAGGTCAGTTTTCGGCGCTGTAATATTTCAGTTTTCTAATTTGTGATTTCAGCGCAAACGAGAGTTGATATTTAAAAGTGATATAAGGCTCATTTGCCTGATGAGTTGCCAGGGATGGATGGCCCTTATTTCGTCTCCATTTCTGGTTATATACTCGATGATAATAAATTATAAAAATGTGCCATTTTCTCTGCGGCTAATGCTCTGACGTAAGAAGATAAACTATAAAATGAAATCTCTTGGCGAGACATCTATCTATACTACTTATGGAGAGCAATAAAACTATTGAGTATTGAAACTTTTGTCTAGTGCGTTTAAGGAGATGGAAAAAGGGAAAGAAACCAAAAATCCTTTGGAATCGTCATTCTTTTGACGATCCCAAAGGATTTTTAATATTTAGTTACAAGAATAAAAAACTATAACCCATATCAAAAAGTATGACCCGCTGCTGCTCGCGCACGGAAACTTTGTGAGTTAAAGTGTTTACTTTATTTAAAGTTATAATGTAGGTAGTAGGTGTTAGTGTAGCATGTTGTAAAAGCGGTTACGTAGTACGTACCGTGCTTAACATAAACCGTATTATTTAAATTCTTTGTTACAACAATCGTCATTTCCGTTCAAATTTGTAAAGCTTAACCAGTGTCAGCTCAGTGTACATACAAATTTATGCTATAATTGAGTCCGAGTAAGGTCGACAAGAAAATTAAGACACAGATCTCTTGATCTAGTCAAAATTTACTCACTTCGTTACGTTTACGTTGTTTGTTTATTCCGAAGTACGTAAGCAAAATTTGAGGGATGGTAAAGTTGTTCATGTGTTATTGCGCAATTTACATATTTGAAATGAAATTAAATAATATTTATTTGTTATATTAAGTCTATTGAATATCACGATGTTTTACTACTATGTCATTCAATTATTTTTTAGTGAAATTACTCCACTAGTTTATTATAGTTACTAATAAAAAAAAAACAAAAAAAAATTGGTAAACATGAGATAAAAGGCAGTATACTGCGAGAGCTCATATGTTACCCGATTTGTTAAGCAAAACATTACTCAAATTGAATTAAATTTATTAATATTACTAATTTTAATAATAATAATGTGTATAAAGATTCAAATAAAATTAGTCAATGAATAATAATGCGAAGTAATAATCATATTTTAACTACCATGATATTTATATATATATATATATATATATATATATATATATATATAATTATATATATTATTAATATAAATACTTAATTACTTTGTTATCTTTGTATTGATACAAAGGTCGAACAAATTCAAAGAAAAATTCCTTCGATCCGTCTGGACTCGAAGCTATATTCTATGTGTTTAGTTTAAACGGCTTTTTTTGTAGTAAGTAATAATAATACAATAACTATATTAATGCCAAAAACACTTAAATTATGTCGAGCAGCAATATTTAATACAATGATTGTTCAAGAGATCACTCAAAGTCATTGTTTTAATATAGTAGTATAAATTAACTTTCTTGAATATTTAAACAAATTATATAACCACATATAAACATCATTTCACTAATGAAGGTCTCTTGACAAGTTCGCTCCAGTAGTTTGACGCCAACTAGTTGCGCAATATCTCTAATTTGCAAAGTAGCTGTCAGAATATATAATATAACAGATCAGATACTCTTGCTCTACAAAAGTTAATCAAAGTTTACTATAGAAATGTACATACATAATAAACCTTCAGGCCTGTCTCTCACTAGGGTAGGCAGAGACTATTGGTCTCTACCCGCTACTCTTTTAACTATATCTTATTTTTTTCCTTTACTCGCGTCAACCTTATCATACACGCCCGTTCATTTTTTGTGCTTTTGTGCATCCTCCCTTTGAGATACACGTACCATATACACCGAGATCGACCGTTGCCGAGGTCGTTCGAAATTTGGGTTGTTATTCTATAAACATCCTTCCTTTGCATATTACAAAACCATGGAACGATTTATTATTCTATCCTCGTCACAACAATAATTGTACCATGCTCTTATATCATTATTTCTACGGATTTTTATAAAAAATCATGCCGGTGAAACACGCATAAAAGGACGCGTATAATTGTCCTGTGACTATTTTTTTTAACATACTATCAAGTGACGGGACGAACAAGTCGTGCGCCTGGTGGTAAGTTACACGCCTGTCCATAACAGTTGCAGTGCCACTGAGAGCTTTAGATCGTAAAGATCTGAGGGGTACTGCCACTGCGCCTGTCACCTTGCGACATAAGTTGACAAGTCCCATGTGCCTGTAATTTCACCAGCACCCTTACCTTTCAAAACAGGAACACAGTGATGTTGAGATTACTTGCTTGCTTGGCGGCTGAAATAGGTAAGGCGGCAGTACTACCCTGGACGAACTCTCACAAGGAGCTCTACTGCTACTAAACTGTATACACAGGGGATCTCCGATCGATCGACCCAATCGACCATATTAAAAGACGCATGATGCCAATGAAGCTTCATGCTAGAGGTTATTTTTTAATTTGATCAAGTATTACTTATTTGATGATTGTTTCGGATGAATGTCGGACAGAGAACGGAAGTAGTTCCCAGGGTTATATAGGTAAAATACTAAAAATATCACAGGACTATATCAGTAGCATCATATATCGTATTACAAGTTTTGTTCCGTGAGTTTTAAAATTCATCAGATTTTACTTTTGAACAAAAATAGAAACACTTAAATAGATCGCTCTGAAAGGTAATAACCCTGTGCGGTAGCAAAAGAAAGCATTCATAATCAAAATTATTTTTATGAACGACAGCAAGCGGGAGGTGTTGCTACACAACTTACTATCAAATACAGATCTAAATGGCGACATATAGAGCGACAAAAACTTAAAAGTTTATTTTTGACTTCAAAAAAAGGAAGAGGTTCTCAATTCGACCAGGTGTTTTTTTTTTTGGATGTATGTTACGCGATTTTGATGATTCTTTTTTTATTGGAAAGAGGGTACTGCAGGTAGCGGCCCTATTCCAATTTGAAGAAAATATTCCACTTTTAAGGGTGACAAACTTGAGGATGAATCCGGTTTCGCGCACTTTTCGTTAACCGATTTTAATAAAACTCGGCAAATAGATGTAATTCCACGAACTTTTGAGGTCCGTTTTTAAGTACTCTGTACTGAGATCACGATTATGTTTTATAAAAAGTCATGCAACAAAAGTTATTGTTTATGATGTTAGTAATATAGCCCCAAGACATTGTTAGTATTTTACAAATAACCCTCTATACTCTTTCTATTTCAGAAGAAGTCCTGCAGAAGACTGGGAAATATTGGTTACCTATCTGTAGTCCGAAATGACATTTTCCAGAAATAACATTTGTTCGAATTTTCATAATTTCGAGTGTAATTTTGAGAGGAAAATTTTTTTTCTTTTAAACCTAACTTAACCTAACCTGTGTCGTATCTAAAAAGGAAGTACAGGCAGGACTCACTGAAATATTAGAGCCACCGCTATATCACTGGTGGGACGGTGGAAATAACGAAATTGTTCCCCCCGGACGATCAAACTCCAAACGAAATATTCTTCTATATATAACGTCGCTAATGTGACAAGTTGCGAACATTTCGTATCGCGGTAACTGACAAAACAAAAACCAAATCTAAACTAAAACTAAACGTTACCTATGTGACACGTTGCGTACATTTGGCATCGCGCTACATGTCAAAGGTAAAACCAAAATTAAAACGTTGCCAATTGCTATCCCGCTAAATATTTTAACGTTTTAACCACATAACAATACTTGGGTCAACGTATTTACCTTTGACAGGCTGACGTTTCTAATGCAGTTAATGGAGAGTAACTTTTCACTACATTTATCGTTTATTAAAGATATTGCACAGCTATTTAAATGTTTCGGAAAGTGTGTATGAGGTGGATGTGGCCTAAGAACGGGTTTTAAATACAAGAAAAACATAGACAGACGATCACATTTCTGAAGAGAACTTCCGCAAACGATATACCGTTTGTCCACGGAATTATTTTCAAGATTGGTGGAAGAACTATATTCCCGTTAAAGGATGGTCTGTCGGATTGGATGTGGAGACAATGGTAAGGGTTAATAAACAAATTTCTATACTGAGTTCTTAGGTTTTCGCGATTGTTACACATAGGAAATGAAACTATTTTTCCGGATTTAAATCGCGTATATTTGTTTTTTCAAACAAACCGACGTTTCGGGCCCTTTACAGGTCCCACGGTCACGGTTGACTGAGGTGGTACAGTCTTCAACCAGTTATGTCTAATATTAATGCAAACCACCCTATTTTTTCACTATAGTTACAATAGTTATTAATTAAATACCTTATTTTTAATTTTACAAAGAAAACATTCCAATTTACGCTACATTAAGTTTTACAAATTATTTTATTGAATGAATTTTTATTAGGTTTAATTTATTGTTAATTATTAATAGAAATTAGAATAAACTAAAACATATTAATTAGTACTGCAGTCTTATGTCTGTTTGGGATTTTTCATTAGAGGAAATACTGGATCCCAAACTGGTGGTACGGA
>NW_020654289.1:14426152-14451490 GCF_003589595.1 Hyposmocoma kahamanoa
TCCGTACCACCAGTTTGGGATCCAGTATTTCCTCTAATGAAAAATCCCAAACAGACATAAGACTGCAGTACTAATTAATATGTTTTAGTTTATTCTAATTTCTATTAATAATTAACAATAAATTAAACCTAATAAAAATTCATTCAATAAAATAATTTGTAAAACTTAATGTAGCGTAAATTGGAATGTTTTCTTTGTAAAATTAAAAATAAGGTATTTAATTAATAACTATTGTAACTATAGTGAAAAAATAGGGTGGTTTGCATTAATATTAGACATAACTGGTTGAAGACTGTACCACCTCAGTCAACCGTGACCATGGGACCTGTAAAGGGCCCGAAACGTCGGTTTGTTTGAAAAAACAAATATACGCGATTTAAATCCGGAAAAATAGTTTCATTTCCTAAATTTCTATACTGTGTAAATCATTATTACTTTTGTTACAGATTTTAATAGCTCGTATTGTTTTTAACTACTGGGTCGCACCAGAACCCTATACCATTAATTTGGTTCAAATCACAACTCATATGTTTGTTTACAATAGAATTTTGACATTTCTTTTACGTTTGTTTTAAATTGCTCTTTTATAGACTTGGATTCGCAGATATTGACATTTAAGTGCGTTTTAAATTTTCGATTACGGCAAATTTTATCGGTTTTTCAGGTAGTCAAGGTACGTCTCTTAACGTTTCGTATAGGTTATAATTTTGGTTTCGTTTTAGTTTAGTTTTGGTTTACATTTCAAATTGATAGCGCGATTGCATTTTGTGCATCGGTAAAACTATATATTTACCAAAGCTAAATAAGTTCCGTTGAATGGTTAAACCTTTCGAAAATAGCGCGATTGGCCCCCTGGTTCAAGTTCAAGGATAGCCCCGCGTGCATCTGTGATCCCGATGTCGACCAGTCAACCATACACGTAATATTAGACTGTCCAAAATATGACCTTATGAGATATAACACCGAATCCCTAAAAAATCAGACAATTAAACGTGACACAGTTAGTAATATTGTTGCTGGACCGAAACTGGACACATTCTTGAAATTTTGCAAAAAGTTGTAAAAGACGTTATAAAATCCTTTTTATTATTGTTCCTACAAAACAAAATTTGTAAGATGTACATAGCTATAGTGATTATATACTAGACGTATCAATACAAGAATTTAAAATAAAATAAGCTAAGAAATAATACAAAATAATAAGTAAGAATTAAGTTACTTAGATATATTCGTTATAATTCGGTTTTCGGTGTAATGAAAATTTGAACAAACGTTATTTCGGAAAAAAAAAATTCGAGTTTGTGATAGGTTATCGGAAATGGTTACCTATCAGTAGTTCGAAATGACATTTTCCAGAACTAACGTTTGCTCGAATTTTCATAACCGAGAAATTCAATTAAGATGAACAGAAATTCAAATTCAAATTATCGTCTGAAATAGTATCACTGAGTCGTAGATATTTCATAGAACCTCATCTGGATATACAACCATCTGACAAACACAAAACTAGAAACTCGCAGTAATCTAGCAAAAATAAGAAACAAAAACGCATTGTTAACAAACAGTTTTTCTCTATGAATTGATCTCGCTACACAAAAGCAAGCGAGCGAACACAAAACAACAAACTGGAGAAAGAATGTTGTTGAAAAATTTAATTAAAAAATTCGCGTTGTTAAAATTAACGATTTGTCGATTATAAAATCGATACGATAGGGCACGTATTTTCAAATGTTGGTATGTTTAAATATTTTGGCATATAAACAGCAGGAAAAATGCAGAACAACGGTGCTGACAAAATATGAGCAAAGTTTTTTGTAAGATGCAAGAGAGGCAAAGACAAAAGTCTGTAAACAACACTACCTTTTTATTTTTACGAGACTAAAGACTTAATGTTGGGTAATTGCTTGAAAATTGTAAAATAGAGGAAATGTTTTCAAAATGTTTTTCCTCATGTGTTTCCTAAAACTCTGAGATAGTTATTCGTTTTGAAAAGTATTGAAAATTTAAATGGATAAATATAATATAGAAATAGTCACAAAATATAAGTATTTTATTGAATCATGATGTTTTTGCTATCATTGGGTTTAATAGTGTCCTATAAGTAGGCGACCGGCTGGCAACCTGTCACTAAGTTACACAATATTGTATACAATCTTAACCCAAACATTTGCCAAATGTGGTTTTAGTTGCACTATGTTACTTAAAGCTCCGACTACCCTTATATGGGAACCTAAAGGCGTGAGTTTTTACTATATTCATTTTCATATATTTTTTGTGAAAATACTCCGCTAGTCTGTTATTATTAATGATACAACAACAAAGAAAATTCCTTTAATCTGCCAAACCAGCGTCTGCAGCCACGTCGGAGAAAACCGCTTTTACGTGGACTTTGATTTTTTTTTCTGGAAAATAGATTTTTGTACATGAAAACTCCGTGAGTAGGGTAATATTGAACATTCTAGACCACTGGTCTAGAATGCCCAATATTATAGGTGGTCTATGCCCAATCCGTTTCTTGTTTCCTGTTTGCGTTCTCTTCACCGATCGCCCGTTCTCTTGATGCATATTGACTGTAATATTTAAGTTTAAATAACATTGCGATAAAAATGATATTTCATTTTTGTAACGACTATAATATGCTATAGACATTTCTTGTTTATAATGAGATTTGTGAAACAAAAATACGCTTTGAAACTTGCTGAAAACTGTCCTGTATCAAGCTCTGATACTCAACGTCATGGAGAATATTACCGAATACAATTAGATGCATTACTTGCGGGCCATCTAACTGCGACAAAACTCATTTAGTATAATAATTAATTTATACTTGTACTCAAAGTCGCTATATCAACCAAAGTATTAATTTTTAGAAAATGATTTGAAAATGGTGCCAAGCGTATCATTTTTCAAATTTCGTGAAAATTATGAAGTTTTGACTCCCCAGGAAGCCCGTCCTAATTCCATTATATATTTGATGATGTCGCCTGTGAAAACCAAAACAACACCCGTAATTATTTTGCCATGGGTAGACATAGAAATATAGATAGCTTTTTTTTAAATCAAACCTACACTAAGATTCCTAAGCAGCTTGATTAGAGACAATTCGAACTTGTTAGTATTATTTAAAGAGGACGATATAAATTTAAGACACATATACGATGAACACGTAAGCAGTGATATGTCGTGGGTACGGTTCCGAGAAATTTATTCAAAAGTAAGTAAGTAAAGGAGTAACAACTATAATTATCTAGTTATAAATAAAGACTGTGAAAAAAATAAAGGTGGATATAGAGTGATGTTTGATACATTCATAGTTTTCGATTAAATAAAAACGTATATTATTCCTATCTTGCGTTTAAAACACCATTTCCACTTCTGTTATCAGACTGACTACGTAATTCTGATTAAATATGGACTTAAAACTCAAAAAGCAAATAATAAAATCTGCTGCAAACAATTGCAATATATGTATATTGCAATACATAATTTTTAACAATAAAAAGAAAGTGCAAATTCTAAACGATATTAAAACACCAATGATACGGTTTTGAAAAATATTTTTAAGCCTATAGTGGACCCGCTTAATCAAATGACGGTTAATCGCGATAAAAGAAAAGGAATTTAAAGCACAGAAGGTAAAACATGAAGAGGATGAGTACAACGAATTTCCAAAAGACGAGTATCCAAAGTTAAATACTGAAAATGCGGGTTATAATAAAACACTTACTGATGGTTCACCTAATGATTATAAGTCAGACAAAGAAAGTGAACACTAGGAAGATGATGTTGATGATGATGATGATGATAATGACTCATCTGAGGAACATGATTCGAGTGGTACATCTTTCAAGACGCTCGATTCAATCCTCAAAGACAATCAACATCGTGGTCGTTATCATCACAAGTTCTTAACGATATACCTTTTGGTTTAAGATCCGAACGCGGAAAGGTAATGATGGGTAATATGCGAGTTTATGATGAGGATAAAAACATTAATATCGGTGGTCATATACTTCGAAAGACACCTGGAATAATGGAGCTGTTATCTAAAAAAGTTCCAAATTTATCACTAATCACTGAAGAAGATAATTTATTTATTTATTTATTTATTTATTCATTTAACTTTTGTAGCTTTACAGATAAATCCAAATCGCTACAAACAAAAACAAGAAAAAAAATATAATCAAATAACATACAAACAAATAAACATAATACAGTTCACAGGATTGAACTCACAGGCATCATTGGTTCAAACACTTTCCTGCATTCAGACATCAGACATCCAATCGTGCTGTCAAACAAATCAGAGTGTGGTGCCGCCTCGAGAACGGAGTTGAGGAGCGTGATGGCGCGCAGCACCGGTGTGTTTCGGTGTGCCTGCGTGCGCGCCAGGCCCCGCGCCAGCAGCATGTGGTGTCGCGCGCGCCTGTACTCGTCCGGCACAAACAGCCTTAGCAAGCGCTGCAATAAATAGGCGGAGTCAATTTTACCGCGAATAATATTGACACCAAATTTGGCCAACGCGAGGAACCTACGCAACTGTAGCGAGTCAAAGCCGAGATGCCCTTGTAAGAAAAGCGTGGGATACATGTACGGGTAATAACCGTAGCGCCTTTTGTATAAATGGCGGAGAAACTGTTTCTGCACCTGCTCCAACATGAGGTTATATTTCTTCTCACAAGGTATCCAAATCACCGAGTTTGTCTCCAATATACTTCGCACTAATGACATGTAGAGCGTATAAACAAAATTATGAATATTTACTATTGCTAACCAATGCACATCGACGTGACTTCGATCCGAATAAACCAATAAAAGTAATAAAGGTCAGAAATACGTATATATTATCAAACCACTTTTTGAATATTCGAAAAGTAGTGTAAGCTCTTCCGCAGAGAATCTTTCGTGCGGAAAAGGGTTACCATTATTGAAGACTGTGGAGAAAAATACTGATTATATTTATTGGGGTGATCCTAACGAGTTGATAGAAAGATTGAGATTGCTTATGGCTTCCCGTGATGCTCGTAATCCTGGCCCAGATGATGAAATTATTTCAATCATAGAATTACAAGAAGCTAATATTATTAGTTGAATAAAATATGCAGAAAGATTCGAAAATGTTTAGTCACCGTTTATCTATGGTTTTGTTGACTTAAAAACATAAATATAGATAAATTTGGTCATCATGTACACAAACGTTTGCGTGTGTCAGAATATTTTGAAGTGTTAAACGACGCATTAGTGAAATCTGATACAGGAGACTATGATTTAAAACTAGCACGTTTATTATTAGGATTACCATCTCCAATATTTCAAGACGAAGTAGTTAATAAGCAATATATTGATACAACATTAAAACAGTTTTATTCTAAAAAAGAGAATGAGGAAACAATTAAAAGACGAAGACGAAGAAGTCGATTCTTGTTTAAAACATTTTAAAGAAAAAATTTATATGAATTTAACGTCTATTTATTATACTAAGACAGACATCGATAAAATCATTACAAAAATACAAAGTAAGACATCAAGAGTAAACATACTGTTGTAAAAGAACTTCATAAACCGGCGAGACGGAATTTTCTTCGTCGTGCAACAATAATTAAAGGAATTAATGATTTATGGCAAGCAGATCTTGTCATGAAAAAATATTCTAGTTTTAACAAAGGATTTTAATATATACTTGTTGTGATTGATACACTTTCTAAGTTTGCACGGACGGTGCCAGTAAAATCAAAAGCGAAAGATAATATTGTAAAAGTTATGCAGCTAATTTTAAATATTTCAAGTCGTAGTCCTTCTTACTTACAAACAGATTTGGGGAAAGAGTTTTATAATACTCCTTTTCAAAAGTTAGTAAAACGTATGATATTAAACCTTATTCAACATTTTCCACAAAAAAAGCATCAATAGTTGAAAGACTGATTAGAACGTTAAAATCTAAGCTTTTTAAACATTTTAGTCTAAAAGGAAAATATGAATGGTTGAAAATAATTTAAACTTGTCTGTTAAATTATATAACAATAGTGTACATCGCACTACAAAGTTTATACCAATAGACGTAAATGAGTCAAATAAACATATTGTCAAATCCAATATCCATAGTTCACTAGTAAAAGAAATCTCCAAATGCAAAGTATCAAGTTGGAGATCCAGTTCGTATAAGTAAATATAAATGTGATTTTTATAAAGGTTACTAACTGGTCAACAGAAATATTTAACATTGTCAAAGTTAATAGACCTAATTGTACAACGTATAGGTTACAAAATAAAAATAATGAAAATATTCTAGGTACATTTTATGAACTTGAGTTACAAAATACTAAATGTCCGGATGTCTATTTGATAGAAAAAGTTATAAAAAGAAAAGGCAACTAGTTTTATGTTTTTTTTTATTTATTTATACATGACAGGCAAATGACTCCACTCCACCTGATGTTAAGTGGAAAGTGGTATCCAAACGCGAAGGAACCTAGTGCAGCGATGAAACCCTCACTGCACTAGCCACCTCCACCCTGCCTGCCTACAATATGCCTCTTCACGCCTCGTTTGAAGGACCCCATATCATAAGAGGGAGGGAAGACATGTGCCGGAAGGGAGTTCCATTTGTCAACCGTGCGGCAGAGAAAGGAGCCACCAAACCTTTTAGTACGCGATGGAATGCGGCAGGTAATGAAACGGTGACTACGAAGGCCAGCACGCGTGCTTCTGAGCAGGAACGGGGAAGGGGGGATGAGGTTGAACAGCTCTTCAGAGCACTCACCATGGTACATGCGGTAAAAGGCGCTAAGCGATGCAACATCTCTACGCAGTTGCAGAGGTTCAAGGCGTGATGATGTGACGAGCACTGACAAATTTAGCTACATTAGAATATACTAGAGATTTACCCTACTTTTGAGGTGTTTTTATGAGAGATAGATTGCCAAAAAAGCCGAGAAAAAAGGAATGTGCAGTTTTGAACTTAGATAGCTTAAGTAAGCCTGGAACTTATTGGGTACCTTAAGCTAAAGTAAATGATTATTGTGAATATTATTGATGGTTTTGGTAACTTAAAACCCCCTCTAGAATTAGTAAAATATTTAAAGGTCAGTACTATTAATTACAATTACTGTCAGTTTCAAACATTTGGAACTATAAATTGAGGACATTTATGTATTAACTTTTTGAGAGGGTATTGAAAATAAAATTGATATTTAGCATACATTTGTTTTCATTTCAACAATGGCTTTCACTGTGTCTATAACTGGTTACAGTTTATCTCTAACAACGCATTATTCACCTGCTCTGGAATTAGATGGAGAATATGAGTCTGCGCTCTTATATTTTTGTACATTTAATTCAATACCTAATATTGATTTAAGACACAATACATTTTATTATGATGATAATGAAGTCCTCGAGATACAGAAGATATAAAAGGTTCGTACGAACTTCAAGACATTAATGATTTTAAAAAACAAAAATAAAAACTGCATATTAAAATTGTCATCCAACAATAACACATTAAAAATAAAATTGCATAGTTCAAAACACGTTCATTTCGAAAAAGAGAATTCATTTGTTAACCTGTTCGGGTTCGGAAAGGAAATATTAAAATCAAACAGTTTACATAAATCACGCTTTCCTGTTATTATTTTAGCTACAACTGTTATACGAATAGAATGTGATATTGTTAGCGGTTCATTTGTTAACGGAGTGCCTAGCCATATAATTTGTGAATTTGTTCCTAACGTACCATAATTTACATCAATGACCTATTGGTCCCGGGTATGGTTGTGTATGCAGATGACAGTACAGTTACCGAGAGATATCTGTCTAGCGCAAGAGACGGCAGGGAAGATATTCGTTCGCTGAGAGAGGCTATGGTAGAGCGAACGAACCTGACCTTAAGTCTTGTTGCCCAGTGGGGTGACAACAATCTGGTCAGCTTCAACGCCACCAAAACGCAGGCCTTTTTTTTCCGCAAAAAGGAGTCCATTTGATCTGACTCCTACTTTTCGGGATGTATCTGTCCCAGTTACCGACCGCCTAGAGCTTCTTGGCATGACATTAAGCGCAAACCTCAACTTTGGCGCTTCTATAGAGTCTAAAGCGCAAACTGCAGCCAAGAAGCTGGGTATCCTTAACAAGGTGAAGCGATACTTCTCGCCTGGACAGCTTTTAACCTTATATAAAGCGCAGGTCCGGTCTTGCATGGAGTATTGCAGTCACCTGTGGGATGGCTCAGCGAAATACCAACTAGAGGCTCTTGACTCGATTGATCGCAGAGCCAGGAGGCTTATTGGCGACGATGAGCTCGAATATAAACTTCATAGTTTAGCCCATCGGCGAAAGGTCGCGGGTCTGTCGGTTTTTTACAGATTATACTTCGGAGAGTGTGCCCATGAGCTCCACCAGCTCATTCCATCCGCCCCCTTTTACCATCGGACATCTAGACGAACGGCGGGATATCACCCTCACCTGGTTGATATTCCTTTAAGACGTACTAAGCGCTTTTCGTCATCTTTTATAATGCGCACAGCCCGTGACTGGAATTCCCTGCCTGCGTCTATTTTTCCGAGTACATACAACCCGAATATTTTCAAGGTGCGATTGAATAGGCATCTTCTGGGCGAGCTCGTACCAACGTAGACCTCATCTTTGCTCTAGGGCTAGGTAGTGGTCAAGAGTACGTCCATTTTTAATAAAAAAAAAAAAGTACCACTAGGCTATAGGATTATTGAAATACCTAAAAAGTTAATTTATTCCCCCGTCAATAAAAAATCGATCCGTGAAATAAATATAAGACTGCTGGAACAAAAAACCACTCAGCTAATTTACGCGGTGAAGAAATGCAGTTGTATTTACATCTCCGAAAAAAATGTTAGACTACAATAAAACCGCAAAAACCTCTCAAAGATATCTTAGTTTACATAGTGCTTCACAAAAAAGAACACCTCTTAAAAGATTTAGAAAAATATCTAAAGAAAATTAAAAAAATCCTTAAATAAATTGGTTTATTATAATGAGTATCTTAAACGTTTCACAATTTCCTGTATCTGACAACAGCGTTGAAAATTTCGAGTTACATTCCTACAAACCGTACGTAACAAGTTTCAACAAGAACGATGAAATTCGAACACCTATTAATCAACAAGATTTGTACATGTTTCCATCTGCAAATACTTTATACATAGAGGGCAAGGTAAATGTATATAAGAAAGCGGATAAAAAAACATTAATGACTGATATGCATTTTATTAATAATCCAATATTGTTTTTGTTCCAAATTCCAATATTCGTTATGAATTAAATGTAGTAGAAATTGATAAAATAAAAAACGCTGGTATTACAACAACCATAAAATCATATTTGTCTTTAAATGAAAATGAATCTAAATCAGCAGAAGTATGGGGTTGGTCTCTTAAGGGTTCTGTAAACTCCTATAGTGGAATGTTTTCTGTGTTCATACCTTTGAACAAAATATTAGGCTTTGCAGAAGATTATGAAAAAAATCATAATGAACAGCAAACATTAGTTGATTTTGTTGAGAAGTAACACTAACTTAAATGCTCTACGTTTGAAAAGTGATGAAGTAGTAGATTACATTTTTATTAGTAAAATAGTTTGGCGAGTACCCCAAATCAAAGTTTCGCATCGTGATAGAGTAAATATTTTTAAATCATTTAGAAAGAAATCGATCTATAACTTTGGCGTTTAGAAATTAGGATCTTTATGAATATCCATTGTTGCCTAAAACAATGAAACATAGTTGGTCAATCAAAACATGTTCTCAAACAGAAAAATGCGCTTTGTTGTAATCGGATTACAAACTAACAGAAAACAAAATGCTCATAGTTCTATATCTGCATTCGATCATTTTAATTTAACGGATGTTAAGGTATTTCTAAATCAGACGTATTTCCCATACGAAAATTTGAATGTTAGTTTTTCGGAGAATAAAATTTCTTTATTATATGAGGTATACGCTACATTCCAGCAGTCGTACTATGGGCAACGCGATGAACTGTTGTTAAGTCTAAAAGAGTTTAAAGATATTGCACCATTTGTTATTGAATGTTGCGTCAGCATGAAACATTAAAGTGTTCAATCGATGTTAGAGTCGAATTAGAAGCCGAACAAGATATACCTGATCAGACTGCAGCTTATTGCCTCATATTGAACGACAGTATTTTTGAATACAAACCTTTAAATAGCGTCATTAAAAAACTATTATAATGAAATTTTCAAAAACTACATTTGTGGACCTACAAGGATTTAAAAATTCTAAGAACGAATTCATCGTAAAAGTAATGGCTATAGTAACTAATGAATGGACCCAGGTATTTTTAGTGAAACCACCTTATGCAACCCTATCATCAGAAGAAAAGAAGCAAACGAAATGGATAGAAAGAAATAGAGGAATTTATTGGAGTGAAGGTTTTATTGACTATCGTGAATATCGAGTTCTTACGTTTTCGCGATTGTTACACATAGGAAATGAAACTATTTTTCTGGATTTAAAACGCGTATATTTGTTTTCTCAAACAAACCGACGTTTCGGGCCCTTTACAGGTCCCATGGTCACGGTTGACTGAGGTGATACAGTTTTCAACCAGTCATGTCTAATATTGATGCAAACCACCCCATTTTTTCACTATAGTTACAATAGTTATTAATAAATACCTTATTTTTAATTTTACAAAGAAAACTTTCCAATTTACGCTACATTAAGTTTTACAAATTATTTTATTGAATGAATTTTTATTAAGTTCAATTTATTAGTAATTAATAATAGAAATTAGAATAAACTAAAACATATTAATTAGTACTGCAGTCTTATATCTGTTTGGGATTTTTCATTAGAGGAAATACTACTACCTACCTGTCTGTGTGACTATCGTAAATTTAAACGTGATTTAATTTATATTTAGAAAACAGAAATATAGTAGTGAAAGGTGTTGATGGAAAAAGTGAGATGGATCAGAGAACTTTGTGAAAATTGTAATATTGTTGAATTAGGTGACAAAGGTTGTCCAAATTTGTTTATATTGCATACAATTACAAAGACTGCGATTTAAATTGTATGTTCCACAAGAAGCAATGTGCGCTCAAAAATGCTATTTGTTTATTGAAATGGTATTGTACCAGTTTAAATTTTTTTCATGATAGATACAGGCATATCGGACTTGTCAACTATGTCTTAGGGATGACGGATGCAATGGCAGTGCCCTTAAGACCTTTGCGATTTAAAGCTATGAGTGGCATTGGAACTGCTATGGACAGGCGTGTCGCTTACCGCCAGTCGCATGATTGGTTAGTCCCTTCACTTGGTATCATAAAAAAATTAACACTAAGTCGAATATAAAGTATATATATATAGTCGAAGATAAATTCATTCGCGTTATGAAATTAAATAAGAAATGGAAAACAATCACAGGCTATTTTGAGATGTGATTGTATATAATTGGATTTATTTCCATTTAATTTACTGGAGTTTTCCTTATAAATGAATAGATTCAATAGTCAAGAAACGCAATCCTAAGGTCTTAAATTCACATTCATAATCGACTTAATTGGCGAAATAAATTTCATAAAACAGTGGAGATTTCGACTTCGAGGATATTCCTCTTAATTTCCGGAGATTTGTTAAGTTTTTAAAATATTTATCCATAGATATAAGAAAAACATAATCCAATTAAATATTTAAGAACATATTCCATTCTTGTTCTTTGTGTAGTTTTGTTGCAAAAATTGTATACGAGCACAAAACTTCTTTATAGAGATGGTTAAGTCGCCTTAGATGCCATATAAAGGCCTAATTACGTTTGAAGAATTCAGTAGAGATCCCTGTGAAAGAGTTCGTCCAGGAACTGCCACCTTTATTGTTGTTGCCAAGCAATAATGTCAGCATTACTGCGTTCCGGTTTGAAAGGGTAAGGGTGCTGGTAAAATTACAGGCACACGGGACTTGTCAACCTACGTCATTCCGATTTAATGCTCTGAGTGGTACTGGAACTGCTATGGACAGGCGTGTCGCTAATCACCAGGTGCGCGAGTTTTTCGTCCCGTTACTTGGTATCATAAAACGTGCAATGACGTATGTTTCTGTCCATGTGTGAGTTATATGGAAGATACTAACATCGACAAGAGCAACAATCTAAAATGATTAAGTAGTTAATAATAAATAACAAGAATGTGGTAGACAATTACACCTATACTAATTTTTAAAAAAAGGGAATATCTGCTCCCTTACTACCTCATTTACCCTGGAACCAACCACTACCCAATACGCCAAGATCATCAAAAAATGTGTTTCCTTTTTAGGTCCTACCGTGAACAGAACCAGGGACATTAAAACGAATTGTAGAACAACCAAATATATAAAGTGTATGAAAGTACCTGAGACCTATAATAATAATTTTATTCACTCACACAAGGGTAATGGCAAATATAACATTATAAGCAAAAAACATTTAAGAACTTTAAGAATATGTGAGTCTGGTATTCGTATTAGGAATCCTTGTATGACGGAAAACCGTTGTACTGGGAATCCTATAACCTCTTAAGGCCCCAGTGTACAGTCATATACACAAGATACCTGACCTCCCAAGCCGACTTTGCCGACCTTTTGGTTTTGAGCACAAAAATGTAGAGAAATTGTTAAACTAACTTAAGCATTAAACATTATTTTGGTATGACTCCTTGGTCGTCTCATTAGTGAATGACATAACAAAGTTTGTAAGCCAATTTGATCTTTAATGTATATTTTTTACTTAAATACAGAATACAAATTTCAACCAGCAATAGTAAGGCCGTTGTGGCCTAGCCGGTATAAGGATTGATTTGCAAGTTGAGGCAAGCATGGTTCGAGTCACATTAAAAATAAAATATCATTTAGATGTATAATATTTTTTTTTGTTTTTAACCTCTGGATAAGTGCAAAGAATGTCTAAGACTTGTTCATACAGCACAATAGTTTCTAATTTTAATAATTCCGTTAAGTGCGGCATATTAAAACAAGAAAGAAAACTTAGAAAGTATTTAAAACTGAGTAGATAAATGAGAATGAAACGTGGAACAATGCGTAATCACAGAAGACACGATCGTATGCAAACTGCAAAGCGATATCGTCATTTGTTAATCTAGCTATTCCCACCCTACACTTTATTAATATCTACCCACCCACCTTAGGCAATTTCTAGTGAGCAAATGATTGTGATTTGTCAACGCTATCATTAAAAAGTTAAACAATGCTTTTAAAAATATAACGTTAAAAGAAAATAGTGCTCGTGGAATCGAACTACGGGTACTGTAACTGGCTGACCATACAACAAGCCGCTCGATCAGTTTACTCGGATGTTAAATGACGAAATATAGTATTGGTTTTAAAAATATGTTGATTATCTTCAAGCAACACTCCACTATATTACTTAGACAATGAAATTGAAATTGCTTTAATTTTTTGTTTGTTCAATACGTAAGATGGCTCTCAGAACCAAAAGGTTGGTTTGGGCATGTTAGGGGGTCAGGTATCTCATGTATGATGACTGTACATACCTACATAATACGTGAAGTTATTCAGACCCAGACAATATTATTCCTGTGATTGTATAAACCACCAGTGTATTTTATTATGACAATATATAATTCAAATTTAGCGCTATTATACTCGTATTCTACACGACCATAGGGTATCTAGAAAAATACGTTTTTGAGCATACTTGCTTAGAGCTATTTGGTATGGATATTTAGTACATTTGAATTTATATTGGCGGTTTTCCCATTGTAGTTGCCGGATCTTAGGAGAATAAACAGCCTGAAAATAAAAAAAAATAAAAAGAACGATATTTCTATTGCCAATTCATTGTTTCTATATGAGTAAAAATGAATAACTACCTATAAAATCGAAAACAAAACTGATAACTTTGCTGAATGTTGATTGACAAACGAAAAAGCTAGTAATAAAAAGTAAATCTAAAAAATCTAAAAAAGTAAAGCGCTAGTACTGTAGGTACACTTATTGGGAGTCTTCGTAAGTAAAATACAGATAACGTAGTTGTTGGGGAAAAAATTTAACCATATACATATAAAGTAAATCTATGTTTGTTCGAAGATTACTGTTTGTTTTTCTACCGCTTTTCTCCGAACCGTATTTATCTCTAGACAAAAAATACATAGAAAGGGATCATCGGTGACGTCACAAAGGATAGGCCGCCTTTGGTAGCAATGTGACACATAATGTGGGGTTTATTTCTTAGAATATGTGGACTTGCTATATATTATTGCGTGTGACATGGAAAGACTCTACGCAACTTTTTCAAGTAGGACGAGTCTTCTATAGACAAAAAGTGCTCTAACGCCGCTTGGTAACGGTTTCGGAGCGTGGTTCCAATTAGTACGCCGCCCCTAGATGCTCATTGCAGCTGAGCCTATGCGACAACCACCACAATTTTAACACTGCAAGTTACGATTTTAGAGAACCATTTTTTTGATGAATGGTAAAACTCGTTCTGTATTTACAATTATCAGCCTAATTACCTATTATCAACTAAACTGGTATGGTATCAACATAGTACATTTCAAAAGATTATAGTCAAACATTCAGTAGAATAAACCAATTTAAATCTGGTTAATCGTGATTTAATTTCATAGCTGAAGGATCTCTCCGTTACAATATGTATTGAAAGACAATCGGTCAGCCGTCAGAGGTTTTCAAAGCAATTTTAAACACACAGAGGTTCAGAACGGTGTCGACGGGGGCATGTGCCTATGATTTTAATTCCATAATACAGTCATATACGTGAGATGCCTGACCCCCTAACATGCCCAAACCAACCTTTTGGTTCTGAGAGCCATCTTACGTATTGAACAACGAAAATTAAACCAATTTTAACTTTATCTTATAAGCAACACAGTGGAGTGTTGCTTGATAATCAACATATTTTTAAAACCAATTCTAAATTTCGCCAGTTAACATCCAAGTAAATTGGTCGAGCGGCTTATTGTATGGACTGCCAGTTACTCGTACAATACCCGTGGTTCGATTCCATAAGCACTATTTTGTTTTAACGGTATGTTTTTAACAGCATTGTTTCACTTTTTAATGTTAAAGTTAATAAATCACAATATTTGCTCACTAGAAATTGAATAAGGTGGGCGGTAGATAGTATTAATAAAGCGTATGGTGGGTATGGATAGATTAACAAATCATGTAATCTAATTACTTTTTCTAATCTATTTACTAAAAAAAATTTAATTACTTTCAAAGTTTTCATTCTTGTTTTAATATCCCTATTTTTAATATCCCTATTTTAATTATCCATATTTAGCCGTACTTAACGAAATTATTAAAATTAGAAATTATTGTTCTGTATGAACAAGACTTAGACTATCCTTACACCTATCCAGAGGTTAAAAACAAAAAAAAAACAATATTATTTAGCTAAATAATATTTTGTTTTTAATGTGACTCGAATCATGCTTGCCTCAACTTGCAAAGCAATCATTATACCGGCCAGGCCACGACGACTTTACTATAGCTGGTTGAAATTTGTATTCTGTATTTAGGTAGGAACTATACGTTAAAGATGAAATTGGCTTAAAAACTTTCTTACAATATCATTCACTAATGAGACGACCACGGAGTCCTGCCAAAATCAATTTTATGGCTCACGGGGTAGAGATTAAATTTGTTTAACAATTTTTTCCACATTTTTGTGCTCAGATCAAAAAGGTCGACAAAGTCGGCTTGGGGGGGTCAGGTATCCTGTGCAGAGAATTGAGGTAGTGAAAGATTTCCGGCAAACTATTTTTCGAGATAATAGCGAAAATATCATCCACATACCGCCACCAAGATCTAGGTGTTACAGACGCGTTTTTTAAAGCTTTTTCTTCTAACCACTTTATGAAGATGTTAGCAGTTACGGGAGCAATTGGTGAACCCATGGTCACTCCATCAATTTGTAAGTAGTAATCACCGTGCTACACCAAAAACCTATTTTTCAGACAACACTCAATTGATTTTATATACACGGCAGGTAAATCTGTGGCACTTAAAATTCTGAGATAATTTTTTTAAACTGTGATAATTTTTTTGACAATTAAAATTACACTTTACAATGCCTCCAGGCGTTGTAACCATGTCGTGAACGCATCTACTCGTCCTCGTCCGGCGGTACTGGAGAGGCTGCCGATATACTTACCTTATATTAAGGGAGTAACGGATAAAATCGGACACTTGTTACGCCGAAGATCCAGTATCAAGAC
This sequence comes from Hyposmocoma kahamanoa, assembly GCF_003589595.1. Classification (NCBI taxonomy): domain Eukaryota; kingdom Metazoa; phylum Arthropoda; class Insecta; order Lepidoptera; family Cosmopterigidae; genus Hyposmocoma; species Hyposmocoma kahamanoa. The sequence goes on from NW_020654289.1 coordinate 14,442,398, forward strand.
GATTTTCCGCCCTCACAAGCAACTTAGACAGTTGGTGCGTTCGCCGAAGGATAAGGAGCTATTGAATGCTCCCGGTGTATATAAGATTCCCTGCTCCTGTGGCAAGAGTTACATAGGAGAGACCGGCCGTAACATATCCACACGACTAACGGAACACATACGTAGTATTAAGAACCGTGACAATCGGGGCTCTGCAGTGACGGAACACGCATTGGATTTGGATTCGACGCACTATATTCGTTTTGATAAAGTGTCCGTACTGACGAGAGAAAAGCATTTCATTCCGCAGAAAGTACGTGAAGCTACTGAGATTGGTCGTCATTCGAATTTCAATGGTGATAGTGGATGATCGGTACCCCCCGGCTGGAAAACAGTGTTAGGTACTACGTCAGTGGTTAGTGTAGACGAGACTTTAGAAAGTGACGTTGTTAGTGTAGTGTGCAATCCTGCATATGACTTTAATAAAAATGAAGCAAATGAGGGTAGATTCTCGCCGACGCCGCCTGCGCCCGCTGCCGTACTGAGTGACTAGGCTACCAGGGCTTTGGCGCGCAGTTTCCATCGAGTCACCGCCGCGGAATCTCATGATTAAGGACCACGAATTGGTTCGAAACATGTCGAGCTAAAATTCGACTTAAATACGTGAGTTATCCGTTATTTTTAGTTAATATACTTTATAATGATGTACTTAAGAATGTCCATTACACTACACAATTGAACAATTTTAGTGTTCAAAATTTCTGTATCATTTTTCATAGATATAAATTCGTCGTCGCGGTCGCTTTAACAAAAAATGTAAATTAACATATTTTTATATGTGACGTACATTTCGTGACCTGAAGTAAACACATTTCTGTACCGTCTTTTATAACTCAAACGAGCGTCACATTTGTTATTTGTTGTTAAGTACCAGTAGAGCTCTTTGTGAAACGTTCGTCTAGAGGGGTTGTGCCAACATACCTATTTCGACTCATCCGTAGAACAAAGACGTATGTGCAAGACTTCTTATTCTCAGGACATTAAACATTTCGTTCGCTGTTCTTAGCTGTGGATATCAGAGCGACCATTGATCGATTTTATATTTCAAAAACGAAATAATACATCAAATTATGAAAACACCTATAGCTAGGCCTTATTTTGAATAAGGAGATTATGTATTTATTCTATTTTCGTAGTATAATCACAACGGACTCTGTTTTTCGGTTGAGTCGATTTCTACCGTTTCGGTTTTGTAGTAAAAAAAGTGTTTGGTGAAACTACATGCACATGGGACTTCTCAATACTGTGTCATGATGACAGCTTCAGTGGCTTTTCCCTTTAGATCTTTGCGATTTAAGGCGAATCACAGGAGGAGAAGCGGGAGAAAGTATTTTGCTAGATCAAATGGTTTAGGTATTTACTAATAAATAACGATCTTTCAAAAAATATACAATGGTATTTTATAAATACGTTCTAATTTGTTACACGATAGAATGCACTTTACCCGATCATATACAATCCTGAAAACAGGCTAAAATAAAACTCTAAAACGATTTATTTAACAATGAATAATCTACGTTTGCACATCATTTTTATATGGAAATATTTCTGCTCATGTACTACAAAGAACCGGATAAATTTTGATTTTCAACTGAGGCCTAGTATATTTACATTTATCCCAAAATTTTAACGACACGCGGCGCCGCTCACTGCCCTGTCAGTTGCCAATGGGCGCTTGTTGATATCGTCGCCTTACTTTCTCAAACTCGTAGCTTAAAGCACAAAGTAACTGAAATGCAAAATATGTGTTGTGTATACAAATTTGCAGGCTGATTTCACATCACATTTCCTTCATATTCACATACTGGCTTTTACCTATTCTTAAAGTAATGCATCCAAATTAACACCCTTTATAAGAAAATTATAAATAAAATTTTTGCCATGTCTTGAATAATCAATCTTTATAAGATACATGGTTGAGAAAGTAAGGCATCGATATTGTACTGTATCAACTAATATTACTACTAATATAGCAGCAGTAGAGCTGCTTGTGAAAGAGTTCGTCCAGGTTAGTACTGCCACTTTACTTATTTCTGCCGTTAAGCAGTACTGTCAGCATTACTGTGTTCCGGTTTTGAAGGGTAAAGGGTGCTGGTGAAATTACAGGCATATGGGACTTGTCAACTTATGTCTCCGGGCGACGGGCGCAGTGGCAGTGCCCCTCAGATCTTTCCGATTTAAAGCTCTGAGTGGTACTGCGATTGTTATGGACTGGCGTGTAGATTACCATCAGACGCATAACTTGTTCGTCGCATCACTTGGTGTTATAAAAAAAGAAATCAGCATCACTTCCGGGAATGGATTTTCAAGTCTGACATGCAGCAGATGTTTACAGAACCAACAGCTTAAAGCTTTGTTTATTTGTAAATATGCATGTGTGAGTAGGTTTCAATCCCTTTGGTAGAGGGCCAGTGTTGTTGGGACTGCGGGAGAATGCGAAAGCGCCCCTGTAGTCCCGGTAAAAGGCGCCGAGACAGAACACCGTGGGGTCCTAGTCGGTAGGAGTCCGACATAACCTTTCTGTGGCCCCAGCAGTAGAGAGATATTCATGAGGATATCTCCACGTAAAAAAAAGATTTCAGTCCCCAACCTTCTTCCGATTAGAGAGGTAAACTGTGACTTACCCTTGGATGAGATCCACGCCTGACAGTTGGGTTGTAAATATGTAATTTGACACAGCAACAGTAAAAGGAAAAGATATATTTAAATCTATGCGTGGTATACTATTGAAATAGATTTCGAGGTAGAATTAAGCAATCTAAAATGTACAATGCGGCTATTTATTCTGTAAAGTGAGCTCAACTCAACAAATTTAAATTTACCAAACATTAAGACAAAAGCTTTGTTCTGTAGAATTCAAGTTGCCGGATTACATTAGGTTGAGATTGTATGTTCAATTGATTCTTTCTATCTGTCTCTGATAATGTTGTAAATCGGATTACATAATTATATAGACTATAACAGAAATGTGTCTTTGTATTTCAAGGTCATATTAAGTTAAAAGCAATAAAACTAATGTCACTAAAACACGCGTTGCACAGCTTTAGTCTCATTGACTCACAGGTCATTTTTACAATTGCCACACGTGTATTTAATTTCATATTATTTAGGTTCGTGTAATGATCATTAACCCGAAAGAATTTATCTATCGCATCTATTTCTTTTTTAACTCAAGCAGGGAACGTGACTTACTCATCTCGTGTCTCATTCCGTTGACAATACCGGAAGCCGTGACAAACTCTTTTACTTTTTTGTTATATTTTTCTCCAAAGATGTATTTTTTTTAATACGAAGTGACGGGACGAACAAGTCGTGCGCCTGGTAGTTAGCAACATGCCTTCAAAGATCTTAGCGGTACTGCCGCTGCTTTCGTCACCCTGAAACATAAGTTGATAAGTCCCATGTGCCTGTAATTTCACCACCCTTCCAAACCGGAACGCAATAATGCTGACATTACTGCTTGGCGGCAGAAATAGTTAAGTTGGGGCAGTACTCCCCTGGACGAACTATTTCACGAGGAGCTCTACTGCTGCTAAATATAGAAGATTAAGGGTCGTACTCCAGAACTCTACTCAATGCTCAAGTCAGGGTTTGAGCAGACTTGACTATGATTTCAAGCACTGGAATACGACCCTTAGTTACGCAGGGTTCCGAATTTTGTTTTTCTTGTAATTATATGAATCTTTTTACTAGTCGTTAACCGTCATTTTAATTGTAAGGATTAAAAAATATAGCTAAGTTATCTGAACATATTCCTATAGTATTAAGTTCTTCTTCTTATCGTATTGACGGCATACATTGTAATGCTTGCTATTGTGGTGAAAGGTGAGTACCGATCGTTGCCCAGGGTGCGCCAAACGTGCAGGAAACTAATGATAAGACGAGGAGGCTTTGTCCACCGTGTGGTAGTAGGGTAGTAAGTTTACGGAATATCACCATGTTTGATGACCATGATATTAATTTTTTTTGCGAAAGTACTCAATTAGTTTGAACACTAAGAAACATCCCTACGATCAGGTTAGGTTTGAACCAGCGCCTACGGCATACCGTGGCACAAGGATTTTTCCTTAGTTTTCGATCTTTGCATTAATAATTCTCCCTGTATGTCGCGAATTTTTTGTAACGAAGATTAATACCAAATGTTACTGTGCATAGGCGCGAACCTATAGTAGTAAGCAGCTACAGCTTATTGGAAGCGGTTTTGTTGCTGACGTCTCAGAAGATCTTTGTTGACCTGCGCTGAAATGCTTTACAAGGAAGCTACGTGAGTGCTACGACTAGAAAGTAGTGGATCGTTTCGAGATTCCAGACATGAAGGCCGGTACAGAAGAAATGAAGCGGTACATCGACATCACCTTCAGTAAGGACTCTTTGCCAATTCTGCAAAGAGTAGATCATTTCATGTACCGGCAGACAAGCATGTGCCTACGTCGTCAAGGTTGGCACTTTGAGCCATATCTTAAAATGTGTGAGATTATGTGTAAGCTGTGCGTGAACTGAATAGGTAAATACTAGAGTCACGCCGATCGTAAAATCGTCGTCGGCGGTGATTGATGGTTTTTAGATCGGCGGCGGTGACGTGATAGACGTGAAGTCGGCGTGGCATATATTTTTAGGTATTAAGCACTAAAACACTGAACAAACATGGAGTAAAAGTTAAGAGTTCAAATTAAAGTAATTTGAAAGTTAATAGGTAATGTACTATGGAGTTGGACAGTCCAAAAATTCAGTATTCATATGTTACCAAGCGGGAGAATAGTCAATATTTCAATCAGGTATGAATAAATACGGAGACAGGAACGTAATTAATTTTAATTGGACAAAATTTATTTTATTGAAATACAATAACCACACAAACTGCAACTTGTCCGTGCTATGTATAGTAGAGCTTGTACGTACGTCCGGTCTGAAGCTGGCGTTACCGACAAGTTCAATGTGGCTGTGGGCTTGTACCAAGGATCGGCTGTAAGCCCTTATCTGTTTCTCCTGATTATGGATACTCTAACACGGACAAACAGGAGGAGGCATCCTGCTGCATGCTGTTTGCCGACGACATTGTACTTGTAGGGGAGGATGCACTTAAGGTCCAGAGAAGACTGGCAAAATGGCAGGTAAGAATGGAGATTGTCGGGTTGAGGACTAGCCGGTCGAAAACCGTACACCTTTTCCTCGACTTTGGCGGCGCCTCCGGTTTTACCAATATTGCCTTAGATGGTGTATCCTGACCAGTCTGCTCCGATTTTCGGTACCTCGGTTTGTTAATACAGAACGATAGCGAGATAGACCGGGACGTTAAGAACAGGATAAGTGCAGGACGGCGGTATACAAGACCGTGATTAGATCTGTCGTACTGTATGGATCAGAATGTTGGGCGATGAAAAGGGAGGATGAACGAACGAATGTGCACGCATGAGTACATCAGGGGAAGTGTGAAAGTGGCGCCAGTGACGGAGAAGATGAAGTTAGCGTGGTGTGGACATGTCATGCGGAGGGAAGAATGTCATGTGACGAGAAGAGTGTTAGGTATGAATGTGGAGGGATATAAGGGGAAAGGAAGGCCAAAGAAAATAAATATGGATTGTGTGAAAGATAATATGGATAAGAAAGGTGTGAGTATAAAAATGACGGCTGATAGAGTGGAAGAAAAATATATGTTGTGCCGACCCCACCTAGCGTGGGATAAGGATAGGAAGAAGAAGAGAATAACTACATAGAAGCTCTTATTTCATTAACCCGTTACGTTTTCTAGAGGCATACAGTGTCCCTAACGTAGTACATTTTTATAAATTTCTATAATAATATTACAAAATTTTATAAGTTTTCATAATTTTTCATTAATTTCGGTGTGACGCACAATATGTATATTAAGTATGTAACGAGCGCATAGAACAGCAAGTACTATTGCAAATATTAGTAAATAAATACGTGGCCATAAACACCGTGCGATTGAGGGAGGGGACTTTTATCACCATCTATTGTACTGTTTACTACTGTATTAAAACTGTTTCTATATGAAAATCTGACCTGCCAAATATTTAATATTGATTTTATTATTACGAATTATTAAAATTAAAGTGTCTTTTTATTCAATAAATATTTTAAAGAATATTAACCTAGTTGTCATTAAATAGGTTAGCGTAATTTGTAATTTCGTTTCTGAAGAATAATCGGTCAAACTATTCAGCCCGAACTAATTACGCACGTACGAACAATTAGCACAAAAAATACCACTTAATAACTTCAGTTATGAAACCGTAACAACAAAGTTGCTGTAATTTTTAAGTTTATAATTTAAATTTATAATAGAGAAAGTAATTGGTTATTTCACTTTAGATTAGATTAACTTTCTAAAAATTAATTTAATACTTGGTTTATTTTGTTAGTGTTTAACACAGACTACATAAATATTTCTTTCTTCCGTGGTGTTTAACTAGTCAAAAGTAAACTACACACTAAGTAAGTACTTTTCACTTGATATGTTACTTTTTTGTCTATTAGAAAAAAAGCTATGTTACTTCATGTTTGATCTTTTAGATAAAGAAGCGAAAGATTGCTCTTTCGCGAACTTACAACGTATAATCAGCATTAATAAAATTTGCATGGTAATTTTAATTTTTTTCTTATTTCTTCCTTCTATTCTTAGGTGTGCGGTGTTCGGCGGAATAGCAGAAAACGGGCTGAATAAGCCACATACGGAAGCGCGGTGGTAAGCGACATGCTTGTCCTTACCAGTTGCTGTGCCCTTCAGAGCTTTAAATCGGAGCGATCTGAGGGACATTGTCACTGCGCCCGTGACCCTGACACATAAGTTGACAAGTCCCATGTGCATGTAATTTCACCAGAACTCTACAATCTACTAGCGCTTATCATTAGTGACAAGAATAGGAAAACCGGTATAATACTCGCAGGTATTTCTCTCATTTTCGAAGTTGTAATTGCATAGTATGTCCAATCATAATTTCTACGTATCGACTCTTCCAATTAAGTAAAACTTGTGCAATATGAGCATTGTTCGCTTGTAAAATAAACGCAAAGCGATAAATGATAAACAAAAGTAATTTTCAGTACGATTGTTCGAAAAGGTGTACTTTTCATAGCGGTGAAGCGTATGAAATGGGGTACTTTTCCGCATTAACACGGAAAAATATTTTCTCTTCGTCCCAGTGTCGAAAAGTGTTTCGGTTTTAAATTTGTGCGAGGCCCAATTTAAAAGCTACTAACATAAAAAAAGAAAATCTATAAACTCGTTAATATCTATAAACTATATTATATATAGGTAAATAAATAAAACTGAACTATTTTGCTGAACTATTATAAATTATATTTATTTTACGACAGATTAGGTGTACTTTGTGTACAAGCGATATTCGTATTTTCTCGGATTTGAATCGGACTTCGGAGTTGCAGTACCACTCAGAACTTTAAATCACAAAGATCTGAGGGCACTGCTACTGCACCCGGCACCCTGAGACATAAGTTGACAAATCTCATGTGCCTGTAATTTCACCAGCACCCTTCAAAACTGAAACGCAGTAATGCTCACAAACTGCTTGGGGGCAGAAATAATTAAGGCTGTACATTAGGGTGGGCCGATTTCGAATATTTTTGAATTTCTTATTGCAAGACCCCTCAAAAGTTGCGTAATGCTACACAGATTATAAGAAAAATAATCAAAAAATATTAACTTATCACTTTTAGCCCTCTACTGACCTCCGAAGTTTCGTAAAATACCAAAATTTTCACATATTTTCATATAATTTTCATGTCTTGTCTAGCTGATTTACTACTGATACCTTTATTAATAAATTCACTATTATTACCTTTATTTAGTCTTTGACTATTTTTCAACAAGATTTGACACGCAAGAAGGACGAAACAATGCATGATTCGACTTGATTCGCGCGGGTAAATTGCATAGTTTTCTAGTAAAAAAATTGTCGCAGTTTTGTTTAAGCTACGTATTTTAACGCACTAAAAATATTATTTTCTGCTAAATTAGAAGATTTCTAATGTTTTTACTATTTACACTTTACAGTTAATAAGCTTTTTTAATAAAAAATGAGTGCTCGAGCTCGGCGAAGTGACACAGTTTGCTCTTTATTTGGACCATATTCTGAACTCGATCACAAGAGACTTCCAACTGTAAGTGATGTTATTAATTTACATTATTGAAAAGGCACGAATTAAAAGACAAATGTAACGGGAAACAACCTTCGCATAGTGAGGTTTTTACGTTAGTAAGTCAAAAAATCGAATGTGTTTGGAAAAAAGCTTCAATTCCTACAGTTTCTCAGGGACGTGTGAAACAAATGTTAAAATTACATTTCGATAAATATCTTTCATTTATAAGGTACCCCAATACCAAGAAAAATGAAAATTTTAACCAGACATTGAATATTTTTATAATTTCCTGCTCGAATACTTTATTTGACATAGCTTCGTGCAAATGTGAAGATAAATGTACTAGTTTGAAAGAAAGAAAGGTTCCTCTAAAAGAAATTCCATTCCTGAAAGATCAAAGAGGTGAAAGAAAAATGAATATTGGTGGTATTGATAGAGCAGAAACTATTAAACTTCAAAATAAGGACTTTAAAAAATTACAGAGCTTTAGCTCCGACCCATCGATGTCGGCTATTGAAAAAAACGACGATGGCTTAACACGACGAATGTTGAATAGAGATTTTGCAGAAATCCACGGCAATGCAATAACTGCTCCTTCCACTTCACAAAAAAATTATAACCAGTTATCGCTTCCAACAGTCGCGACAGTCTGTGACCGATTCGGACTCTCCTCACGATCTGCAGCTGCCATCACCTCAGCCGTATTAGTAGATGTTGGAATAGTCACAGAAACGGATCGACGTTTAATTATAGATAAAAATAAAATACGACGAGCAATATCAAAGTCTAGAAAAGAAATGCAGGATGATTTAGATCAAACCACAATTAATAGTTTATATTTTGATGGGAGAAAAGATAAAACTTTAGTATCAGAAAAGAAAGGAAATCGCTTACATCGTAAAGAAATTATGGAGGAACATATATCTATTTTGA
>NW_020654289.1:14451500-14459306 GCF_003589595.1 Hyposmocoma kahamanoa
TCACGCTAATGAGCTGCCATTAAGACACCTTTTTATAGCGCTAGATGGTTCGACTTCTGGTCCTCGTGAGTTTTCTGGTCTAATAGGCAAAAATCTAGCTGACTGTGAAAAAAATGATGTCGTGGATTATTTGCCAGTATCTGGAAATATTCCACAGATTGAGAATGACGTGATCAAAGGTTTAAGCACCGATCAAAAATACCTTCACGAGATTTGTCAGTCAGTTGCTTCCGGATTTATCTCACCAGAACTAGCAAATCGTCAACCAGGGAAGATCGCATATTCCAGGTGGCTTACGTTTGCCAACCGTATTCTCAGACTATATGTATATAAGAACAAGGGTTCCAGCTGAAAATTTGAGAAATATTGTTAACTACATAATGAAAGTCTATGCGCCAGTTTGGTTTTTTATTAAGGCTCAACCAACATTGAAAGATGGAGCGCATCATTTTTTTTAAATTGATTAAGTTTTCCAGATATTTACCTGAAAATATAAGAGCTGTCATTGATCCAGTGATACAAAAAAATGCTTTTTTTGCCATCCAGAAAACTTGCTGTTTGCTATGTTGTATGTGACTCGAAAGATTATGTGCGTCAACTTGCTGTAGCGCGAATCATAAAAGCTAGACTTTCGAATGCTACCTGCCATGCTCAAATCCGGATTTTCAAACCGCCAAATATAAAGTTTTTGGCCGAAAATTACATTGACCTGTTATTATGACAAAGTATTGTAATCACACCACCACCAATTCTTAATAAATATAGTAATGACGAATTAAAAGATATGGCAAGAAACAATCAAATGCCTCAGTACTTTTATCCTTGCCACACTCAAGCCGTCGAAAGATCGGTAAAACTGGTTACTGAAGCATCTCAACGTGTCATTGGAGAGACTGCTAAAGATGGTTTAATCAAGAATACACTGAAGTCGAGGTCAGAAATGCCTCAATACGACAACAAAAGTCAATTTAAATGTGGTGAAAAGTAGACAACAAAAAGTTAGATTTTGCGTAACTTTATGATTTTAATTTTATTGTTTAAATATGGAAATTTAAAATAAATTATATTTCATGAAGGTTATAGTTTCTTTTATATTATAACGTCAAAAAATCTTTAAAATGTCATAAATTTTTTTTTTTAATCTGAAAAATTTGTAAAAAATCATAAAATATTCATTCTTTGACTGCTGGTAGAGGACTAAAGATTAAATCTTTTTTAACATTTGAAGATATTAATAGAATCTACGTAATTTGCTGCAACTTTTGACACCTCTTGCGTAACGAAACTCGAAAAAAAATATGTTTCCATACATAATCGGCCCACCCTACTGTACATCCCTGGAAGAACTCTTTAATAAGGAGCTCTACTGATATTAAAACCTATTTAGTGTTACGCGAAACATGTTTTTTTTTATAGCACTGTTTCTGTAACAACAATAAACGAATTATTATTTTTATAACCTAATATTTTCAAATTATATTCTTAATCTTTTTTTATTTATATACGTTGCTATCGCTAAAAATTAAGAAAGTATGAATATGACTGGAATCAACAGACAACTAAAAAAGCTGAGTCAAGCGATGATTTTAGTATAAATGGAACATGGAAAAGTGGCAAAAACTCAGTCAGATACCTTTCTCTAGAAATATATATGGCACCCATTCACTATAATACCATTTAAAAGGAGTTAGAAAATTTCATGGGGCGCGAACTTTTGATATGTGAGGGTCGGAATAAGCGTTATGAAATACACCACTCTACAAGGGTACCTCTAATATTACGTTAGAGTTACTTATACGAGGAGATTGCGGCTATAAGTTTAGCGAAAATGTAGTTTATACGGGTTACCTACAGCCTTTAGGGAAGTCCGTTTATGTTATGTTTTTTCATACAAACTTTAGGCACTTATGTTATTTAGGATATGCTTAAATATTAATTCAATTTTTAATTTTATAATATGTGTTGACAGTTGCAGTGCCACTCAGAGCTATAAATCGCAAAGATCTGAGGGGTACTGCCACTGCGCCCGTCACCCAGAGACATAAGTTGACAAGTCTCATGCGTCTGTAATTTCACCAGCACTTAGCCTTTAAAACCAGAACACATAAATGCTGACTATTGCTGACATTACTGCTTGGCGGCAGAAATAGGTAAGGTGGCAGTACCACTCTGGATGAACTCTTTCACAGGGAGCTCTACTGCGACACGTCGCAATTGATTTAATTGCAACAGATTTTAATTGCAACTGATTTTAATTGCAATAGATTTTAATTGCAATTGATTACAATTGAATTGATTTTAATTGCAATTAAATTAATTGCAATTAATTTTTTAAATTGTTCTAAGAAACAATTGAAACTAACAATTAAAACCGAAAGTACCGAATAACAGTGTCATTACGAATATGGGTTAGGGGTGTGTTAGGGGGTCGGTTGGGGGGTCGGTTAGGTGGTCGGTTGGGGGGTCGTTTGAGGGTCGGTTGGGGGTTGGTTATAGGGACGGTTGGGGGGCCGGTTGGGGGGCCGGTTGGGGTGCCGGTTGGGGGCCGGTTGGGGGGCCGGTTGGGGGGCCGGTTGGGGGGCCGGTTGGGGGGCCGGTTGGGGGGCCGGTTGAGGGGCCGGTTGAGGGGCCGGTTGGGAGGCCAGTTGGTGGGGTCGGTTGGGGGCCGGTTGGGGGGCCCCAACCGGTCCCCCAACCCATCCCCTAACTCACCCCTAAACACTATATTTTCCGTTAGCGTTAACGCACTTTTTCATACGAATGAACCAATTTTGAATACATTTATGACACTACTCCGCGACAATCCCTGAAACATATTTTTCATACTCTTCGACAGCCTCTTCAGGTGATGAAAATCGTTGACCGCGTAACTGTTCTTAATTTTTGGGAATAAATAAATGTCACAAGGTGCCAGGTCGATACTATACGCGGGATGACTCATAAGGTCAAAATTGTTTACTTTCAAAAATCTATTTGTCTGTCTGGCCGTGTGAGAACTGGCATTATCGTGGTGCAAGATGATACGGCGTTTACGGTTATTTTTACGGAGTTTGTCAATAACTTCCGGCAAACAAATGGTGGTGTACCAATCACTATTCACGGTGCAACGATTCTCCAAAGCAACAGTAGCCACGTTTTATTAAAAAAAAGAAGCAATCATCCGCTTAGAGGCACTTTGCACGCGCGCCACTTTGGTTGGTTTCGGCTCATCTCGAAAGACCCATACGCTCGATTGCTGCTTTATTTTGGGTAACCATAAATACATGTTTCGTCAACTGTTACTATGTCTCATTCCAAATTTAACGCCCCTTCGTTGAATCTGGTAAGCATGGCATTGCAGCAAGTGACGCGTTCCGTTTTTTGAGCCTCAGTCAAATTGTGTGAGATCCACCAATAGCACAGCTTTTTCACACCCAAATGTTTTGTAGTATTGATTGTATTTAACTCAAGTTTATGCCTAAAGATGCTCAAATCTCATGGTATGTCACATGCCTGTTTGTTTTGATCATACGGCGCACAGTATCGATGTTTTTGTTGTTCACAGCAGTGGACGGGCGACCATCACGAAATTCGTCACTGAAATTCACACGACCGCGTTTGAATTCTGAAAACCAGCTATAAATAGTCATCTTGCATGGTGCTTCATCGCCAAAACCAGTTTGAAGCCAAGCGAAGCTCCGCTGAGCTATTAAATTACACTTAAAGTCGTGGAAAATCATACTACGAAAATTTTCACGAGTTGAATCACGAGCTGATGTAGACAACCAATTTCTAAAATGACGCCACAATGTAAAAACAAGTGACAGTCGGATGAAACAAACCGTATTCTACAGCCAAAGAGTTCCATTTTCAAATGTTCTAATTACTTTTTAAATATTGTTTATGTAAATGGCTAGTTCCGGAAACTTATAGTGCGCCCTTTGTATATATATTATACTGTTTGGATTGCAAAAATGATAGCCGCACCAAAAATATTACCCGTAGTAGTATTTCATATCATCGGGATATTTTCAATTTTCTGTTCGAATTGATTCTGATGTTAATCGTTCGTCGTAGTCCAGTTGCTGGCCGCAAGATGGCATCACGTTTGATAAAATTTCAATATAAAATCAAAACGTCGGAACTTGCAATAAAAGTATTGAAATTTCAATTATATGAGCGACTGGGTAAAGTTTAAATTATATTAAAATCTAGAATTTGTTACATGTTTTTAAATTAGAAATTATGACCAATCATTATCAAGATTTCGTAGTGTTTATCATTTCGCATCCCTAATGGAAGAATGGCATGCAAACATAGCGAAATACACCGGTGCTGCATGCCATCACACTCCTCAAAGTTGTTCTCAATGCGGTACTGCATTCTGATTTGTTCGAATAGCGATTGGACGTCTGAGCCAAATGTAAGAAAGTTTTTAAACCAATGATGTATGTTAGGCAAATTTTTAATATGTATTATATTTATTCTTCTTATTGTTTTTATTAAATGTAAGAAGCTGTTGGTTTTCCATGAATGAAGGAATAAATAAATAAATTTTTTTTTAACGACCTAAAAAAGGAGGAGGTTCTAAATAAGACTATAAGAAAAGAATAGCTTTTCTTGTGTGTATGTTATGTCTCAGGGTGATAGGCGCAGTGGCACTGCCCTCAGATCGTTGTGATTTAAAGTTTAGAGTGGCACTGCAACTGTTATGGACAGTCGTGTTGCTTACCATCAGGCGCACGACTTGTTAACACTTAGCATCATAGGAAAAAAAAGATAATTTATTATATTTATTTATCTCAATGTGAGAATAAACTAGTATGTTATCTGATGAAGTAAAAAGTATAATGATTTTGATCAACGCTTTTTAAATAATAAAATTAATAAATGCGCCAATTAATTACACTAATTGCCATTGCCTAACGCTTCCAGCGGGTGACTGTGAAAAAGAACTTTTTTGTGAAAAAAGAACTGTAAATGGTTTTTTTACGATTTCAAGTAATGGGACTAACAAGTGTGTACCTAGATAAACGACGCACCTGTCCATAACAGTTGCTGTGCTACTTAGAAATAGGTAAGTTGGCAGTGTTTCCCCGAATGATCTCTTAAAAATAGTAGAAGTAGAGAAGTAGCAGTGATAGAGTGAGTTCTATAGTTTTAAAACTCATCGAAATATTCGATAGCGACTTGCAATTTGGCATCTAGAACTATTTTAAGGAGGATGATTTTCAAATAATTTAATTTAATTTTATGGGGAATCCAACCCGGTACCAACTCAAGTGGTCAGTGTGCTGACAGCTATGCCGATAAGGCTAGGCCAATCGTATATTATTTCTACATCCTTTCATATTAACCTAGCACAATGCATATTAAATAATATAACCTTTAAGTATTAGTGTATAACGGTTTATCAGGTTCGGGGGCGCTAACAATCTCGGTGTGGTAATTCCAATTTAATCTTTGCTATCCCATGACTGTAAACTACTCGCGTCGAACGCGCATAGAATCGATATGTGCGATTGTCGATTTACATGGATTATTAAATCGATTTATTGTAGTTTCTTTGTTTAGCGCATTGCACTTTCTATGTTTGAATGTACAAATGCTAAATAGGAATGACCGTACTCATTTTGTATTTTTTTAGGATACCAAGTGACGGAACGACCAAGTCCGAGTCTAGTGGTGAGCGCCATGCCTGTTCGTAACAGTTTCAGTGCTACTCAGAGCTTTAAATCCACAGAACAATAAATACAGCCGAAGTTTCGCAGAGTTTCACATACTCGAGTCTGCCATTTTCGCTTTGTACGTATGGTCATGTCAAATTATCAGTTTATTTATTGAGGTTCATCAATAATTGTTATATCGATACATTTAGAGTACATTTTACATTGGTAAGAGTGTTTAGCTAGATGCACAACTATTTAAAGATGAAACACAGCTGCATTGCATTAAATTGAGCAGAATGTGTATATAGACAAAGAAAAAGGAACAAACTGAATATAACCATAAAATATGATAATCAGAATAAAAATATAAATCCTAAATGTAAGGATTACGTGTAGTATAAACTTTTGCAATTAATGCTAAGAATACTGCTAGTTTACTTGCTAAAGATTGCCTTGCGGAGACCGGTTATCGAGTCTGAGAAAATATCTACTGTTGCACTACCTGCTATCTCAGGCAAAATCGTAAGAAATGCCTTACTTTGCTATGTAGGAGTGCAAAAATGATAGTCGCACCCGTAATATTATCCATGGTGGTGTTTCATATCATAAGACTTGAATTTATTTTATTTCAGTTTAATAAATTTTCCATTTTCTGTTTATCGTAATAGATTTTTTGTATAAGAAACGAAGGTATACCTTATACCGCTGCAATATGGTCGACTTTTTTTGGAGAACATTAATAGACATTAATCGTTCGTTTTCTCTTTTAGCAATTGCCGCTAGATGAATGGAAATTTT
Source organism: Hyposmocoma kahamanoa (assembly GCF_003589595.1). NCBI lineage: Eukaryota > Metazoa > Arthropoda > Insecta > Lepidoptera > Cosmopterigidae > Hyposmocoma > Hyposmocoma kahamanoa. The sequence continues at coordinate 14,457,947 of NW_020654289.1, forward strand.
TATATAAAATCAAAACGTCGTAACTTGCAATAATAGGTATTGAATTTTCAACGAGAAACTTGAAAACTACGACCAATCAATTTCATACTGTTTAACATATGATTGTGTGAGTTTTGGGGACAGCGGGTTTGATAGTAATCGAGCCTTAAGGCACTTCGACTTTTTTCTTCCGTGTTTAAATCACAAAGGTCTGAGGCGCACTGCCACTGCGCCCGTCACGCTAAGCCTTCGTTCACACGGCATCGCATATTTTTAACATATTCGATTATAAACGGATAGAGGGCAAGGTGTTCATACGACATATTTTCATGCGTTTGAAAGACGGATAGCCGCAGTATTTACGCAGCTATCGCCCTGAGTATACGTCTGTGATAGGTCCACGCTTTGTTGCAAGTACTTTTATATTGGCATAGAAGACGCCAACGGCTTTGTCATCAATCAAGAAGCAGTGCGTATACATACACATTCGAAAAATTGTATGAAAATCTGAGAAATGATGAAATAAAACGGGCTTTTGTTCTATTAAAATTAAGAATAAATCGTAGTCCACAGAAGATTTGCCGGTCATTTTGTATTAATAAAATTGTAAGTGTCTTCCTTCCAAAAGATACTTCAATATTTGACGCCGCTTCTTCGGTGACTATTTGATAAAAAATGTATGACTTCGCGCCGTGTACAGAGATGCATAATACTATGCGCCACTGCACACCGAATACGTTAAACTTCATTCAATTTCCTTGATAAGTCCGTTGCATATTCAATAAACGTATAGAGCAGTGTACTTTTTTAGCAGGATAAACACCGTGTGAAGTTCACACTGTGAACGGTACCATATCTCATGTATGCGCCACTGTTTATTCGCTTAGATTTGCACTGCAAGAAAACGTGCAGTACAATGCCGTGTGATCGGGGGGTAAGTTGACAAATCCCATGCGCTACAGGCACCCACCATCACCGTGACCTTTCAAAAACTGTAAATAATAATAATAATAATAAGTTTATTTCCTTCACGCACAATTAAACATTCTTAAGTAATAAAACATTTGTTGACTGTGAAGGCTGGAGCCTAAACTAGGATACCCTGTGCTATAAGTCTCCAGGCCTCCGCCTACGGATAAAGTATCAATAAAACATTGACTGCGACACGAATGATTGCTATGAGAGAACGTTAATCCAAAAATTTAGTTTATACAAATCAAAAAAATTATAAATAAAATTCGAGACTAGAGGGCAAATATTTTGTTGTGTGTGTGTGTGTGTGTGTGTGTGTGTGTGTGTGTGAGAGAGAGAGTGAGAGTGTGTGCTTGTGTGTTTGTGTGTGTGTGTGTGTGTGTGTGTGTGTGTGTGTGTGTGTGTGTGT
>NW_020654289.1:14459316-14509736 GCF_003589595.1 Hyposmocoma kahamanoa
GTGTGTGTGTGTGTGTGTGTGTGTGTGTGTGTGTGTGTGTGTGTGTGGGAATTAACACAGTAATGTATACACTACTGCTCGACAGCAGACAAAGGTAAGGTGGCAGTACGTCCATGGGCAAACTCTTTGAAGCTGTACTGCTAATTAAATTATAAATTTGTAATAATTAATAAATTTGTATGGAGAGCTAAAATAATTTCGCGTATTTAGAATTTTTTGCTAAACTTGTTTATCGTCCTCAATACGTTCAGCGACTGTGAGTATGTTGGAACAACCTCTTTTGTTATGCAGGATCATTGTTGTGTAGTCTAATGGGACATAATGGGTGGTTACGTCGTTAGTCTTGTAAGTTATACGAACAACGTCGATGAAGTTTAGTTATATTTTGTACGTCAATATTTAACAAACTCACTGTTCAGCGCTAGCTAGTAAGAATTCGTCTAGGGTAGTAATGTCAAGCATTATTGTGTCCGGTTTTCAAGGGTAAGGGTGCTGGTGAAATAACAGGCACTTTTCAACTTATGTCTCAGGGTGATGGGCGTGGTAGTGCCCCTCAGAGCTTTGCAATTTAAAGCTCTGAGTGGCACTGTAACTGTTATGTACAGTCGTGTAGTTTACCATCAGGCGCACGACTTGTTCGTTCCGTCACTTTTAACTGTCTCCGTGGCCGAACGGTTACCGGCCTGCCACGCAGAGGTCCCAGGTTCGATTCCCGGGCCGGGAGAAATAGTTGTATGGCCTACATTTATTTCTCTCGTGAGTTTGGGTGTAATTTGTGGTTGTCTATGTGTGTGTCCATGGCACCCGCGACACAGGGTTTCCCTAGTGCGGGGCTATGTTGAGTGTGAGCGTTATTATTATTATTATTATTATTATTACTTGATGTCATAAAAAAATGTCACACTATACAAGTCATTTATTTTGTGATTTACGTATGCTATATGTATTATTAATTTAATGTTTTGGTGTGTTGTCATAACAATTAGCTAATTAGCATATAATAACTACATTACATGAAACGTACCTTTCTCTCTGTAACGCTACGAAGGATTAGATTCTAAAGAAAGTTTACAAAAAAATATCCACGAACTCGTGGCATATTTTGAATCTAGTCGAATCTTACTTTCAAATTGAACCGATTTTGAATTTCATTCGAATAAATTCATGTGGCGATATTCCTGTTACTGCAAGGTACAAGTTTCAAACGAGAGCTTGTTTGTTTGCATGCTGCTTTATTTATTTATTCAATGTCGTTCTTGCTAACTTGAAAGTTGAGTCAAGACCTTGTTTTCATCTTGATACTATAGTATTTATTAGTACTTTAGCCACTTTATTTTCATTACGTAGAGCAAATTATTGTACTACGAACTTGTGTCATACTAATAGTACGACTTTAATTACGGTTTAAATTTCTACGTTTCTGGCTAATTTTTAGTGTTGTCCAAAATCGGTTTTGGTTTTGCAGTCTTGGTCTTGTTCTTACATTTTTGGGAGATCAACACCTACATCACTTAATTGTAGCAAGACTGAGACAAATTTCGAACCTGCAAGATTTGAGCGAGAACAAAAGCAGACTCTATCTTGTTCTTTCGGCTCGCAGGTACGTCAGACATGGTCATTAGGTATTGAAGCACGTTTCAAATTAATATCGATATTGATACACGTTCCCTGATATCGGCGTCAAAGTTACGGTTCTTCTAATGACAATGGTGGTTGGTTGTTATAAAATGAACCTATTATTGCGCTGATGATTGCATAGGAAAGTAAATAGTTTTTTTTACAAAATAATGTGTACCTGCGATAAAAGTGTAGCAAAAAACAGATAGTACTTGCAACATACACCCAGAATCGAAAAACTAACTAACATGTGACTATAAGCGGGTCACACCTTGTACTCGTAACATATCAATTAATGATATTGATATACTTATTTTTGATAATGATATACAAATGATAATTAGTATTATTTATTAATCTTATGAGCGGCTCTAGCGTATACGCCTAAAATTATGACCAACCAACATGATCGTAAAATTACTGGAATGTCAATTTTTCGTCATTTGGTTGGCTATAGCTATGTCATTGTGTACCTATCTACTCTCTCTTGCGTTGTTCTTAAATCTGAATCCACACTCATTGTTACTTTTTGTAAGAATAATAGAATCTGATAGTTTGATACAAGAAGGAGGTAAGGTATGTATATTGTTGGAGGAAAATATTGTCTTTAAAGAAAGAAAAGATCTATCATGCCATTCAGTAGAATTTATAATAGAAACATGTGCAATAGAAATACCTAAATTAAATTTAGTTTTAATAGTTTTGTACTGGCCTAATCACGGAAGAAAGAAAAGATTGGAAATGGCATCAAGCAACATTTGTATAAAAACCGGTGTCGCCACACGCACACATTTGACAACGTAATCTAGCATTAGTACTAATATAACATAATTGTGAGTGGTTATAAGTTATCAAACGAAAATAGACAATAATAAAAAAGTTTTGGTAAAAAAATTGAAACTTATTTGGATCTAATAAGGTTTAATTATTACTAGTCACATAAAAACTAAGAATCCTATGAACATAAACTTCTTGGAACAAATGCAAAAACTTGACAATCTACTGATAGGGATGTGACATTTAATTGATATCGACATTAAGTTTCATAACTAGCGGAATATTGAACTAGGCATTGCTTTATACTTGCTATAATTAGGGTTAATCACGGAGTATATGGAAACGGCATTTATAGCAACTTCTCGGAGAACTAGCGTAGCTGATTTTTGCACGCACACATTTGTTACCATATAGGTTTTACTACACCCAAATATTAATTAATATTAGCTACCTAGGTGTTTGTGTATACGTAGCTACATGCTACTATCACGGTATTAATGATTTATTATACTGTCGTCGCACTTTCATTATTCTACAAGTCAATCCGATCACTGAAAGGGTTGAGATATTAAAACACAGTCATCATAAAAATCTTTATTCTCCCTGAAATATGATATATTTGTTCAACAATTACCTCTTTCTGAACTGGCTGAACATGACTACACCCATAGCGTCGACGCGCTTGTCAAGAAAATGAAGAAACCTGTTTTCGAAGGTGAAGAAGCGAATCATTTGTTTCATGAAAACTTGACGAAAAATAACTGACAATTCTTCAGAAATGTTTTCACATTTAGATGTGGTCTATAATTTGTGAAGGCGACTTTGAGTTTCATGTCCACCTGATTAACCAAATGATTTATTTCTTAATAAATTATTCGGTTGTTATTCATATGTATATAATTTAATGTTATGACATAAAATGCCTATAGCAAATGGTGCTACATGGGTATGTAACCCAGCTTTTATTGACTGTTGCTTCAACCCATTTCTCCTTTAAAAAGGATCCGGCGTGAAACTAAAAAAACTGCAAATGTAAATCATGCCTGTGATAAAACTAAGAACTTAAATGGATGATGGTGACGTATAATAAGCAAGTAGGGAGATAGGAATCATGTAGATAAGGGAAAGAAAATCTCCAATCTCATAAAGTCTTCATTTGATACTCCACGAGCTTACGTGCAATGTAAAATTATCGATACTGTACCTCTTCTATCTATATTTCCTATTTTTCCATTAATATATCGGTTTTACTTAAATCGAAAATTTAAAAAAAACTATTGCGAGTGTTGGGACCAAACATTGAAGTAATCAAAATTGTTAGCTTATAAATACCTGTAAACAATTTATGTTTACACATTGGTACCGCCATAAAAAAACTAATAGCGGGTTTCTAAATACAGAGTTTCTACATATCGATAATTTGATTACAACACGCGGACGCAGTACCAAGTGTAATGCGACGCTAGTGCAAGCTATCTATTGAGCGTCATTCAAATTGTTCTTTTGACGGCGGCCATGGTTACCAACCAATGTATATTAATTTATTTAATAAAATACTTTTGTTTCGGAATTATACTATTGTAAAAAAACGGAAAACCTGGTTAACAAAAGGTCTAAAGATATCATGCAAAAATAAGCGTGTACTTAAAATTTCAGCTTCTAGTTCAAATAGCCCTATTCTAAAACAACATTACAAAACTTACAAAAACTTTAAAACAAGCAGTTTATGTCTCAAAGAAAGGACAGTATAAAGGTATAATAAAAAATTCAAACAACATTACAAAAAGTATGTGGCAAATAATAAGAGAACGCACAAATAAGGGAACGAAAAAGGAAAAAAAGAAAATATTCCATTAAACATAAATAATTTGGTTACTGATGACCCACTTAAAATTGCTAACCATTTCAACTGCTACTTCACATCAGTGGGGGCCCCTGTACCACGCGATCTCTTTGCTGCTGGTCGACCAGTTAACAAACGTTCTGAGAATTCAATAATTATACGTCTCACTGATCCCAAAGAAATTTACGATGTAATTAGAAAATTGACAAATAAAAGAAGTTTCAGCTACGACGAATTACCGGCAATACTAATAAAGGCATGTGCAGTTGAACTTGCGGAACCTCTCTCATTTTAGTAAACCAGTCACTTACGGTAGGTGTTTTCCCAGAACTACTAAAAATAACAGTTGTAAAGCCCCTGTACAAAAAAAGCGATAGGACTTGTTGTCATCATTATGTACAATAGAGTTTATTCGTTTTGTGAGATATATGCATTATTTAACAATAGGCAGTACGGTTTACGAAAGGGACGTTCTTCAGGTCTTGCTATCTATAATTACGTCAACGAAATAATGAAAATAATTAATGACAAACACCATGCAATTGGGATCCTGTTGGATATGAGCAATGACAGGGTTCTATGTCCAATTTTGCTGAACAAGCTTTATGACATAGGCGTGAGGGGTGCAGCTCATAATTGGTTTGTATCATATTTAAGGCAACGCATGCAATTCGTCGACGTTGAATTCTGTGACCATGCGACGGAATTTATTAGGGATGTCAGGTCTGACAAAATAATGTTAAGTCGTCTATCCCCAGGGTATCGTCCTTGGATGTTTGCTGTTTTTAATTTACATCAATGACTTGCCCAACCAATTTGATATTCCTTGCATTCTCTTCGCCGACGACATTTCGATGGTTCTACCTTGCCCCAAAACTACACAACTTCACGAACTTTTGAATTAAAATTTGAAATTAATAATAAGCTGACTTAATGACCATAACCTAGAAGTTAATTTTAACATAACTAAATTGATGCAGTTCAGACCTCATCAAAAACGCCCTTTAAACTCAATTTATAAATTTAACAATATTCTGCATGATTTTGAAAAACCCCCCCGGGTTTCCCTCTCGCCGGTTGAGTCGGCGCCGTGGGATCAGTGAACATTCACCACGACGCCGCCCGGCCGCCCTAGCTTACGCCAGGGCTCGCGCGCCAACGGAGGGGCGAGTCGGTTGTCCTCCGACCCTTACCCAGACGAGTGAGGCCGTGCAATGCAGGCTCCGGAGTCCCTGTCCTGAGCCCGCTGGTCTCACTAGGGGATCAGGCGAGCAGCGAACTGCCTTCGCCTTCTCCCTGTACGCCTGCGCTGGAGCGGGTGCGCTTCCGCCGCGGCCTCACGCACCCGCTGCGCAGCCTCCTTTTGTGACATAACCTCTCCGCAAAAGGAGGCCACCGCCTCCCAGGACTCCTCGCTACCACGCTCGGCAGCGAGAGGTCCAGCCCTATTGTCCCCGTCAGGGTACGGCGCTGCTCATCTCACCGGCTGCACACCTCTAGGGTGTGCTGCGCGGTGTCATCCGCAGCGCCGCACTCGTGGCACGTGGCATGTGTAGGTAGTGACCGAAGCAGCCATGCCCGGTCAGCACCTGCACAAGGTGATACGACAGTGGCCCGTGGGTACGGCTCACCCACTCTACGAGGACAGGACGGATCGCCCCTATGGTACGAGCTCCATAGGGGGGATCCGGCAAGCTCTCTTTCCACCGGTCCCGCATGCGCTGCGCCGCGAAGCGGCGCTCCCGCTCAACCTCGTGGGGAGCAGGGCGCTCGCCTCGGTCCCTCATTCCCCGCCGGTAGGCGTGGACCTCCGCCAGGACCTCGGCTTCAAGGTCCCACGGCGGAGTACCGGCGAGAACGCATGCGGCAGCGCAGACCACCGTCATGTACGGCCTGCACATTCGCAGGGCAACCACCCTCTGAGGCCTCCTCAGCAGTGATTTCGTCGCCGCTGATAAGGCCCCACTCCAAATAGGAGCCCCGTATAAGGCCATATTTCGGGTATAGCCTTCTGCATGGGGCTCCCGACCTCTCGAGATTGGGCAGGAGCCGATCCAAAGACGATGCGGCGCCCACTATTCGGGGAGCAAGTTGCCGGAAATGCTCCCCAAAATTCCATCGCCGATCCAGGACAAGGCCCAGGTATTTCATCTGGGACCTGACAACGGCGAAGGGGAGAGTGCCGAAGGCGTTGGCTATGTCCAGAGACACAGCCACTACGCCCCCTCTCTGGTTGTCCCAGCCCCTGCCGATACCATGCCAACTGGTGGTGATGGATCGTGAGTAGACTGGCCGGATGGTCGGGCCAGTCTGCCGCGGCTGGGGCCCGCATACTGCCACGTCCAGCCCCAGGTCCAGGCGCGCCCCGTCGATTGCCCCCGGGAAGCGGTCCTATTCGTTCATCGTAACTATTGTGCTCCATCATTTACTATGAGCAATTTTACGCCCGGGGCTTTCACTCATTTACCCCGGGGAGACCGTTATTTACCCTATTTAATGCTGAGACCAGATCATTGACACGGTTCTGTACATCAATGAACTCAAGCGCTGACTGTTTGCACTGCTGAAACGGTAAAGTGACATGATATTCACTGCGCCGTTCCACCAGTGGGCGATGAGGTCGTCACATCCCTATGCAGTTTATTATTATGATTACTATTATTATTATTATTATTAAATATCAATAGGTAATCGCAAGACTTGCGAGACTCTTGCAGTAAGACCAAGACCAAGAATAAGACCAGGCGTACAGACGTGTGACCAAGACCAAGAATGGGTCTAGTCTCGTCTTGGTGTTGCATTGGTAACACTATTGTTTTTAAAGACAATCGTTAGGCTTCCTCTCACAGTGAGAGGACATGGGCTATAGATCTCATGCGGGCCCAATGCGGATTGAAAACTGCAAACTCGTCATTAAATTGATTTGTAGAGATGTGCACGTTTCTTCATGATGTTAACCAAAAAGTTTACGGTAAATTTCAAAACGAAATTCCGAAAAATTCGGAGGTTCCCTGTATTGCACAGGATTCGAACGATGCGCTACTAGACAGGTGGTAGGTCAAACCATTAGGCTACCACGGCTTTTTTTAAAGACATGTAAATATATAATATCGAATTTTTTCACCCGTAGTCATTGACTTACAATTATATGCACGTCCGGTCCGCGCTAAAAAGTGTCCGAACTTATAGAGCGTTAAAATCGTATACAGAGCGTCATTCACGCTTTAGTCATCGTTTGTTTGACTGACAGCGAAGCAAGCAAAATTAGACAGTACTGCGATGACATTACAATTTAAATTCAACGTTTTAGCTTTTTCATATTCCTTTACATGTCACTACGTTTAAATAGGTTGACTTGGGACATTTTTTTCGTGGTTTTTGTATTAGACCCGTCTTCCATTTATTTGTAAGTCAATGCCCGTAGTAGTAATTTTGTTTGTATAATCTACTACTGTACTGTAAAGAGAGCATCGCTACTGAACTTTTGAATGTGCATGTTTTCGTGAAGAGTGTCGGATTTTCTGAGAAAATATTTACTGCTTGTCGTCAGCACACAAACAAGTCAACATTGTTGACTTTTTGCGGTAGTTTCTCCTGTGATATGGAAGTGCAATGTAAGGACTTTTCGTTTTTACTAAATAGTTAGTCAGGCGAACAAACTAGTTTTGATACTTTTTCAAATTCCCAAGAAAGTTAACCTCAATTTCACTTTCTAAAATCGATTTAGAAACTAATTTGTAGTCGTGGTTTGTTAGTTAAACGTTAAATCCAATAGATTAGAATTTATACAAGTTCAATGGTCGTTATTTTCATTTAAAAGGAACCCGTCGCTAATGTTTTCAGGGCTACAAAACATTTTATGTAGAAGTTTAAGGATAAATAATAATTGCTATTGTTGAAAATATCATCATGCATGAAATACAAAATTTACGCACAAAAATGTATGGAAATGAGTGCATATCTCGCCTGCGTCAGATATCCTTGCATTAAAACAGCTCACGCTAGCGGTTTCTCGAGGTTATTGTTCAGCTGTTCCAGTCCTTTAGGCTATTCAAGTAAGTTCAAAGGCTGAAATTAAAAAAACGAATTTTGACTTTTACCAAGCAAAAATATCGGGCTAAGCAAGTTTATTTACTTCTGCAAAATGAACTTGGTCTAAGTTTAGGCAAGAAAATAAATTATATTTTGAGTTTACTTCGTCATTTCTTGTTTTTTTTTTAATAAATCTCGGCCTTAATAAAGCTCCGCTTTAATACATCACGAGAGGCATTTCTCGACGAGTTGTTTATAGAACTAAAAAATATTTGAGAAACTTCGAGTATTGCCAACAATTTGTGTTGCGTGTCGTCAAGTAGACGTCGGTCATAAAAAGGTAAAGCGGAGCGCTTGAAGAAACGTCATACCAAACGCCGAATTCAAGCGTTTAATGGAAGAGTTAACCTAATAGCCAAAAGCACTCAATGCTTACAAAGTCACGGCGGCCGCTTTATGGGCCCACTAACTGTTAATTTCCTACATTGCGCCAAAGGAAATTCGTCTCTAAGGAAAATATTACCCTGTTTCTGCGAAAGCATTGTTTTGTTCGCGCTCTATTCCATTTTCATTGTTCGATAGTTCCTTTGTAAGGCTACCGCATTTAATAAATACCTTTTAACGCGCCTTCATTCAGGGTGGCTTCCGAGCTTTTATTGCAATCGATTGTTGGTGGTCGGGCTAAAGGAAACCAGCTCACTTCCTTTTTTCTTTGCTTACTTGCATCAAAAATATTTTCTACCAGGCTATTTTAAAATTAGCTTTAAGTTGTGCTTAACATCACTGCACACAGAAGTATCCATAGATTTTAATATTTGTGTGTCGATTACTTACATTTTACGAAGACAGTATCATTTACTTACCTATTTCGTATTTCTTTGTTACATTTGATACGTACATTTTTTCGTAATAACATAATTCCTTCAGTCCCAAATGACAGTCACAGCCTCAAGCCTACATTGCTAATGTATTTGTTGACAATCCGGAAACGTTTCTTGGGGAAGCAGCTATTTCGCAACATTATTGTGTAATGTCTGGTGCGCACAGCGGAAAATCGAGGCGGGAGTCTGACAGACGCGTGTTGATATATTGTAGAGCTCTTGGGAGTTTTTAAATCTACAAGTAGTTTCTTGTTAGATTAGATTTACTTTTGAATGTAGTAAAATAAAATAAAAAATCACATGCAAGTTATAATAATAATAAACTAGTTAGGTCCCACTGCTGGGCAAAGGCTACCGCGTTATAACCACGGTAAGTTATAACAAAATGTAATAGAAAGTCTCACCCGAACAATATTTACTGGCATTTAAATAGAAAACTAATCAAAAAATTCAACAATGAATCAGCAAATTTAAAAATTTCGCAGAAATAAAGATGCCTGACGGTTGGTCAAAAATTCAAAGTTCGAATGTTACAATAAATAACTGTTTAGGTAAATGTTTAATGCAAACCAATTTTGAACATGATCATATCATATTGTGATTTTCAATATTGTCGTGACATTACACATAAAGGAAATAACAAAAATATACCTTTTTGCCTTTGATGAAACTAGTAATCTGTTTACCCGTATATGTTTACGAGAGCATTTAAAAGTTACCCAGAATACACTACCGATCGTGACCTGCCATAATCACAATCACTATTATAATGGGCCAAATCATCGACAGTTTTCCTACCTTCAAACATGTCTGTGAAATACTGGCGTCTCGTTCCGGAAAATCTGGAAATCCGTACGATCCGCTTCGAGAGCGTGACACTCCCGAGCCTCCGTGTGACGTAATCTCTACCGGATTGAGAGCATGTCCCCATTTTCTTCTTTAAAATTGCAGAGGCAATTCCATGTAAATTGATTCAATTGTTTTTAAAAGAATGTTAAATTCTAAACAGTTCTAAGAAAGTGTGGGACGAAACGATTCTTTTAGATTTGATGTAGCTGCTATGTGTGACCAGTTTAGACAAGTTGGCGGATGCGACAGCGTCTTGATCTTTCCCCTATCAAAGGAAGCCAAGATGCTATATAGATTGGTGGAGAGAGGCTTGAAGTTAAGGCAATTATAAGCTGCTTCAATTCTCTCTTTATTTTATAATATAAATATATGTATAGAGCGGCGTAGTCGCGTATTATAACAAAGCTCTTTAAATAAAGAAAAATAAAAAAAATCGAAATATTATCGATTTGCAGGTAAAAGTTAATTAATAAGTGGTTCTTGGTTATTAATGTTAAGAACGAACTGTTGGTATTGTACAAAGTGATTAAGATAAATGAAGAAGAATCAAAACAGCGTCTCTGTATGTTTGAGTGCAGTTTTACTGCGGTCAATAATTAGTCATTCATATTTTTCTGAGAAGTTTGTCGAGCAGTAAACTGTAGCCGAGTGTGTTGATATACATATATAGTAAAATGTCGTCTCTGAACTACTGCTTAGCAAGTTATAGTCTTTAAGCTTTATATTGAATGTCAAGATATTTCACCACCATGATATGGTAGTGAAAAATTATTCAATTAGGTTTAGTGAAATTACTCCACTAGTTTGTTATAATTATTGTACTACAAAGATCGAACACTAAAATCCTTCGATCCGGCCGGATTCGAGCCGACGTCTTCTAGCAAACCGTGCTAGACGCTATACCAACTAAGCCACGGAACGAACCGTGGACCTCACGACTTTTTCTATGTGCTTGTTGTCGGATCAATGTATCTGGTTTTAGATATAGCCTCTTGTATTTAACAATTAACATTCTACAAGTAAACCAATTAACGAAGAATTTCAAAGAAACTGCAAGAGAGGAACATTCGAAGAATTTCCTCTTGTCAAGATAAAAATAATTTTACCTATAAAAAACGGTATTTTCATTTCGGCAGTAAAAAGCCCTCAGTCAACATAATGGAAATATACAGGCGATCGAAGAGGTCTTGTATATTCTTAACGGATGGTGCTAAACCGACCAGAAAACTGTCCGCGTTTATTCCAAAGTAAATATAAAGGAGTATCTGATAGACATGTCATAACCACATATGGACAAGGCATAATAGCCATAAGGCACATGTCTCCTCTAAGTGCCAAATTTACTTTTAAATATAGACCTGCCAGCTTTACATATTATAAATGTCATTATTATGTAGTCCAAATTACTCGTCTCAATTAGATAGGTATTTTGTACGGTATTAGATCCTTTATACGTAAATGAATTAGCATCCATTAAATACAATATTGGATAAGAACACGTGTAGGAGACTTCACCTGTAGGTACGACTACATTGAAAAGATATACGTAACGACCTGAGCTAAATCCAAACTTTTACAAAACAATCACGGCAGAAGAAACACGATATGTCCCGTGCCCAAATCATTTACATGGAGGTATGAAGCCATTCGAATGTCATTTCGGACACCGACCAGTGCATCACTTTATTTTTATCATTTGAATGGGGTAGCCCATTATGGCTTAAAAATAAAATAGTAGATTAAAAATAAAACTAAGTCCTTTTAAAACTAACATTGTCCACACACAGAGCGCGGTGACGGTGCGGTTTAAATTAAAAATTGTCAATTCTGTGAACTATGCATGTGTGGAACAGTGTTAAACAATAAAAAAGTTTTGATTTTAATAGTCTATACAACCTCAAATGGCTTTGGTTGATTGCGCATAACAGCGAAAGTGTTGAATTCATTACTTTAGAAGAAATATATAGTAAATTTGAGATTTTATACTTATTACTATACGGTGTGAAAACACGATTCATAAAAATTTTTACGATAGAAAAAAAACGCAAACTTGCCTCGAAATTTTACAAGAGAACCGCTGTATTCAATAGGTAAGTACTTTACATATGCCAATGATTTTTTATATCAACTGAACTAATTAGAACACTTATAGTATACGATATACATTTTTCAAATGGTATTAATTTGGTTTGTAGAAAAATAGATTCTGGAATAAAGCCAGCGTCCCTGACCCTCAACTCGCGCAAAATGAACCGTATTAGTACGGGAAAAATTTTAATACGAGCTGAGGTAGTATCGACTCTTAACTAATATTCGTAAATGAATAGCTGGATGTCTCAACTCCATGGAAAGAGTAAGTAAAGATTTAAATAAAGTAAAATTTAAATTATTTTGTAGTATTTAACACTTTTCAATTTGATCGTCTCTTAAACATACGAGGCTACAACTCGAAAGTTTCGTTTGTTTTGACTATTTCGAATTCAATTATGCATAGCTGGCACAAAAAAAAATAAAAAAGGAAAGAAAAATGAAAAAGAAAAGATAAAAAGAATTTAGTAGCAGTAGACCTCCTTGTGAAAGGGTTCGTCCAGGGAAGCACTGCCACCTTACCTATTTCTGCCGCCAAGCAGTAATGTCAGCATTACTGTGTTCCGGTTTTGAAGGGTAAGGGTGCTGGTGAAATTATAGGCACATGGGACTTATCAACTTATGTCTCAGGGTGACGGGCGCAGTGACAGTGCCCCTCTGATCTATGCGATTGAAAGCTCTGAGTGGCACTGCAACTGTTATGGACAGGCGCGTAGCTTACCATCAGGCGCACGATTTGTTCGATCCGTCACTTGATATTATAAAAAAAAGGAAGGGGACATAAAAGAAAAAAAATGTTATATATAGTAACATAAATAAAAATGTAGTATTATATATAATTATTTTCGTAAACTCTCCTCTCATAGATATTCCTAAAGAGGAAGAAAAAAAAAGAAAGAGGCAAAGAAAAGAAAAAATAATAATAAAATTTGGTATTAAGTAGTACTAAGTGTTGTACAATTCTCAGTACACTTCTCTCACACATACTCCCAATACACTCACATGTAAACACTATACATACTGTCAAAAACAAAATGTAGGCCAATAGCATTGCGTCTCTGATATAGTACAGACATGGAATTAAAAAAGAATTGTGTCACACCCTTCGACCAGTGAGGAAGACAGATATTGTATATCATGGAATACATAGAATGCATCGCGATTTCGATATAGACCTCGTAGATAAAGTGATAAAAAGTACGCTGAAGCTCACGAACATAGAATTCAACATCACGTGGACATAGAGGCTTTACAACTATTAAACAATACGAATACAGTGCGTAGACTATAAAAAACCTTTTGAGTTAGTGTAGTTAAGTTATAATAAATATGAATATTAGTGCCAGTGTTAATTTGACTATGAACACATGAACAAAGTGTTTTCCTTATCTAATATTAAAAGGTCTTCTATCGATGGTAATTTTTTTTATATATAAGTTACTTTTATTTTAGGAAACTATGTTAAATTAAAATTGCATAGTAGTCTTGTAAAAAGGCTAGATTAGAATTTGGAACAGCGATGTTCTCATACGAACAATAAAACAGATGTTTTTTATTCCTTTCAATTTCAGTCAATGTAAACACATGTAATTATTATTTATCCTGGTTTCTGTATTGACGTGGTAGCGTTCAGCTCCAACAGATTGTAGATAATTAGTTATAAGGTTTTGTTTTGATTTATAACAATTTAAAAAAATCATTGATATTCTGCCTTTTTTATTAGGTGTTAACGTTAGAACAATGTTACTGTATAACATTGAGTATATATGCTCGATGCCGTATAAACTACAGTTTTTTTAGCAGCGATGCAAACGCGATGCAGTAGCGATACAGTCGTCACCTTTACACACGCGCGCGATTTAATGCAGCGATGCAAACGCGATGCAAGCGCGCGGATGCATCGATACAAACGCGCGATTGCATCGCTACACCTGGGATTCATAGGCCAATCGCCACACCTGGGCATCAATATCAATGCATACATGCGTTTGCATCGATGCTATTGCTTATAAATCGCAAGTGTAGCGACGAAAACGCGTGTTTGCATCGCTGCTAAAAGTCGCTGCAAACTTTTGATATTATCAATGCCACCATTATGCAACTAGTCGACTGACCCGGTTACAGTTGATACATTATCAGCAGAAGAACAATGCCACATCCTCCTCTGACTACATTATGTGTCTGAAGACTAAAGACGCGTTTTCCTGTTTTACGACTTGTAATATTAGAGGATACGTTTAATAAATTTTACCGCGTCGCTTAGAGCTCTCACATAAATTAAAACGTAACGACATGAATGCTAATGTTGTTTTCTGACTCACTTCAGGCCTTTCAGGGGCAAATTTGTTTTAAATGGCATCAACGTTCCTGCCTTTTGATTTACGTTCCCATCTAAGCTCGTCTTGTAGTACTTTAGAATTTGTAAGCATGGTAATGTTCGTGTCTGTAATTTAATAGCTGGTTTATATTATTGTTTAATTTCCATTAAAACATCGTGGGAATCATGTACTTGTTAATGTTTTTTAGCAATTTATATTAGTAGGTATTAGTGATCATTGTTTGTCAGAAAATATTAGATATTTTACTTTCAGTCAGACGTGTTACTCGTATCTCTATTTGTAATTATCAAAGGGCCTTTAGGTTAAAACTATTTAATTTACGGGTAAGATACGGCTCACCCAGAGCAAAACATAGTAAGTGCTTTATATAAAATTTTATAGGAGAGCCAAAAAACGCAAATCAAGGTTGCTCTTACACAATTTTCCTTTTAATGTAAAAAAAAGTAATGGTATTAGGCAGGGTACCAATCAACGAATATATTGATGTCACAAAAGCGACTACAACTCATATTTTATACCCCTTACTATCTTTGAATATTTTTGTACATAACGATACCTCAGCGATGATTGGCGATTACTCTACCGACAAGAAACTAGTTTTTAAATAAGAAGAGAGAAACGATACCTCCAATGACCACTACGTCAACTTAATTCTTGGACCTGTTCCGTTTTTATTATGCTTTTGTTTTTTTTTCACAAAATCCGTTTTTGTTTTATTTGTCGAAGTTTGTTTTTTGTTTCTTAATTTTTTTTTCGCAAAATTAGGGGAGCATAATATAAGTAAATAAATATGGCTGTTTACAAAAATAACAGAAAAATATCAAAAAATTAAGTTGGCGTAGTGTTTATTGGAGGTATCGATAACTAAAGTTTAATATTCTAAATGCGTTTTTCTTCATTTCGAAAACGATACTAACTAACCTTTAGTTTGTGAAATGCTAAATTTTAGTCATTTTCTTTTCAACACGGGCAATGGTCACAAAGTTGAGATCCAATAAAGTTTTCAATAGAGACCAATAAAGTTTTAAACTACACTTTTGACTTGTAAGAAGGCAGTAAAGATATTTCATAGTAACAGCGCCGGGCTGCGATAGACACCTTTAGCAGTTAGCCATGTTGTAACGTTAGACTTAAAGAGTTGTTATGTAAGACGGTAAAGGATTTTTATATTTGTCATAGTGTACTAGTATTTATTATTACATTATAATCTATAAAAAGTGTAGCTACAGAATAGTTAAAATGCCTTCCCGTTTTAGTTACGCACACGTGAATGATTGATTTTATACATATATTACACATATTTATGGGCGTGTATTGTTTTTTATTTTTTTTATATAGCCCCGCATTTTACATAACCACTGACTTTAATATTTTAGTTATATACATTTGTAAATGTTCAGCAGTTACACCACTCGCCAATGGTGAATGAAAATCGACGTGATGAAACCGCACGTCGATGAAGTTTTGGGCTCACGATTGGATTTAAATCTGTAGTGATAATTAGTTGACAATGATGAACAAAGATGAACTGGAATCTAAATTACTACGAACAAAAATGTACTCCAGCCGGATCGAAGGAATCTTTTCTGAGTATTCGATCTTTGTATTAATAATTATAACGAACTAGTGTAGTAATTTCACATAAAAATATTTGAATATCAATTCAATAAAAATTTCAATGCAGTGAATAGCGACATCTCTAGCCGGAGCTGGTAGCTGTAAAGGTATCCCACTGGGTGACGAAATATCAGAGATTTAAAAAGTCGTTAAAAAACCAAATACAAAGATACGACGTAAGCACAAAGAAAAATTCGTGAGGTCAGCTGGTTCGTTCCGTGACTTAGTTGGTATAGCGTCTGGCATGGTATGCTAGAAGACATCGGTTCGAATCCGGCCGGATTGAAGGAATTTTTTCTGAGTGTTCGTTCTTTGTATTAATAATTGAAATGGAATGAAATGAAACAATTTATTTCAGACAGTTACAAGTCCATATGGTGTTATTAAAAAAAAAAGGTACTTACAACTATGTTAGTAGAAAGCAAAGTGTTCATTTTTTTTATGAATAGGGATGGACATCCAATACTTAAGGATTGGGGTGTCCATCCTCTCTGCTACCACCTTAAGAAGACTGTTGGTGGTGATTGGATTATATATAAAAAGTATTTTAACTGTATGTAGATAAAGAAACGTACTATTTACCTTAGGAGTAATAATAACGCGCATACTATGTAGCCCCGCACTAAGGAAACCCTTGTCGCGGGTGCCATGGACACATATATAGACAATCACATATTGCACCCAAACTCACGAGAGAAATAAATGTAGGCCATACAAATATTTCTCCCGGTCCGGGAATCGAACCTGGGACCTATGGGTGGAGTCCGGCATGGTAACCGTTCGGCCACGAAGGCAGTTGAGGGAAATGTGGCAGAAATATAAACGTTTTATAAATAATTATCCTATCCTAACAGTTTTAACCTTTCTTTCGCTGGTGATTTACACACAAAGCCATTATACGGAAGTTATTTGGTCAGTGAACTGATGCGCGCGTAAGCGGTGGAGTTTCTCGTCGTCGACTCCCCAAGGCTCCCTTATTCGTGAAAGAATTCTTCATAAGCTTTGCGGTCTAGGCATTAGCTGTAAAATTCTGTGAAGTTTTGAAATATATGTCATGGTTTACTTTGCGTTATTTATATACTTACATTGAAATCGTTTTAGGTCTGCTTTTCTTTGACTGCACGTAGATTTCCAGAATTACAACGAATTAATTAAACAATGTTTTTAACGTACCTAGCCGCATCAACACCGCTTGCTTTGTTTAGTACGTTAATTCAAGCATAAATTACGGTGATACATCCTTAATTAGGCTTCACTGTCATGAAAACAATCCTCACGGATTATGACTTCAAATTTATTAAGTCAAGAAACAATAAAGCAGGAGTAGAGCGCGGTTCGAGCGTTCAGCAAATTGGTTAATAAATTAAAAGCGGCAGTCTCAGCGCTGTCGCCGACAGATGGCGCCTGAAATACGACAGGTATTTAGCGTGTTGCAACACCGTCCGCCGCGAGCCGTGTTTTAATTTTATGCTTTACGAGCAATTTTTATATCAATTTTCCCGCGACGTTCTCCACATAATTCAGGTGCCGCTTTAGGTCCCGCTGGGGTCGATACGGCAATTTGTTCTGTGTGCTAAGACAATGTTGTTGTAAGCCGTGACAAAGGTTTTCACGGCAACATTTTCGTGTTCTCTGTTAAGAAGGCGCTAGAGGCATCGTGTTCGTGCAAACGTCTAAATTCATTGGCTACTTTTACCCGTGGATAGTTTCTCTATTTCTCTCTTCGTGCTCTCGGACTGTGACCTTTGGCCTACTTTTCTTTCAATGTATCTGCAGTGCTGCAACTGCTATACAAATAATACGTACCCATTCACTATGGAACAATGTAAAGAGGGGATATTTCGAACATACGTAGCAAAAGTTCCCATGGGAGTTCGTATAAGGCTTCCGTTCAGCGCATGTTGTTGCTAAGATAGGAATACGAGAAAGATTTATTCAAACATTTACATAAACCTGAAACAAATGTTCGATACACAGGAGTATTAACGTATTTTTTAAAATTTGTGTTTCGCGTAAGAATATCTCTAGTGTGCTTGGGATTTGTTTCAAACTTCTTGACCGGAAAAATGCATACATCTTAATGCAAAAGTATCGTAGATAGGGTACTGATAGGTACATACAACAAAATCATATCGTACGGTATCGCATTCGGGAGAATGGCTTTACGGCCGTCACCTATCTTAGATACATTTTAGCAAAATAGAATGACGCGTTGTGTTTTATTTTCGATACATTGTATCTATTTGGATATGACCTTAGTAGTACGGTTTTTAATTAAATACCACATAGAGTAATATTTAAGACAGTACACTAGGTTTTATTACAATAGATAATTTATGCTTACAACGAGGGTATAGCGGTGATAGCTGTGTTGCCAACGCTATGTTCTTTGGACTTAACTAGCTACAGTCTTGTTTAACAAGTGCATTTCTCTTTGAAAAATTACACTAACATATAAAAAGTAATAGTACTATCTTTAATTTTTAAGAGTTAAGCAGGAATTGTAAAAGAGATGGAAAATGTGATCACTACTTATTACAATTTATAAATTTATTGGATCATTATAATTAAATAATTATAATAATCCAATTTAAGGGAGAAACTTGTGTTAACTACGAACACAGTTCGAATAAAAAACATTCTAAACTGTTTTTTTAGAAAATAAAACACGGGCGTGTTTTCGTGAAAGCTCGACTTGATTTACGAGTTAAGGTACTGCAGTGATAACCTTAGGAAGTACGTGTTGCGGTACCTACGTTTATCGTTAGAAATTTTAAGGTTTTTAGTGTTCCATTATTTGTTGGAATTCATTGGGTGCTAACCTAATTTTATCTCAAAAAGAAATGCTTCAAGGAATTGTTTCTATTGTTTATTTTCCAAATAGAAACAAAATAGTAAATATCTGCTTTGATTAGTCGTTGTGTTGTGCGAAATCTTGCCAAGTTCATAATTCGTAGTAAACAGCAATATTTTTTCTTTTGGAATACTTTCAACGATCTAATTTAAAAGAAAAGAAAAGTGTTTTTACAGCTAAGGACTTAATAATGTATTTTTATAAGTAAGACATTAAAAGATTTGTATGATTATTGTATGTAGATACACATTGTCACGTAGTACGTATGAAGTTGGCGTTCGTTTAAATTTTAACACAATACATTTTTCTTATTCTTCTCATTCTTATTCGAAATGTCTATTATTTTATCGATAAAGCTGACATACTTAAACACTTGTTCGTTGAAATTGGTCCCTTATACAGTTGCATGATTTATTGGGATATAGTAATATAGTTCAATAATGATGTAGAGAAATGTGTCTTCATGAATTCTTTTGAAAAGAATATTAAAAAATCTTCTAACGGTCACGTCTTAGCACTACTTTTGAAACTTCGTCTGTTTTTTGTACTTACCGTGTATATACTCTTAGTTTTTGTATTTCTGGTCCAATAGATTATTTGAGGGCAAAGCAAGCTATTTTGTCACGACGAAGGGGCTGGACGTGACGTCACGTGCCTACCTGATTTATGAAAGGAAAGTAAAGTCGACGGAGTCCGGTCTGGGAAAAATGTTATACCCGATAGCCCTTGAGGCGACGTGGTACTACGCCCAATGTACGAAATTTGTTTCTGAGATACTCGGTTTTGATTTTTAGTATGTGTTTCGTGCAAATTTCAACGAGGTTCAACTCCCGGTAAATAATTTTTTTATTGGTATGCATGTTCGGGGTAGTGTCCTGGAGTTCACTTTATTATCCCAGTACCCACAGTACAGGGAATTCTTAAGTGAAAGAAGAACGTAAGTACAGTGACAGCGAATAATATGCATTTCATTATGTACAGTGTATGCCCTAAGATATCTAAACCCCTTAACTGACTTTTTGGTTCAAAGTAGATCAGTGTGAATAAGTGTTAAATAAATTTAAAATTTAACCGTGAGCGGTAAAATTCATTTTACTACTTATGACTTCCTTATTGCATTATTCGTTAATGATGTTCTAAGAAACTTTTTAAGTCAACTTTAATGACATTACTTAAATACAAATTTCACCCAAAAAGCTGGAATTCCTTTACACTTTTAGTTTAAATGCGTAAGAAGGCTTGTAGAACCAAAAGGTACTTCCAGGGTAATATATTTAAGAGCATCGACTGTATGTACAATTTGTCAAGGGCAAAGTTATTAATATATATAATAGGTATCTTTCGATTCAAAGATAATCTTATTATCTACATTTATTTCCAATTCTGACCAAAATAATACCAATTTGTAAGCAATATCGGATCACCCTTCTCATAATTTCATTTCAAACTTTTTACTTCCGTTCTGTACTGTACAAATGGAAATAAATATTATTATGTTTGAAGTATTTTATTATTTTCCCTAAAACATACAGAATTACGGAGATCATGCACTCTTGAGCTCATAATAGGCTAGAGTACGACTGGAGAGAATTAGCCAAGCTTACCGCTTAATCTAGATCCAAGCAAAACACTGCGGCACAGGAAAAACAATTTGCTCCCCTAATGACAAAAGGACTTGAGGAAAATCGAGAAAATAGCTTCACTTGCGGTAAAAGGAAACTTGTTCAAGTACTCTCTAGTCTAATTTTATTTTCTACCGATTTCCGAAGCGAAGCTGACGGAAATTGTATACCACGTCAAGATACTTACTGAAAAATGTAATATTTATCTATTTTAATCGTAGTGCTTTTTTTAAAGGTATTAGTATTATTTTATTTAAGGGCTTTTATTCATACTAAGTATTAATTTATAATTTTTGAGATTCACTTAGATCATGAAGTCACTATATACGGTTTTGTAGGTATATGTTTGAATTATGATAATTGCACATTTTTATGTGCTATTATTATATTAATATCTTTAGATAGGTTAGTAGTGTGAATATGACCTACTTTTCTATTGCTTAAAGCATCGCAATGTCAGATTTGCGTTTTCATCTCAACTTTAATCTTTTCTTTAGGTGATGTAGGCTATGTTACGTCATTAGAAATAATAAAAGTAAAATTATAATTGGAATTAAAAATGTACTGAGTCTATATTCTTCTAAATTCCATGCTCTGTTTATTGTAGTCTATGTAGAGAGTAAAATACTCTTTGCTGCTAATTGCAGTGTGTTCGGTGGTCGGTACGTATGTCATTTTAAGTTTTAAGGTTTGTTATTTTTGTAGTAAACGTATACAGGTTGTTGATTTGCATTCTCGTCATATTTAAGAAATTAATAATAGAAATAATGCTAAATCATATAGAAATATTAAAAAAATATTCTGTTGAATATTCTGGCTAATTGTATCTAGTAAAGTTTTGTAAAATTGTCCCGCAAGTGTACTCACCGCAGAGGACAATGACCCCGCCACTCGCTTCACCGAGCGATACGACATGTAAGCTTTCCCGATCGCTTATTTTCCTATTTTTTAAATCATGTTTATGTACTAGTATTGTTATAATTTACTAATTATTTACATGAGTCAGAAAAGTTGACTTAAAAAAGATTTTTTGTAACTTAGATTTGGTACTTACCAACTTTAGGTTACATGAAAGTAGTGCTAGAAGTACCTAGCTCCACATGCATATGGTAGCGGTTTTTTTTTGCACCAACTCTTGTTTACATACCAAACCACGTTGCATTTCGTGAGAAATTAGAACGTATGCGCGATGTCAGCGGAACGTCGACGAAATACGCAAGGTCGACTGATGATCTACCAATCACGCGCTCGATACCATACTCCCTCCCGTCCCTACCTGTACCCTACCTACAAATAGATCTAAAATGCATATTTTCTGCGCATAGGTCATTGTTCAAATGGTTGCCGGTACCAGTGGCACGTGTAATGCAAGTCAATTACCTTTGGATCAAACTTGGTTACCGCAATTAAATAAAAAGTAAGAATTTAGGAAATTTTTAATTTATTTTTGAGTGATTTGGGTTCAGTTTCGAATATAGAATGACCTCTGTAAATATGGCGAGAATGCAAATCAACACATAGTGAGTGAGGTACCCCCTAATTATGTAATATATAATGGAAAGATACTCGTCTTCATGTGTTATGGTGTTTCCAGCAGCGAATGCTTGCCAGATGAATCCTGAAACCCAGCAAATTGCTTAGGCTTTAACCTTTTCTTCGACATGGTTGTATGATTTCTGTTGAAGAATAAAGTCTTTTTATTTATTTATTATTGACTGTTATCAATCTTATTACTTATTCAATTTCCATCAACAGGGAATTATAATATAATAATAATATGTTTATTTGACATCATTAATACAAGCCGCAACATGACAAAATTTTTAGAAACAATCTTACGCTAAATTGACATAATGATTTAACGTGGTCTGAAAGCATAATGCAATAGTAACAGTTGGTACCACACTTGGCAGAGACTGTGGCGAATCTATATTGGCTTGCTTACTATTAATTTCTATTGTGTTATATAAAAAAAAATGATTGAGATGTAATCATAGAATCTACGAAACCAAACTCATTATCCTTTTAATGAAAAAATTTAAAAGTCAAATTAGCTACCTAGTTCATTTAATAAACGAAACAAAGCTTATTTATGTATGTGTTTTTTTTTCAATTTCGTTCAAGCACATAATTTCTGCATAAACATACATTTTTGAGACAAACAAATTGCAAACAAATGTCTGCAAAACAAAAAGCATATACATAATTATTTCATCAAACAAGGATAGTTTTACTAAAACTACAGGAAAAGTAACGAAATTAGTGTAGATCTTCGTAACAAGAAGACGTAAAACAAACACATTATGTTTGACCTCAGCCAAATAATTCGGATTCTCTTTAGCCTGAAACCGCTAGCGTGGAATCGATCCAAGGTGGATTCTAAAGGAGAGTCTCGAGCTGAATATCTCCTCACACCCATTGAATGCAATAAAATTTTCTGCACAATTGAAACCATTAAAGAGGGTCGGCAAAGCCGATGTTAATCACGACTAGTGTGAATAGAACAATCACATTGTGGAAAAGACCTCATTTTTTGCACGAATGAGACAATGGCTTTTTGAATTAAATCGCATTATTTCAATCTTGTGTTTAAAATTTATTTTAGTCGTATCTGTTTCGACTCAATCAGTAATTTTAAGACTGGCAAAATATATTTTAGCAAGTTATAGAAAGTAAGTACCACAGACTAAAAATAAACTTGTACCAAATAAATACTGAAAATATTTATTTGGTACAAGGTATAACCAGTTTCAGCTAAGAATTTAATGCTAGTAAACACGGCAAATGTAATTTTAACCCCCTGAAAACTCCAGAAATATAAACGGTTATACAATATACAGCATTGGACGCTAGGTAATTTACTTAACCCGTCCTTACAACTTTAGTTGCTTTTATTCATTTTTTACTGATTAATTTATTCCTTAATTCGATCATTTATTAATGCATTCATTAATTTATTTATTCATTAATTCTTTCATCTATGCATATATTAATTAATTAATTCATTCATTCCTTCATTAATTCACTCATTTATTCATTAATATCGATGACTGATAAACAAAAAATAACAATAAGCAACATTTGATAACTTGTGCATATTCTTTATTACGCCAAACTTTGGTGAAATTATAGGCACGTCCCATTACTTTGTAACAGAAAAAAAAACAATTACTGAACAAATATTAATATACAAAAGGTGAGCAAAAGCGCTTGTATTTAAAAGAGAATCTCTTCCAGTTAACACATAGCAGAGCAAAGTCATAAGCGTGCAAAAGAGAAAGAGGGAGAAGTATTATAAACTAACAGATAAATTTAAATTTATCTACCGATACACAAGTACCCATGATAAATATATACAATATATGACATATAATAAATAACGTCAATACACATACATTACACATATACTTTTTTTTATAATATCAAGTAACGGGACGAACAAGTCGTGCGCCTGATGGTAAGCTATACGCTTGTACATAACAGTTGCAGTGCCACTCAGAGCTTCAAATCGCAAAGATCTGTGGGGCACTACCAATGCGCTCGTCACCCTGAGATATTAGTTGACAAGTCCCATGTGCCTGTAATTTCACCAGCACCCTTACCATTCAAAACCGGAACATAGCAATGCTGACATCACTGCTTGGCGGCAGAAATAGGCTAGGTGGCAGTACTTCCCTGGACGAACTCTTTCACAATGAGTATAATAGATCACTAAATATAATACATAATATAATATCTAAATAAAATATATATACACTCAAAATATAAACAATGTCTCGAGTAATAGCCCGATATCCAGAACGTATAGATATTACAATGATATTTGTTCTGATCATGATCTGTATAATGGTAGTTAGTTAGTATAAGTAAAAAACAGTTTTAGAAGACTCCTACATTCGAATCTACCACCTTAATATCTTTACGTAAGCTTTAGGTTCTTTTAATATCTTTTATTCGCTTTTTTTTTGTTAAGCATATTAAAAAAAAAATTCTAGGTATCAAAATGTCCACTGTTTTTACTAAAGTGTTTTGTATAGCTATAATTGTATTGCAGGTTTTATATAAATTCATGTAGAATAGTTTGGTTAATGTACATTCTGATCTGTAATTTGTTGCTGTACTTTACTCAATAAAAATAAAATAAAATATGTAAAGTAAAACAGTAAAATGATTATAAAAAAGTTTAGCGAGACGGTGCGCTATCAACCCTTTCTTGAAGGTAACAATCGACGAAATGGTCTGGACATGAAAAAGGATTCAGTTCTTAATAATATTTGTCATTTAAGAGCTTAAATACAAAACTATTAAAGTGATAAGACCGAACAGTAATAGAGGATGTCATAACTGTACATACCGAGTGCGCTGTAGCCTTAATTAAGAGCAAATCTGAATTGCTGCCCAGTAGTTAATTGGCCAAGTTCCTAACTTTGCGACGTTCAATTAATGTGATCAAGTCTTTTGATGTTATAAATATAAAATATATAAAAACATTGTTTATGGTTCAGTGTTTATATGAAGTTAAGAAATGCGTTAGTTGATACTTCACATTTAAGCTTGCTTTATGATAAATGTCTTTACTATGTAGATTAAAGGTTTAGGCACAACTTATATTAAGGCTGAACGGAATGGAAGCGTATTTTGTAACGATATTGTACATAGCATAATGAACTTTATGGGTAACGTACAAAGTAGATACGAGCCGAACGAGACTAAAGCAAGAACGAGAAGATTTTGGCTAGTATCTAGTTTGTACGTTACCCATAAAGTTCATTATGTTATGTACAATATCGTTACAAAAATTCGCTTCCATTCCTTTCCGCCACAATATAAATTGAGCCTTAGTTGGAAGAAGTCCCTTCATGGGATAAGCAAGTCTTTGTACACTAATATTTTAAATTGTTTCTTAACATTCGTAATTTACTATGTGGTACAATAAAGTGTTTACATACATACATATAAAGTACGTGGGTAATTTTCAGGATAGTTTTCTCTATTAATTTTAGTGGCAATTTTAGTTGTTTAAGCATTCGAGTATGTTATTGTGAAATATTGAATAATATTTCAGGATACTACACTCCAATGTTAAATAATACTTTGTAATAATATTCTACAATATCCTACATATTTAAATTTAAATAAAGTCTATCGATGTGTTAGGTTTTCGCGATTGTTACACATTGGTAATGAAGCTATATTTCGGATATAAATAAAAATACTTTGTAAAACGTATGTAGCGTAAATTGGAATATTCTTTGGTGAATGAAAAATAAGGCATTTTGATTAATAACTTTTGTAACTACAGTTAAAAATATGGTCGTTTGTATTAATATTAGACATACCCATATATCTGATTAATGACTTTGCCACCTAAGTAAGCCGTGATCGTGGGACCTGTGAACGGGCCGAAGCGTAATTAACTATACGCGATTTAGGAATTAAAAAATTGTTTCATTTCCAATTATTAACATTTGTCAAACTGATCGATTTTGACGCATTGTATACGTGAGATTAGAACGATCTATTATAATAATTATATTTCGTCGCTTCATTCTCGATATAATATTTAAACAGGTAGTTTCCTTAACTAGCTCGACAACACCGCACGGTTTTTAGAGAAAAAAAATGTTTTGACGCGGTTGATGCCTGCTAGGGAGTGTCAACACTCCCTAGCAGGCATCAACCGCCATTTTCTATCCTCATTCCTTTTTCGTGCGTGTCAACAAGCACACCTCCATAGCTCAGTTAAAATGTCAAAGCGAACAAACAGAAAAAAAACGAATATTATAAAAGTAAACCGAAATACTTGGAAAATACAGATGGCAAACGTCATCGGCGTTATAGGATCATAATATCATCGGACGATGATATTATGGATGATCATAATTTCTTACGCTCATAAATAATCAAAATAAAAAATGAAAATATTCATTTTTATCATATAGCACTACTTGCTAATTTCGTAATTATAATAAATGTTCGCTTTCATACATCGCAAATGTGAATCAAACCTACATTTAATAAAACATCGGGTTAACTGCGAGTTATCCCCGATAACCAAATCGAACATCAGTGGATGAAAATTCGAACAGATATATTAATATGTGCATTTTACATGATTTATAACAAAACTGTCTCGGAGTTAACCACGGGTTAAACACGATAATGAAAACGACTGCGAGTTGATTTTAATTTGAACAGTATTAGTACCTACGTGCTAAAAAATAACGTATATTTTTTAAATTAAACTACGTCGGGGTTAACTGCGAGTTAACCACTATAATGCACTATAAAACTGCCTCCGTGGCCGAACGGTTACCATGCCGGACTGCCACGCAGAGGTCCCAGGTTCGATTCCCGGGCCGGGAGAAATATTTGTATGGCCTACATTTATTTCTCTCGTGAGTTTGGGTGTAATTTGTAATTTGTGTGTGTGTCCATGGCACCCGCGACACAGGGTTTCCCTAGTGCGGGGCTATGTTGATTGTGAGCGTTATTATTAAAAAAAATGAAATCGACAGCGAGTCGATTATAATATGAACAATATTAGTTCTTACATGCTAACAAGCAAAGAATTTTTAAATAAAATTATGTGGGGGTTAACTGCGAGTTAACCACGATAATGAAATCGACTGCGAGTCGATTTTAATTTGAACAATATTAGTTCGTACGTGGTAGTAAGTAAAGAATTTTTTAAATAAAATTAAATCAGGGTTAACTGCGAGTAAACCACGATAACGAAATCGACTGTGAATCGATTTTAATTTGAACAATATTATTTTCTACGTGCTAATATTATACAATATGTAAAGATTTTTTTTAAATAAAATTACGTCGGGGTTAACCACGAGTTAACCACGATAACGAAATCGATTGCGAGTCGACTTTAATTTAAACAATATTAGTTCCTACGTGCTAATACTAATGATAAGTAAATATTTGTTTTTTAAATAAAGTTTCGTCGGGGTTAACTGCGAGTTGACCACAATAACGAAATCGACTGCAAGTCGATTTTAATTTGAACACTATTAATAATTACACACTAATATGTAAAGTATTTTTTAAAATAAATTTACGTTGGGGTTAACCGCGAGTTAACCACGATAACGAAAGCGACTGCGAGTCTTGTCTCGTGCGAGCATTTAGTTTATTTGAAAAGAGCAATCCCTACAGTTTCTTGCTCGTTCTTCTCAGGGAGGTCAGCGTAGTGAACGAGCAGTAGCTCAAATGTGACATTTTCAAGTGTAAATTTATTTTACCTATGGAATAAATAATCTTTGACTTTAACTTTGAAAAGCGCAATATAATTTTGTATGCGTATTTGCATATTGTGTAAATACAAAAGATAATGGCGCCTATATAGAATCTAGGAAGACTAATCCCGACACCGAGTGGGGGTTGTCCTCTCGC
Source organism: Hyposmocoma kahamanoa (assembly GCF_003589595.1). Lineage (NCBI taxonomy): Eukaryota > Metazoa > Arthropoda > Insecta > Lepidoptera > Cosmopterigidae > Hyposmocoma > Hyposmocoma kahamanoa. Next base: position 14,487,243 of record NW_020654289.1, read on the forward strand.
GCCTTCCAGACCATTGTCAGACGTTTCGGACAACCCGAGATTGATCTTTTTGCATCCTGCACCAATGCCAAATCAGCTATTTTTGTCTCTCGGTTTCAGGAACTAGAAGCATTTGCCGTAGACGCCTTACCTTTTATTTTCGGAATTCAAATTTTTTTTCTACGCATTCACACCCTTCTTTTTATTATTGAAATGCATACGCAAAATTATGGTACTCTTGGTTTTCCATATAAGCCTTCTCAGTCATGGTTCCTCAAATATGCAAAATGGCTGCAAATCCCGTCGGTTTCCGACATGATATATTTTAACTCAAGCGAATCATTATTAAATCTTATTGCAGGTGGCCTCATCGACTGCACACCACCCTTACCCTTTCTGCCGTTATTAGCGCGCCCTTCGCCTCCCGCGGAGTCCGACAAGAGAAGATGACTTTACCCTTAGCTTCTCTTTCTTAAAATATGATTAGACAATATAATGTGTCCCTAAAGCTCTGGTGGGAATTTTGCAATAATAACAGTCTGCTTTCTCTTTTATAGTCTGACACAGGCTCAGACGCCCGCATAAAAGATTACTTAAGGGCGCATTTAGATTGAAACCCATTGCAATACTTGGAATCCCCAAGTCGTTCTCGCATTAGTTTCAACGTGGTTTCCCAACACAGAACTTCCTCTTGAAAAACTTACGAAAAAACATGTTATTTTACTTGCACTTTGTACTGCACACCGCGTACAAACTGGCATTGATTAAAATTAAAAACATACAAATATTAGATATTCCGATTAAAATTACAGATATTGTAATTTTAATCTTTTTTTAATAAATAAGATTTAATCAAAACGTCTGCGCCAGGTCTCGTTCAGGCCACATTAAATTTTCCATATTTTAGAGAGGATCCAAGTATTTGCCTTGTCGCATTTTTCAAACATTATGTTTTGGTAACACAAAATAAGACAACTGGACGTCAGGGAATGCTCTTGCTGACACACAGAGTAGCCACGAGTGAGACCGTGAGCCGATGTGTACGGCAGGTGTTGGATGCGGCGCGGCAGGTGTGGACACAGCAGTTTTCGGTGCCCATAGCACGCGGTATGCCTCCACGCCGGCCGCGCGCGCGGCTGAGGTGCCAACAGAGCTCATACTAAAGGCTGCGAGTTGGACTCCGACATCTCACATCCTTTACTAGATTTTATAATAGACTAATACTTACTGAAGACGAACACACGTTCGCAAGAACCATTTGCTTACAACATAATAAAATGGCAAATTATGCTATTCTAAATTAATAATAATAATAATCTTTGTTTATAAAATCAGGATATGATTATACGATTTAAAAATTGTTATGATTGTGATCTCAAGAGAAAAACCATTATATGTTCATCTTTATATATTTTTAATAAAAATATAATATAGTTATCGATTAAGCCTCTGGTTTTTTATTTACATAAAATCAACTAGAAGCAAAACTAAATACTCTAAAACTCTACCTGGTTGATTATTATATCGAGAATGAAGCGACGAAATATAATAGATGATCAAACGAACTTCTTGAAGTGAAGTTCGATCACTATTATGTGAGTCGCTTCATTCGAAGATACAATCAACATCCTTTCTCCCTTGACATCGTCATATCAGAAGTAAAGATTCTGAAACTCCCAAATAAGTTTTGCTTCCCACTCTAAAAGGAATGAGGATAGAAAATGGCGGTTGATACCTGGTAGGGAGTGTCAACGTCAATTTTTTCTCTGAAAACCGTGCGTTGTTGCCTAGCAAGTTAAGGAAACTACCTGGTTAAATATTATATCTTCGAATGAAGCGACTCACATAATAGTGATCGAACTTCACTTCAAGAAGTTCGTTTGATCATCTATAATAGTACAAAACGACCACACCTATCACCTGTAAACTACAAAATTCCCTGTATTATGAGTACCATAGCAACGAAATTAATCGTGCCGTTACTAAGAACACCTAGATCCATTCAGAAAAGTAAGTTTCTAAATTGATCCTATCGGGAATCGAATCAAACTCCTATAGCATAATGTAGGAACACAAATTGAAATAATTTGTGAATGTGATGACGTTAATGAAAGTAAAAAAAATATTGTTGTGGAAATAATCTATTTTTTTCTGATTTTGCGGATTTTAGAAGCAATACAGCTCTAGTGAAAGAGTTCGTCCAGGGAAGTACTGCCACCTTACTTATTTCTACCGCCAATCAGTAATGTGAGCATTACTACGTTTCGGTTTTGAAAGGTAAGGGTTCTCGTGAATTTACGGGCACATGGGACTTGTCAACTTATGTCTCAGCGTGACGGGCGCAGTGGCAGTGCCCCTCTGCGACTTAAAGTTCTGCAATTGTTAGTGTGTGAGTTGTGGCACTGCAATTGTTTTCGACAGGCGTGTCGCTTACCATGCACCATGCTCATGACTTGTGCGTTCCGTCACTAGGTATCATATAAAAACTTATATATACCTGTATATAAAGCATAAATCCTAGCTGAAAACCAGTGCTGTGATTTTGGGGAAAACTCGCTCTGAGCTATGACGTATTTGGCTGCAGCATATTCCAGTTGTTGTTACTTTATTACAGTAAGTATAAGCTGTTTGTCATGTATATTTATTTAATTTCTTTCTTTTGTTTTTGTTTGTTTGTTTTCACTGTTAATTTCTGGTTTGCATATCAATAAAAACACACACAACAAAATGAAATATTTTATTTTTACTTCATTTTGTTGTGTGTGTATGTGGGAAGACTAAACGCGTATTATCTATGTATTTACGTGTAGTTAAATTAGTAGAGTATACGGAGCCGAAAACGTGGTAACCCAATAATGTGTCCTTCCGCCTCTCAAGCACAGGGTCGTAAGTTCGAATCTGGGCTTGCACCCCTAATTTTCGGAATTTACATTGGTTGCACAGCAGTGGGACTATATAGACAATTTTTTTATTTAAATATATGTATATTCCTCTCCCCCTCCGGATTCTGATCAATTCAGACGTGCACAAAGTTAACCATAATAAATTAAATACATTTTAGCAAGAATCATTTCTGCAATAAAAATCATAAAGAATTAGGACTGCATAAATTGCACGGAGTTGTGTGGTTGTAGTTTCGCGCATTCTACTTGGCGGTGGGACTGTGTACAAGTGTAACAACTCTATGGTAACAACGAAAAGGACAAAATACGTGAGTCCCCATTCATAAATACTACATTTGGCTCTAAATCAACTGATATATTAATATTAAAACTAGTTGTGAGGTCTTGCTTAAGTGGACGAAACGATTTATGTATGAAATCAGAGCGAACTGACCAATCTTGTAGACCCCTGCTGCCTATTGTTGAATGACTTTCACTGAGAGATAAGAATACATTATACTCCTTCCTTTGCACTCACGTGAGATACCTGTCTAATAGTCTGCCGCCCTGGTACTTGACAATTATTTTGTTGAAGAATTAAACTATGCCGAAAGTACAGCGCTCGCCCCCTTCAACTGCGCCGGCGACTCCGGTGTCGGATTCTCAAACCGCTCGTTCAAATACTGACACCATGAATGTTACGCTGCGTGGCAGAAACCGAAATGTCCTTTTAGATCTTAATAAGGAAGACAATTCGTCCAATGATTCGTTAAATCTCTTTACATCTCTTCAGGACAGTTTCCATACGATGTTGAAAGACTTTAAAGCTCGACAAGACGTGCGTCTCAGTGAAATTGAAAATAAAATGTCATTAATTAAGCTACAAAATTATCGGCATTAAGAACGCAAATCAAGAAATTGAGAAATCTATAGTGGATGTTTCTGCCCGCATTGAGCAAGTCCAAAGTACAATTATTCGTATGGAAGATGACCGGAAGCAACTGTCTAATCAGATATTGAAAATCGAAGACAAATGTGAGGCGCTAGACAAAAATCTTATAAAGACTTGTATTGAGATACGAAGTGTACCAAAGGTAAAAAATTAGTCCAAAGCTGACTTGTATAACTATATAAAGAAGCTGTCTGATACCCTTAAATTAAAAGTAGAACACCAGCATGTGCGCGATATCTACCGTCTACCCAATAAAAGGGAAAATGACACCTCAACCATAATTTTAGAGCTCTGTAATACCTATGTCAAGACAAATATTTTAGAAGCGTGCAGAACATTGTATAAGTCTTCATCAGCTCATTTAACTGCGTCAAATCTGGGACTTGCAAATAGTAACACAAGAATTTTTATATCAGAACATCTTACTAGCAAGGGAAGACGTCAGTTCTACCTACCAAAAACCCTTAAAAAAGATAAAAGGTATGATTATTGCTGGACGGCAGGTGGTAATGTGTGCCTGCGGAAGTCCGAAGGAGATGCTGCGATTTTAGTCAGAAATGAGGACCAATTGATAAAATTGAGAAAGGAACTGTGACTCGATATATTTGCATTTTTTGATTTTTTTAAATATGTTACGTTTTTTTCTTCATTTATAGGCTTTTTATATTCTATACAAGATTGTAAAAATTAGCTTACTTATAAAAATACACATACACTTACACATAATCACAATACAAAACCACTTCCATATTCAACAATTACATACCAACAGATATACACCCGTCTTTACGCCACACTGCGTGCGAAACTGTTTTACTGATTACTTTTCATTCAATAATAGTCTCTGTCATAATCAAGCCCATTTTTAAAGTACTCGTACTTATTTAATATTTAAAATGGCGGACATAAATAATTTATTAGACAATTTTGACAATTTTCAAATATCCAAGCATATAGCTTGTCTCCCCGAGGAGGTCTCCTCGCACATAACTCATCCTCATAATCAAACTAAGCTATTATGTCAAAATATTTGTAGCATATTGGGTAATTTTGATAAGCTATTAGTATTACTGTCTCGTATTAAATTGGACTTTGATTTTTTAATACTGACGGAATGTCGATTATCGGCCATCCAACAAAATTTACCTGCATTAGACGGCTATAATGTTCATTATTCCACAGATAATTACAACCAAAATGACGGGGTTGTTGTTTATATAAATAACGCCTTATCTTGTACTGTAGGTACTAGACACACTATCATTATTGCCATATATCGTCCATATTGTTTTAAACTTAATGTCCCCCTTTTCTTGGCGTCCCTAAACACTGTCATACAATCGCTTTCTTCATTTCCAAATATTATCCTTGTTGGTGATATAAATATTAATATTTCTTCAGACAGCTCTAATAAATACTCTGAAGATTACTTGAATTTGCTTTCTATCCATGGAATGCTACCCTCCCATACTCTTCCGACTAGACAAAGCTCTTGCCTAGATAATTTTATATTGAAAACTAAAAAGTCTAATAAAACCTTTGTGTTGCATCCATCCATCTCTGACCACGATGCTATAGTTCTTTGCATTAATATTAAACAGCCAAAACTGTCTCTCTGACTATTTCTAAAATTGATTATGCTGGCTTGGAGGCGTCAATAAGCTCACTTGATTTTAACCCGATATTAACATCAGACGACCTAAATATTGCAGCTAATCTCCTTGTAAGTCTTTTAGCCCAAGCCTTAATCTCTAATACTAAATTACTACGACTGCCCCGGCGCGCTAGAACTATAAAACCGTGGATTACTATCGGATTGCTACGATGTATTCGCAATCGTGACAATATGCACTTAAAGCTTAAACTCTCCACTGATAACAGTATCCTCAGAGATACCTATCGTAGATACAGAAACTTCTGTAATGATATACTAAAAAAGGTTAAGCGTGAATACCAAAGACAAGAAATCCAGGCAGCTGGTTCAAATAGTAGGAAGTTATGGGATGTAATAAAAAGAAATATTAACATGAATAAACCTAAAGACTACTCTTCAAACTTATTAACTATGTCAGATTCTCCTTCTCGTTCGGTTAATGATGTAAATGACTACTGCGGTAATATAGATAAATCACTAGCAAAAAAAATACTGCTTCATAATAAAGGCATTGTTAATATTAATCCCTTTACAGATAGCGTAACTAAGTCATTTGGGTTACTTGATACTGATGAGGCTGAAATTGAGAACATAGTCATGTCCTTGAAAAATAACTGTGCCAAAGGCTCGGACGGTATCCCCTCGTCGATTCTCAAACAATACAAAAATATTTTGGTACCACCCATAACTCATGTTTGCAGGTTGAGTTTGTCTGCAGGGGTATTTCCTGATGCTTTGCCTGATGCAAAAAAGCCGTTATCAAGCCAATATATAAAGCGGGCGATCGAAGTCTTATTTCAAATTATAGACCGATTTCTCTTCTGCCATCTTTATCAAAAGTTTTAGAACGTATTATGAATAAAAGGCTAATGAATTATCTTGAAGTCAACAACCTACTGTCACCACATCAATACGGATTTCGGGCTGAAAGATCTACTGCGAATGCTGTACACGACCTTACAGAATGTATAGTTGGTAGCTTGGACGAGGGTCGGAAGTGCTTATGAGTATTCCTTGACCTTGCGAAGGCGTTTGACACGGTCTCGACTCCTCTACTCCTTCGAAAATTGGAACATCTGGGAATTGGGGGTTTGTCGCTTAATTTATTCCGAAGTTATTTAACAAACCAAAGTCAGCTGGTGAAAATTGATAATCACATTAGTAATGACCTTCCCGTTCTTTATGGTATTCCTCAAGGGAGTATTCTTGGCCCTTCCCTTTTTTTAGTATTTATCAATTACCTTTGTAATATGCAGCTCATCAATTGTAAAATAGTTTCTTTTGCAGACGACACAACCTTAATTTTCGAAGCGCCTACCATAGAAAAGCTTTTTCTTAATGCACAAAACGGCTTAAACTCGATTTTGCGATGGCTTGGCCATAATCTATTAACAATTAACGCTGATAAAACTAAATATATGCTTTTTTCCATTCGTGATACATTATCGCATCATCATAACCTTAACCTTACTGCCCACACATGTAACTTTGACCCTATCTTGTGTACTTGTCCTGTTCTTGAAAACGTTTCAACTATTAAATACCTCGGCATAAATCTTGACCACTACCTTAACTTTAAAACCCATATTAAATTGCTTTCAACTCGTACCCGTAAGTTAGTATATATTTTTAAAAACCTTCGACATATTGCTGATCAGAAAATTCTAAAAATTACTTATTACGCATTGTGTCAGTCCATTCTAACTTATTGTATTACCATTTGGGGAGGCGCTCATAAAACAACTATAAAAAAGCTAGGAGTCGCCCAACGAACAATTTTAAAGGTCTCAACATTCCGGCCCTACTTATTCTCAACGTCTAAACTCTATGAAGAATGTAAAGTTCTGTCAGTACGCCAGTTATTCATCGCAAGTACTATACTTGAAAAACACTCTCTTTTGACGTATGATCCCAACTTCTCACAAAATAAGAGAAGACATGACTTTGTCTGTGCAAATAAGATATTTAAAACATCATTTGCCAAAAGATTTTTTTTTGTTTTGAGAGTTTTTCTAGGTTCGTACCTATATAACAAATGCAACGCAGTAAATAAAATATATGCATTAAATATATATAATTGTAAAAAAATAGTAACTGCGTTTGGCTCTTAAACCTGAATTATGAAGATACTGAAAATCTATTTGATGTAATTTCTTAGTTGACGTGATATAATATATGAATAGGTTTCCAAAATAGTGGATGGCAGTTTTTGTTGCTAAATCCGATCCCAAGTTATTTTTGAACGTAGGGCTATCTGGTGCCTAATTGTAATCGGTGCGTTTTGTCATATTTTATTTCACTAGTAATTTTTGATGCTATAAATATCTAAGTTGCAGAGTCAAACAAAATAATAATGTTAGAATAAAAGTAAAGTTTAACAGTCAATGTTCGAACTCTTATATTTTTTCTCATCTCACCAAACAGGTCCACCGTTTATGAACTCGTAAAATTAATCATCTAAACCTACACAGGTTGCACATTCACTCTAATATGTATCCACATTTACAAGCACTTCGCATATCACTTGCACTTTCACACACATCACAAACAATTACACACACATCACATGCACTTTCGCACACATCACACGCACTTCCACACACACCACATGCACTCAATCATCACACACACTCTCATACACTTACAATTTAATTTTTATCCTTATATTTATATATAATATATATATACATTTTAATTTTTTATTTATTTTTTTGTCATCACTCTTTTTTCCAATTAAGTATACATGTAACTTGTTATATAGATTTATAAATATTGATCAGAATTTCTGGAGGTGGAGGCCTGGTGACCTAAAATACAGGGTATCCTAGTTTAGGCTCCAGCCTCTACAAATTTTCCTGTCATGTTTTTTACTTTAATATCTCTTATGTTTACTTAAGTTGTTACAAATTTGTGGAGGAAATAAAGAATTTACTTACTTACTTACTTACTTACTTATATATATTTGACCTTTACAAATAAAGGTCATTGTATCATAATACAAGATTATAGTATCTGTTAAATCATATTATGAAGAAATTTACACAAGGGTTTAAACCCCGCATTACAAGATGCGCCGCAATAATGGTGACCCCGTTCATTCTGTTCGGTTTTGGAATGATGATGGCCTAGTAATGCCACCATTTACCGCCTTTATTACCTAATATCAGTGGAGGGGCTGTCTTTAGTTATAATCGAATATCATAACATAATTGTTGTTCTGAATTTAGAAATCGTGTTTTGCACAGTTGCAAATTTAAAATATTTTCGGAAGACGATTCTTGTACAGACTTACATTTGTCCTGGGATGAAAATAAAACATATTCAGTTGTAATTTATTGGCTGTAATTTCAAAAGAGAAAATGTAAAAGAAATTTTATTTTCCAACCTGTATCGACATCCTTTGTCGCCTTTTTAGTTCACCCTTTCCTTTCATATAAATAATACAAAATACAATTATTTGAAGATCCCAACGAAGGACTGAACCCCAGAGAGGTCCGAGTCTTCACTGATGGATCTAAAACAAACTCAGAAACAGGTACTGGGGTATTCTCAGAAGACCTCAATATGAGGAGATCAGCACCGCTTGGTGACCACAACACAGTATTCCAGGCTGAATGCATGGGCATCAAGTTGGCGGCAGAAGCAATCATAGCGAGAAGAGTAAAGAACTACTCCTTGCGAATACTCTACGACAGTATGTCAGTACTTCAAGGACTGAATAGCTATGACATAAACTCAGGGCTCATTTACGAATGCCATCTAGCACTCATGGAGGTATGTATACAAAACCATGTAAGTCTTCAGTGGATTAAAGGACACAGCGGCTCACGTGGCAATGATGCAGCAGATGAACTAGCCAGGAAAGGGTCGGAGACGGACGCTGTAGGATCAGCACCGATAGTGTCCCTCCCCTGCCAATGGTCCAGAACAACTATACACAAAGGTACAAAATCTTCACATAATAATACATGGACCACCCTTACGGTTTGTAGACAGGCGAGGGAAGCACTCCCAACGCTCAATGCCAGTCTATCTCGAATACTAATTAAACTTAAAAGGCAAGAGCTTCGCACTCTAACTGCCGCCCTAACGGGTCATGGTCCATACAATAAACACCTTTTCAATTTAGGTACCACAGACAGCCCTCTATGCAGAGCGTGCATGGAAGGGGAGGAAACGGCTGCGCACATCCTACTCCTGCGCTCCGGCGTGGCAAATTACACGGCAAAGTACCTTGGAGTGCCAAGGTAACTTCCCGAAATCTTCAGCAAACTAAGGAGGCTGCTGAGATTCCTGGAGGAGCTTGGGTGGCACGAGTAGGACCCTGCACCCACCACACACAAAATAGGCGCTTTGTCGTCGAGTTGCGGATACCAGCCCGTTGCACCAAGTACCACCAAGTACCAAGTTCATATATCTTTGTTCACAACAATATCGTTTAAGCTACGGCAAAAAATCCGTTAAAAACCAAAGAGCTGTAACAAAGGCATAGAGAAATTCATGAGGTCTGCTGACTCAGTTGATAGGGTTTTCTTGTCAGACAGAAGGAATTTTTCTTTCTGTTCGATCTTTGTTATTATAATTATAACAAATTGTACTACTTTTTTTAGAATTAGAAAAAACTTAAAAAAGGAGCAGTGATAATACGTGGGGCGCACTATAAGTTTCCGGAATGAATAAGAAAAAATACTATAAATGGTCAGAAATTAATTTATTGTCTCTCAAAATATTCTCTGTTAGCGTTAATGCACTTTTTTATACGAATGAACCAATTTTGAAAACATTTATGCCACTCCTCCGTGACAATCTCTGAAACATATTTTTCATACTCTTCGACAACCTCTTCAGGAGATGAAAATCGTTGAGCGCGTAACTGGTTCTTAATTTTTGAAATAAATAAAAATCAAAAAGCCGGGTCGGGACTGTACGCGTGATGGCTCATAAGGTCAACGTCGTTCACCTTCAAAAATCACCACTTTGGTTGGTTTCGGCTCATCTCGAAAGACCTATAGCGTATACGCTATCGTAACTATAAATCCATGTTTCGTCACCTGTTACTATGTTCCACACCAAATTTGACGCCCCTTCGTTGAATCTGGTAAGCATGGCATTGCACCAAGTGACGCGATCCGTTTTTTGAGCCTCAGTCAAATTGTGTGCGATCCACCGAGAGCACAGCTTTTTCACACCCAAATAAATAAGTAAATTTTTTTATAACAAATTACGTCACAAAATCATTATAAAAAATCAAAATCATTAAAAAGATTTTTCATATAATATTCAATAAAGATCTTTATATTTTCACCATTCTTTTCGAAAAGCAGCATTGGCATCAGCATCTGCTGATGTTGAAGATAAAAGTCAGCATCCGCATTCGCATCCGCATTCGCATCCGCTGATGTGTAAAAAACCTGCAACAGCAACAACCATGGTATCTATTTTGATAAGTCGTGGTCAAGTATCGATATTGTTACTTACAACTCTATAGCACTAAAGGCTTTGTGTTCTCGGAACTGATTACTATTGCCCACTGATGATCTACATGGTAGTTACATTATTGAGTTGAGAGCGGTAGGCAAAGGGGAAATTTTCCAATAAATTTGCTTACTATAGAGACTTTGAAGGATGTTGCTATAGAAACGAATTTGAATTTGGATAAAGGGGTATACTTTGGTAACACGCCTACTTGTTTGTATTTGCATTGAAGTGGACTATTAGAGAATACTCAAATAACGTTTGATCTCTGAATACTTCACTAAAATATACTTTCGTACTAATAGTACAGATCACATTGACGTACAGTCACAATTTACACGAAACTATATCTGGAAAATCCCTGAATATTATATTATATATTTGTTTGGTATTTCGTATTATGTTATGTGAACATGGATCTACAAAGAACCTATCAATTCTTGTGCCGTTCTTTTGGCCATTATTTTCAATCTGAGTGTTCATATTTGACTGTACCGAAAATAAAAGAATGAATGCGATAACTATGTTAAAACAATTGGGTTCGATTTTAAAACCAGTCCAACAGTTGCAAAAAACAAATATACTCGAATTTAGGTCCGAAAAAATGGTTTTATTTCCATTGTATATTTAACACAATGGATATGAAACCATTTTTTCGGTAATCGTTTCTTTTATTTTTCAAACAATATAAAAATAAAAATCAGTCCGAGAGAAGTTACAAGGTCATAAGCGTTTCTCAAATTCAGGCACATGGAGAAAAATCACATTAAAAAAATAAGATTATGGCACCACATCATAAAGCATTGTGGAAGGCTTTGTCTACACTTGGTGATAAAACATATTATTATGTCACAAATGTAGTAGCAGTACAGCTCCTTGTGAAAGAGTTCGTCCAGGGAAGTACTGCCACCTTACCTATTTCTGCTGCCAAGCTGTAATGTGCATTACTGCGTTCCGCTTTTAAAAGGTATAAGGGTGCTGGTAAAATTACAGGCACATGGGACTTGTCAGCTTACGTCTCAGGGTGACGACGTGGTGGCAGTGTCCTTCCGATGTTTGGAATTTAAAGCCAGGCGCACAACTTGTTCGTCCTTTCACTTGGTTTAATAAAAAAAGGAATTACAAAGCTAAGATTTTGGGTTAATATTGTCGAGAAAAGAATAACGCGTTATAATATTATAAGTAATAAGTTGATAATAAATTATTATTCATAGTACAGGAAATTCGGCTGTAGTTTGACATTTTTTCCCCCTAAATACTTCTCTTTGGCATAGTTTTCAAGAAAATGAAATCTAACATAGAGACGGTTGAGATACAACAACGCTATAATAAGTATCTCATTTCCACTACATCGGGAATCATGCTTCACATTTTTATAATTGTGAGATCTTACGAGTATATTCGTAATCTATTACGTCTCCGTATATTATCTCCATTTGATGGCGTGCGGACGCTTCAGGCTTCGCCCTCCGCGGACCTCGGCCTCCAGCCTCGGCACTTATGGCTTTGTTTTAAAAAAATTGAAATAGCTCTTTAATGGCGGCCATATTTAAGAATTGCAAAAATATATTTTGACCACTAATTATTTATTATCAAACAACCTTAGAAATCTTTTCGTGCCAATTTTCAGTCCTAGTACACATAGTTTTTTCAATAGCCATTTACATAAAAAAAATACGGCTATATCGAAAAACGGCAGAAACAAAATTTTTACCCCAAATTGGGATTGAAGTCATGCCATTTTTAGTTGAATCAGAAGTAATTTTTATCTACCGCCAAAAAAGTTTGTATATATTGGATATTGAAAAATGGCGAAAAATAAATTTCGACCGCAAATTATTATCAAACACCTCTAGTTCTCCTCCTCTACCTACACCTACTACACCTCTAATTTTTATTAATTGTTGAATGGCGGCCATGTTAAAAAATGGCGTAAAACCATTTTTGATCACAAATGATTATCAAGCATTCCTAGAGATCCACACATGTCAATTTTCAAAGGGATCAGAGCATTTTTTTTCTGCCGCCAACGCTTCTATGGCGGCCATATCTGAAAATGGCGAAAAACCAATTTTGACCACAAATTATTATTCGGAGACTTCTAGAGGCCTCCGCATGCCAATTTTCAGCTGAATCAGAGCAAGTCCGTTTTGCAGCTACTTTTGACAAAGAAAACGCTTATATATGACAACCATATTAAAAAATGGCGAAAATAAACTTTTGACCCCAAATTATGGTTAAGGACTCCTAAAGACCAATTATTATCAGCCGGATCGAAGCAAGTTTTTCTTCGGCAGCTATTTTGAATTCGCCATCTTGCTTTTTTTAACCCAGGCAGTTGACTACTATTAATTTCTATGACATTCCTTCAAGCACCTCCTACCTATCTCTAATAGTTTCAGTGATAAGAGACTTTGAAATTTGTATGGCGGACATATTATTTATTCGAATTTCGAACATTTTTTACTTCTGGCTGAAATTGACCAGGGTGTACCTCATAAAAGTGCACAAATATTCCCTACATATATTATAGTTTTTGCAGGTCGTTGATCACTCTTTCATATTTTCCACATTTAGGTCTTCTCTTATTTGATTCTTTGCATTGGAATCTATCCGCGTACAACGGTATAAATATCTTTTTTCCACCATATCGGGAAGTATGCGTTCTATTTCTATCAGTGAGTAAGAACTTGTAGCTTTTATATACAGGATGATTTTTTAGTCATCGTCCAAATTTTTTCCAGCCGCTAGGTATCATTCAAAGACTCCATTTTCGAAAAATAATTGATAGGTCTATTTTCAAAATGAAAATATTTATTCCGAAGTAATACTCGACAAAAATTGGTTACCAATTTACACTATTATTATTTACTACGACTATGCGTCTATGAATGGATGCCATACGCTAACCGCGCGGATTCTCCAATCATACGCCAATCAATGCAAAATGCCGCCACAGCCGCCGCCCGCGCCGAACGCTATTGGCGGCTGTCACTTCCTTCAGTCGTCACACGTCCGCGTAGCGCTTCGTACGTGTGTGCAACGCTATCTCGCTATTGAAAACGCATTCACGTGTCACTATGTATACAAACCGCGAGTACTTTGAAATGATTAAGTGCTATTTTATAAGTGATGAAAGCCTAAACGGAGCCCAGAGACTATACGAGTCAGAGAGCATTCCTCGCCTTCGCAATTATGGAATAGCAAGTCTTACAGTCCCCAACCGCCAAACGTTTCTGCATGTCATACAGAGGCTTTTAGACCATGGCCAGTTTACGACGCCTTCACACGCCCAAGGACGTGGTAGGCCGCGACTGTCCGTGGAAATCGAAGACGAAATCTTCGATTTTTTCGAGAGAGATCCAAGACGAAGTACACGTGATGCAGCTCGACGGTTCAACGTTAGCCAATACGCTGTGTGGAAGCTGCTCAACACCTCTGGATTGCACCCTTATCACTTTCAAAAAGTGCAAACGCTAAATGAAGCAGACGCGCTGCCTCGTCGAGTTTTCTGCGAGTGGCTGATCGCACACCCCGATGCGGTCATTTCATGGACTGATGAAGCCCTATTCACACGTGTGGGGCTGTACAACCAACATCATGAACATTGGTGGTCGTATCGCAACCCGCACATGATAAAAGACAATTATCACCAAGTGCGTTTTAGTGCAAATGTGTGGGCCGGGATGGTCGGTGATAAAATTCTAGGGCCGTATTTTATTGAGGTGCGGCTGACCGGAGGCACCTATCTCAATATGCTACAAAGCATAGTCTCTGATTTGATGGACGACGTACCGCTAGCCCTCATTAACCATCCTGATTTTTATTATCAGCATGACGGTGCACCGCCACATTACGCTATCGACGTGAGGAATTATTTAAATATGGAATACGGGAATCGCTGGATCGGCCGCGGGGGTCCCGTTCCATGGCCACCCAGGTCACCAGACCTCAAACCCTGTGACTTTTTTTTGTGGGGCGAAATTAAACGCCGCGTGTATGTGGAGGAGGCCCAAAGCCTCAACGAATTGAAACTAAAAATTGAAAGTGCATTTGCACAAGTGAAAAGTGACACTACAGTGCTGAACAAAATACAAGACAATATTCAAAATCGTGCAAGAATCTGCTTGGAGAGGAATGGTTTACATTTTGAGCAATTATTAAAATACTGTAAAGTTAAGGAAATTTTATTTAAGGTATAAGCTAAGGTAATTTTTATTTGATTTTAATTAAATGTACATAAGTTGACTCAAATTTTTTAAATACGCCTTATTGCAAAAGGCATGGCCTGCTTTTATTTTTATACTTCTGTGTACGTTACGAGTGCGGACTACATTTGTCGTAAATCGATGTTTTGTTTAAATTTATTGATATTATTATAAAATGTTTCTAGTTCACTAATAAAAAACACCACGTGCGTAGATAACAAAAGGGCGATGGGAAAATTCTTTTTTTAATTACTTGCTAAATACTAATTCGTTACAATTCATCGTAGGAAGCGAACCTTTTATTTGTTTGTCTCACAAACAAAAGTAAAGATTATTTTCTTTTGTTCTCAACACATGGTAAAATTTTTAGTGACTTTGAAATTCAATTTTCAATTATTTTGTAATAATATCATTAAATTTTGTCAAACCTCTAAAACAATTTACTTATAAATAACTTCCGCTCTCGTTTTCGTGCGTTAATGCAACAAAATCTTGACTTGAATTCGAATTAATTGTCTACATTCTAAAATAACATCACAAAAGCCTTTTGTAACTTGACGGTCCTAAGCCCGTGAAAGTATGAAGGGAAAATTTGCAACTTATGTATTTTATCAATGACGCGGGGGGTGGCCTAGCGCGCATATCGAGTAGGCTGTCCACACGCGCGCAATTTTTTAAAACAATTTTGCGATGGCATATCTTAATTTTAGTATTGATTTACACTAAAAGGAAAATTTGCGCATGTTATATTTTCACTAAAGATCATAATATGAAAGTTTGGACGATGACTAAAAATTCACCTGTATAATAATGTCAATTTCCTGTCGCTTTCTTTCAGTAGAAGTTACTTTGAACTAAAATTCATTGCTCACGAACAGAAATTATAAAGTTAAAGTTTTAAAATCTGAACGACGTTGTCGGAAACTTGTTTAAGATTTCATTGCTTAAATTAAAATAGTGTGACATTATCTCTAACTTGTTGCATCTCCTTGTATAGGATATTCACTATAGTAATTGTATGACTGTAATTTATAGAAAGCTTTCATTTTTCAAAAAAGTTTTCTTATTTTTATTTTTTTTATAACATCAAGTGATGGGATGAACCAGTCGTGCGCCTGATGGTAAGCTACACGCCTGTCCATGACAGATACAGTGCCACTCAGAGCTTTAAATTGTAAAGATCTGAAGGGCACTACCACTGCGCCCGTGACCTTGAGACATATGTTGACAAGTCCTATGCGTCTGTAATTTCACCAGCATTCTTGCCCTTCAAAACCGGAACACAGTAATGCTGACATTACTGCTTGGCGGCAGAAATAGGTAAGGTACTACCCTGGACGAACTCTTTCACAGGGAGCTCTACTGCTTCTCAATCTATCTACAAAAAGACATTGCGCATTTTGCATACGCTCGGATTGCCGACATTTTCGCTTTTATTACATCAATATAAATATTTATCTGATCGCCGTAATGTGAATTCATGTCGATAAGTGTGGTGACTCCTAGTAGCAGCAGCGCTCCTTGTGAAACAGTTCGTTCAGAGAAGTACTGCCATCTATTTCTGCCTGCTATTTCTGCCGCCAAGCAGTAATGTGAGCATTTTTGCGTTCCGGTTTTGAAGGGTAAGGGTGCTGGTGAAATGACAGGCACAATGGGACTTGTAAACTTATGTCTCAGGGTGATGGGTGCAACGGCGGTGCCACTGCAACTGTTATGGATAAGCGTGTCGATTACTACCAGACCCACGACTTGTTCGTCCCGTGTGGTGAAATTGAAACAAAATAGCTATGCTTGATAAACAACTGTTCAGCTTCTTAAAGGTCATCAGCTTTCTCCAGTTAGCATAGAAATTTCAGTCATAAAATGAATTGCCCGATCGAGTTGAAATTCGCTATACATTTTATTCTTTAGAAAACAGTCTGCAGACTACCCAAATTCTCCACTACTTACAGTAGACCTATCGTGTTTGGTCTCATGAAGTTGGTCTCGTCGATTTGGTAATTTACAGACAATTACTTTTAAACCGATTTAAAAAAAGGAGGAGGTTATCTTTTCGACTGTATGTATATTGCGCGATAACTTCGGCATTTGTGAATCGATTTTGATGATTATTTTTTTGTTTAAAAGAGGGTACCTCAGTAGTGGTCCCATCTAAATTTGAAGAAAATATTACCACATAACCCTGCACTAGGGAAACCCTGTGTCGCGGGTGCCATGGACACACACATAGACAACCACAAATTACACCCAAACTCACAAGAGAAATAAATGAGGCAATACAAATAACTCTCCCGGCCCGGGAATCGAACCTGAGACCTTTGCGTGGCAGTCGCGGCATAGTAACCGTTCGGCCACGGGGGCAGTTAAAATTCCACCACTAAGGGTGGCAAACTACGGGATGAATGAGATTATTTATTTAATTTATTATTATGGTTAGATTATTGACGTACACTGTTTCGTAAAGCGTATTTTTATTTAATTTAAGTTTTAATAAACTGAATGTGAATATTACAATAAAAATACTTTTCGCTGTATACTGACACTGAGTATCATTAATACTCAAACATAGTACTCCATTGATAATGTTTAAGCACATAGAACAGCAATAAACATGGAACGATAATAGATAGGCTTTGGTGTCCGTCTGTCTCAATAAATTTTCTGCGAAAATAATACTTTCCGATTAATTTTCAGTGAAGAATTGAGTGCAACTATTCATGTTTTTCTATGTTTTAGCAGTATTCGTTTCTCTTTCTTTAGCATCCCTACTAGATATTTAAAATTACTGTCTGATTTAAAATGTTATGCCGTTTTGTATCGTAACAGAAAAATAAGGCTATAATTGCACCGGACTTTATGGGTTAACAATTCTTACGTAAAGTACAGAGCAACCCACTAGTACTAAAGGCTCGTTAATGAGGCACCGTAGCTCTTCAATTTTTTTCCCTCTCTTCCTTCACATCAAAAGTTCCCCTTTGCGAAATGTTAACGAGAATTTCCATGTTAATTGCCCTCACCCCCGGAATATATAATTGCATATATTGTTTCTCTTGTTCAACGACGGGAAGTGGGAAGAGATGTTGTGATTATTTGTGCTCCCTAATTAGAGCTTAGATAAGAAAACTCCTTTAATGAAATTGGGTAAAGTTAATTTTCCGGGTCTTGTTTGGTTTAAAGTACTTTGTTAATGTTGTTGTTCTCCATACAATGTCTTTGTTACTAGATTTCGTACCCGAATATGTCAGTGTGCCGGAGTCCCTTTTTGATCGGGACAGCGATAAAGAATATTCTATCTAAGTAGGTATAATACGGTATGGTGCAACGAGCTGGTTGGTGTCTCCAACTCTAGGTATGCCTATTTTGCGTGTGAGCCCAAGCATCTCCAGGAATCTCAGTGTATTCCTGGGTCTGCTGAGTAGTACGGGAAACGATCGCAGCATTCCAAGGTATGTAGTGCCCACCCTGGAGTGGGATGTATACGGCCATTTCCTTCCACTCCATGCACGCTCGCATAGAGGACTGTTTGTGATACGTAAATTGAAAAAGTAGGGGAAAGTATGGGATATTGGACCAGCAACTAAATCGGACCAGCCTCATATCTCAAAAAGTATTTTTGTTATTGTTTTATTGGCATAACCCAGCGATATTCGTCTAACTTCATTGCATATTGGCCATGTTGTTTTATTGTGATATTGAACGTTTGCGTTTTGTTTTGAAAAATCTTTTTTTGAAATTTTGGATGTAAATTCCATAGATCCGCGCTAAGAGTGTAGTTCACTTAAAGGTAACCGTATAGTGTTTGTAATTTTCAGCATATAAGTGTAATTTATCTACAATCAACTTATTATATGTAATAGATTTGTTTTTAGAATATAACAATGCTGTTGGTTAAAATGGACCAAGAGTGTGAAATGTATGGATGTTCAAATGTAAAAGACATAACCATGATAAGAGCTTCCAAGCTGATTGAACATAGTGTGCGCGGTTGCATAATCCGAATCAAGAAGCATGTACTCAAAATTCTTACATTTGCGATGATTGTCTTATGTGAAGAGCTTATTTTTTTATTAGTTCGTTTGTTACCTAGGCTAATTATTATGTATGTTATATTTTGTTTCATTGTAATTTTTTATTTGTTTTACTTCAAAGCATATTGAAGTTCGGTACCAATTAACATTTATTAAAAAAAGTGACTGACAGATAGACCTATATATACTTAGTAGCAGTAGAGCTCCTTGTGAAAGAGTTCGTCCAGGGAAGTAGTGCCAACTATTTCTCCCGCCAAGCAGTATTGTGAGCATTACTGCGTTTCGGTTTTTGAGGATGATGGTGATGGTGAAATTACAGGCATATGGAACTTGTAAACTTATGTCTCAGGGCGCAGTGGCAATGATATCAGATCTTTGTAATTTAAAGTATTGAGTGGCACAGCAACTGTTATGGACTTACCACCTTTACAACTTATGTTTCAAGGTGACGTGCGTAGTGGCAGCGCCCCTTAGATCTTTACGATTTAAAGTTCTGAGCGTCACGGCTTGTTCGTCCCATTGCTTGGTATAACAAAAAAAGACTATTCTTCCTAAACACTTAGATCAAGTTGTTTGTGTCTTTTAAAATAATCATAGATCCCTTAATTCATTACAGTTCATAACTCAAAAATAGGAAACAGCTCAACAGGAAATTAAGGAACACATATTGGCTATGGATAAGTTGTTAAATTTATGTAAATATAACAATGATAGATTTGATTCTTTAACAAGCAATCACATTTGTAACTGTGAACAAACAAAAACACAATCTTCCTCGCCCGTATGTGTCACTGATCCCTTTCTATTGCTAGTGCAGAAACCTTGTATGGAATTAAAAAACGTCTCCTTGTCAGTAGCTAGCTCAAACTGAATTCAAAATAATATTATTATGTACAGCGATGAAATGGGTAAAAATATAGGTTTTCATGGTCAGTCAACCGTGACCATGGGACCTGTAAAGGGCCCGAAGCGTCGGTTTGTTTAAAAAAACAAACATACGCGATTTAAATCCGGAAAAATAGTTTCATTTCCTATATAGGTTTACAACTTAACCAACTAGGACTTAAGAAACATTTGCATGCCAGGTGCAACTTACTGTAAAATACTAGATAGCATTTTGTCAAGTAAAGTTGAGCGAAACACTACATTAATAATATTAATTGGCAGAAGAGGAAAATCTAACAAAAAAGATTTAATACAATATTTTTCACAATTAAATAATTTAATTAATATAAAATAAATTATTTTGTTCGTGTGTATTGTACTATATATACTATTAATTTTATTAGTAAATATTTTTAATTATTTTTATTATAATTTTGACTAAAGATATGCATTATCTTACTAGTTATTTTAGGGGACAGATAGCAAAGTTGCTATCATATTATATTGATAGTTCAGCCAAATCGTTGGCTACCAGACCGGCAGCTTCTATTGAGCAGTCCATTGATATAGGTCAGTTTATTGACATTAATCAATTTGTTAAAAATAATTCAATTTCTAATTATTTAAATTAATTAATAAGACATAGGAG
This sequence comes from Hyposmocoma kahamanoa, assembly GCF_003589595.1. NCBI lineage: Eukaryota > Metazoa > Arthropoda > Insecta > Lepidoptera > Cosmopterigidae > Hyposmocoma > Hyposmocoma kahamanoa. Next base: position 14,507,955 of record NW_020654289.1, read on the forward strand.
AAATACTCTTGCAATACAGTGACAGTAAAAAACCAATATAAACTCATAGAAATGAAATAAATTGTATATTACACTTGTGCACCAAAATATTCAAGGCATGAAAGGCAAAGAGTTAGAAATAGAATTATTTATTAACTGCAATAATATTGATATTCTTTGTATTATTGAGCACCATTTTTTATCTAAACATCAGTTCATGTTTAGCTTTGACAAGCACCAAGTGGCTAGTTCGTTCAGCAGAGAAAAAGCTATTCATGGCGGCTCTGTAACTCTTACTAAAAATAATAAAAATAAATAAATCAAAGAATGTTCAGATATTGTGAGCCTATCTATTGAGCGGACGATATAGGTATCCTGCATAGAGCTTGAACGACTTGTTGTATTAAGCATGTACTGACTCCATCATTCATCTTACGAATTATTTGAAAAAAGATTAGATGAAGTTTTAGGCAAATTAAATAATTAAATAAATTGCTGTTTGTGGTGATTTCAATGTTAACTTATTAGAAGATTCCAGTGCTAGCAGTAGGCTCATATCATTTTTCCAATGTTATAATCTTGTGAATCTTTTCTTGGTGCCTACTAGAATAACTTCTACTAAAGCCACTTGTTTAAACAACATTTATACTAACGCCGTACCTAGTAATAAACCTATTTTATAATATAAATTAACGTCTGATCACTGCGGTCAATTGGCCACTTTTAATATAACTGTTGATAAAGTGGCAAAAAAAGGATATCACATGTGTTCCGATAATTAAAGGTCGACTTAAAGTTTATAGCAATAACGTAATGCTTAAACTAACTGACATTCCGTACGTTAACGATCCCAATAAATTGTATAATTCAATTTTCAACATAGTGAAACCTGAAAGTGATAATGTTTTTAAATTCAAATTCATAACCATTTATAATTCATTGAAATTTAGTGATTGGGCGACAGTGGGAATTCATAAAAGTAGACAAGGGCTATATGATCTTGAAGATGAAAGGACCTATAACACTAGTAACAGTTTTAATTTTTGTATTAGGAAGTATTCGAATCCTGGATTTCTCAGTTCCTGAGACCCGTGAAATGTAACATCCCCTTACAGGATGCAGGAGTTTACAAGCTTGACTGTGAGTGCGGTCTCTCTTATATTGGACAAACAAAGCGAAGTATTTGTACCCGCGTCAAAGAACATATAGCTGATGTCAAACACCGTCGCGTAAACAAGTCTGCAGTCTGCGAGCATGTCATGGATAAACCTACACATTCAATGAAGTTTGACAAACCCCAGGTCCTTGCAAAAGAAGTCCGTTATCTGCCCAGGATGCTGCGAGAGGCCATTGAAATTAAAAAACATCCTAATTTCAACAGGGAAGATGGTTTCTCCGTACCACCAGTTTGGGATCCAGTATTTTCTCTAATGAAAAATCCCAAACAGACATAAGACTGCAGTACTAATTAATATGTTTTAGTTTATTCTAATTTCTATTAATAATTAATAATAAATTAAACTTAATAAAAATTCATTCAATAAAATAATTTGTAAAACTTAATGTAGCGTAAATTGGAATGTTTTCTTTGTAAAATTAAAAATAAGGTATTTAATTAATAACTATTGTAACTATAGTGAAAAAATAGGGTGGTTTGCATTAATATTAGACATAACTGGTTGAAGACTGTACCACCTCAGTCAACCGTGACCATGGGACCTGTAAAGGGCCCGAAACGTCGGTTTGTTTGAAAAAACAAATATACGCGATTTAAATCCGGAAAAATAGTTTCATTTCCTATGT
>NW_020654289.1:14529736-14540380 GCF_003589595.1 Hyposmocoma kahamanoa
GAACGACAATTCTTTTAAGTAGTTACGAAATCTGGTGGTAAGCAAAACGCCTATCCATAACAGTTGCAGTGAAACTCAGAGCTTTAAATCGCAAATATTTGCGGGGCACTGCCACTTAGCCTGTCGCCGTGGTTTCGTTCCAATCAGTACCTACGCGGGCCATTTGATACCATGATAGATTGAATAGCACAGGCAGAATAACGAACAATTAATATATAGCAAAATATTTATTTATAATATTTTTGTACAATATTTTATATTGTATAAACGCTAACAACCGCATATGAAAACGAATGAGATTTTCGGAGAGCTTTTTTGTGAGGGTGAAGTATTAAATAACATTTCATTATTAATATTCATATTTCTCAGGTTGTGATCGGCGAATAATCGGTAATTGGTAAGGGATACATGTAGCGGGAGTCATCAGCAGCAGCTATTAGTGTTATTATTTTCATATGGTTGATTAAAAAATATAATTTTTCAGTACCAGTGAGTATTCCAGAGTCACCTGCTATATTTTTTACAGGAAGCTTCCTTTCCTGTTGACGTATCTCGGTTTCCATTCGAATAGTCTCACGTTTAATTTTGTACCAATTATGTTAATTGAGTTGTATTGAGATATGTTACATGCCATACTACGGGTATTGACGGCAGTTGTAAATTAAAATTACGATTTAATAAAAACACAAAGAAAATAAACATTTTTCAGAATTGTATTAACAATTACATGACAATTATGTATTCTAATTTTTATATCGTGTAGATGACGATAGCGCAATGTGCGAAAAATTTGCATTGGCTTATGCACATTGATTTACTTTGTTAATTGTAAATTTAAAAGTGAAGTAATATTTAAAAAATGAGGGAAGCAGCGATTTAATGGTATATGTCAATAAAAATGTGTTTTAGAAAATTATCCTTATTTTATGAAAATAATTAAATGCTAAATAAGTAATAAACAATGCTATCAATGCAGCCGTGGTATATTAGTGGTTGACCTACCGCTTTTCAAGCAGAGGACGTGGTTTCGGATCCGGGCTCCTCATCATCCCGAACCTACAGTGTAAACTGTTAGGTCACCAAAGTCATCAAATCACATGTGCACATGATAATCAAAACCACCCTTGTGTCAGCTCCAATATCCATTCATCTCAATATCCGAATGCCCCTACCATGGCTGCCAGACGCCATTTTTATTCTTTAATCAATCGTGCTCGTCAAATCGATAACAATTTTCAATAAAGTGGCCATCTTGAATTATTGATTACAGCGTAAGCGTTTAAAATTCATACATACATAACTAGGACTGTAACCTTAAATAGGTAACCCACAATGTAGGACCCTTGGTGTAATTTAGTAGCAATAGAGTTCCTTGTGAAAGAGTTCGTCCGGGGAAGTACTACCACCTTACCTATTTCTGCCGCCAAGCAGTAATGGTGAAATTACAGGCACGTGGGACTTGTCAACTTACATATGTCTGGGGTGACGGGCGCAGTGGCAGTGCATCTTTGCGTTTTAAAGCTCTGAGTAGCATTGAAACTGTTATGAATTGTTACGTGTCGCTTACCACCAGGACCACCACTGGGACCTGTTTGTCCCGTCACTTGGTATTATAAAAAAAAAAATAAACCGAAATTAAAAAGTAAACGCTGTTGGATGACGATATCGTTTTAACTCGTAATGTTCTGAATAGCTCGGAAAGCGCCCTTCGATTCGAGAACGATATCCAATCGAATGATTCGGTTAAAATGTCGAAGAGTTCGATATATAGAATTTTTTCCAAGCGTTCGCTCTTTCTATTAATAATTAACTACGTGAGTTATCCGGTAGTTTAATTATATTTGTGTAGTTTGGGTAATTTAGTTACTTTGGTGTACTTCCTTGCAGTTTGACGATCTTTGTAGCCGAGTGTTTGTAAAAAAAGAATAAATAATTCATTTATTACTTTTCCACTCGCTACATGGTCTTTATTATTCGTATACTACTGAGGTTTATTAAACATATCGCAGTGGCAGTGCCTCTCAGATCTTTGCGATTTAAAGCTCTGAGTGGCACTGCAACTGTTATGGACAGGCGTGTAGCTTACCATCAGGCGCACAACTTGTTCGTCCCGTCACATGATATTATAAAAAAAAACCCAGAGTGGCTGACCACCTACAAGGTGGACCGATGACCTGGTGAAAGTTGGGGGAATTCGCTGGATGCGAACAGCACTGGACCGGTCTTTGTGGTTCTTTGGGGGAGGCCTATGTTCAGCAGTGGATGTCTTTCGGCTAAAATGATGATGATTTTGATAAAAACAATTTATGGTCTCTAAAATACTTTCCTACGTTTCTAACGGCTTTGGATTTCCCTTTGAATTGGTTATTATGGATTGGTTATTTTTAATTAGAATAACTCGCAATTTTAATTAATAAAGCAAACAATGTTTGTTGTACCATATTTGAATATTTGCACAAATTGCTTTGTTTCCACATACTATCAATGAAATGTAATGTACGCATTATTTAAATTCGCAGAACAGAATAGATATGTTATTCAGTTATAACGAAGTGATTTCGGATTAAATGAAATAATCCAATGGCGAAAAAGATTTTGAAATATAACGGCCATGATTGAACAACTAGAGAAAGAGACAAAATTAACTACGTGTAAGTAGCTACTTATAACTGTGATAATAAGGCCTAGTGATAAAAGCTACAAACCATTCAAACTAATATTATAATGACAGTAACACTGTCTGTCTTTTATTTTTTCACGCGTAAACCGTTGAATCAAATTTGATAAATTGGTATACAGAGAGATGAGACCTAGGAGAAGGACACAATCGCAAAAATAAATCTTAAAAGGACTGAAATAGGTTATGGAAGTTTAAAAACTATGAAAATTAGTATAGTACTTTGAGTACCCAAAGTCCTTATCTACGCAGACAGGCGCGGTTACCATGCAATGGATATACCAAGCCGTTCAACAGTTGTGAACAATCGGATCTATTCATACAGACACCTACAAACAGGAATCTGCTTATATCTATAGTGTTTCTATAGATATTATGATTATTGATGTTCAGGGGAGAACGCAGAGATGGGGGAACATTTATTACCTATATAAGCATCGTTGGGTTTGTGCGTGATACTAGTACATTTGTCTGCTATTTTGATTGCACCTTCAAAATTAATGGTCGTGGGTGTATCGAGGAAGTAGTGTTTCAAAATCAAGAAGAAAATGTGCATAGTTTTCGTTTCGCAAAGAGTTCTTCCAGGTAAGTATGTAAGTAAGAACGTTAACTATTTCTGCTGCCAAAAAGTAATGCTCACATTACTGCGTTCCAGTTTTGAAGGGTAAGAGTGTTGGTGAAATTACGGGCATTCGTATGCCCAACACTCTTACCATTAAATCGATAAGCCTCGTGGCTTATCGATTTATGTCTCGGAGTGACGAGTGCAGTGGCAGGGCCTCTTAAGTTCTTTGAGATTTAAAGCTTTGAGTGGCACTGGAACTGCTATGAATAGGTGTGTCGCTTACCGCCAGGCGCACGACTTGTTCGTCCCGTCACATGGTACCATAAAAGAAAAGTAAAGTTAACTAAATATTTACATATTTAGTTAAATGTTAATTGATTACTAAAACAATTAAACCATTACAATTTTGCAAAATAAACTTGTCAAGATTGATAAAAAGTATAGTGCGTTATAATCTTTTTTAAAGAAAGCAAAATATAGTTCTATTCATCCTGTAATATTTTAAACCATTTGTACAATTCAGATGTCATTTTCTTAAATGCCTTTTTTATTTCTTCTAATAGATTATTATAAACAGAGTTTTAGGTCAATTCTTTAATTATGAATTCGAACAGATTAAATACAGACATTGAAAAGAAAAAAAAGACATTTTTTTCATAATAATCATAATAATCGTCACATTTCTCATTATTTTTAACACCGCCCTAGACTCAGTAGACATGTGAAAGACCTTAATTAAGAAGACGGCCGTAACGTTTCAAGAAGCTTGCCTACAGTAAAGAAATACGCGCCAAAGAATAAAATACATTTTTGCAGACGTTGTTCATGGTATTTATTCTGTTAAAACTTGTTTATTTCATATATATCGCGAAGAAGGCATAATCCATCTTCTTTTCTTTCTGTTAGTGAGTTTGATTGACAGCTCTGCATATGTTTTTCTATACTTGTTGATTGTGTAATTATTTCTATCTACGCCAGCAATATGCCAGTGTCTCTTTGCCTTGGATTTTGGAAAGGATTTTTACAAGGTGATTAGCAATAAATGTGCTTGATGTGTCGGGGTTTTGTAGCTCGGAAAGATTGAGAAACGCTACCGCTGTTTTAAATAGATAATTTCTAAAACAAAGAAACAAATCTACAAAATGTTTCGTTGGAGCGCGAGACATTAAATAGATGGGAAACTCTCCGCCTCTCGATTGGAACTCTTGCTGAAAGTTTATTAATTAATCGATGTCGCTTACCTTCCCTTTAACTTTGCATTGTTAGTTGGACGTGATAAATGATATTTTAAAAGAAATGAAATTAATTGCAATGGAAACAAAAAAAGCATTGGCTCGATTATTCAAATCAACCAAATCACGGCAATAAAGGGAATACAAAAAAAAATATATATCACAATATCCATTAGCAGTAGAGCTCCTTGTAAAAGAGTTCGTCCAGGGAAGTACTGCCACCTTACCTATATCTGCCGCCAAGCAGTAATGTTAGTATTACTGCGTTCCGGTTTAGAAGGGTAAGGGTGCCGGTGAAATTACAGGCACATGGGACTTGTCAATTTATGTCTCAGGGTGACGGGCGTAGTAGCAGTGCCACTCAGATCTTTGCGATTTGAAGCTCTGAGTGGCACTGCAATTTAACAGTTGTGTAACTTAGCTTAGACAGGCGTGTAGCTTACTATCAGGCGTACGACTTATTCCTCCCGTCATTTGATATTATATAATAATCTTACAAGATTTACATTTTTATGTGTTTACAATTACATTATCTTTTTAACCGAGCGTGCATACCGTTCTCGTCCACATTTTCCATCACTTTTCTCATCACGTTCCGCTTTTCCATCACTTTCTATCTGGTAAGATTATGGAGAAACCTGTCTTAAATATATAAAAAAAGCAATAACGCCGATTGGTTACCCGGTGAATGCTCAGATCTCCTTTGGGACCATTACACTTATTTCCTCATATGATGTATGTCGTTGTGACTAAATAAGTATTTTGAATAATAATTTTGACGCATAGTTTATATTTGAATATACGTGAAATCTGATAAATCATCTGTATGTAGCATATCGATATTTCCACGTCTATTCCAACAAATTGAAGCGCCGGGATTACTTTGATGTAAATTGTATCACAGAACTAGAGAACGGTTTCCGGAGGCTCAAGTTCTCAACAAAATTATCAATATTCTGAAAGCTGTAGATTCCAAAGCGCGGTTTTACACCCAAACTATTCAATACTAACCCATTGTCCTTTACATAACGATAAAAGAAAATATACATTTCATCCCTAGGTCGTTTCTTACGACATCCACAGAAAGGTTGGGTGACCACACAGCTTAAGTGATTATCTATAAGCGTTTGTATACTTTTACTGTAAAAAACCAGTGGAGAATTTTAGGTTCACAGTGCTTCTACCATGAGATTACAGTGACAGTATTCGCTTGTGACCGCGTAAAATGTTTATACACAAAATGTTGTTTCTTTTTTTTATAATACAAGTGACGGGACAAATAGTCGTGCGCCTGATGGTAAGCTACACGCCTGTTTATAACAGTTACAGTGCCACTCAGAGCTTTTTTTTTTGCCACAGATCTGAGGGGCACTGCCATTGCGCCCGTCACTTTGAGACATAAGTTGACTAGTCCCATGTGCCTGTAATTTCACCAGCACCCTTACTTACCCTTCAAAACCAAAACATGGCGGTAAATATAGGTTAGGTAAAGGTTACTTTCCTGGACGAACTCTTTCACAAAAAGCTTTACTGTTACTATACGATACTCTGCATATAGAGTGCGTTAGTCGAGATCTAAAGGCGCTTGACTGGTGTGTTTGTTGTCTTTTTACCTCAACTGACAAAGCTCAAACTGAAGCTGTGAGTTATCAGAGAGGGTATGTACCCTTTTCTTTTTATTTTAAATAAAATTATGAAGGTTGTTTTTCTATTTATCCCAAATTGTTCGTAATACCTTGTGCACCTACTTGGAACTTACATATACTTGGCTTAATATTATATCTTTTCTATAGTAGCGTAACGCCTTTGATGTTCGATGATGCCGCCCGTGTATGCACTTATGCTGTCATATGCACATATGCAAGGGTTGTCACAAATTAGAAAATGAAATTGATAATAAATCAATCAAGAAACAATTAATAACGTAATTATTTGTTAGTAATGGTAGACAAGTAATAAGTAATGTGTTGCACAGTAAAAAGTTTACGTGACATTTTATTTTTTGATGATTTTTGGATTTTAATTTTCTATTATTTATTTTACTTTATAATGTATTCGCATTCGTACGAGCGATTTAATCATATAAAATGGAAGAAACATGATCTTATTTAAATTCGTTTTTAGTAAAACAAATAATTTATCCAACATGTTGTATCGTAATCGTAACCGTTATATTTCAACGTCGAATTACATCCGTACAGTTTGTGTTCGCCATCATATACACATACAACGATTTTCGTAGAATTCGTTGAAAGTATTAATAGATAAATATTTTATGTCACCTTTGAACCATAGTATAAGACAAGTACGGTAACTCGATACAAACGTAACAGCTCGGTTTATATGTGTGTGCGCGTGAGGCGCGCGGCAGCCCGGCTTGTTTGACAGCGTTAATTTAAATGCTGGCTATGAATCGGTAAAGCAAACTACGTATGGTCAATTCAATAAAATCTTAATGCCTTATCTCGACCTACTTTAGTTGAATGATAACACCCGCCAGCGTCTTCTGCTACTTTTTGTTAAGTAAGTTGTATCCATTGTACAATAAAAAAGTGGCTGCAGAAATGCGTTCTTCATATGACATTTTCGAATGGCAGCTCAAATTCGACTTATATCTGAGAACATGCCACCACGGCCGTAGACCCGAAGCGGCCCGGACTTGCTTGTAGCGCGAGCTTGCATGCTTGCTTGCTTGCAAATCGCCGTGACACGGCGTGTCTTTTGAAATCACGGGCCGTGAGAAGTCAGTATTAGAGCTCGATCCCAAAACTAAGCGTGTTTTTGGCCAATCTGGCCGCGGCGCGTCCACGTCCCCACCGTTGCTTCGCGCAAGTACATTCTTTTGCAGTAAATTATCTTAATTGTATTAAATGCAACGTGTTCAGAATACTTTTATAACTTTATATTATGTCCTTTATTTATACATTACAATTTTAAATAACTTATTAGTAAAAGTCGATAACTTTACTACATTCAGTGCTAGTCTAGACTCGGTTTGGTGTATGACGCCTGTAAATACGTGATTGTGACGTGGTGATTTAAAAGTACTAAATCAAAGTATCAGAAGTATAGTTGATATTTAGATCTATAGATTATTGTAATATGAATTTTAAACCCTATTCAAAAGAGCCGAAATTGTTATTATAGATTGAATGAGATTGAAATTTAATGAAATTATTGTTGTGTTAAATCAACTGAGTGTTGCTTATTTAATTCCCATTTATTTTAAAGCATCAAAGGTTATAATGTTGTGGCACCCAGTGTTCATAAATCTCAAATCGAGAGAGTTACTACTAAAACTCACTATCACTGTATCGGAATTTTCGTTCCAATGCTTATGCCAGTTACTGGCAGTGGTTGTTTCCATAATAGACCTCCCACCGTATTATAATGGTACTAATTTATCGTGCATAGTTTACATTGCCGCGGAACGCGGAACGGAATTAGAGCGAATTTTTGTAATGAAATTGTACATAGCATAATGAACGTTATCGTGTAACGTACAAACTAGACACGCTACGGTATTTGAGTATACTGCGGGAATACCTAAGACTGCACGATTTTTTGGCTCGTATTGTTTGTAAGTACATTATACAATTGACATAAAGTTCATTATACTATAGTTACAAAAACTCGCTGCCATTCCGTTCCCCGGTAATGTAAATTGAGACTTAGTCATTGAATACCTTGGGGTCGTTTCAAATTGGCGTAGTGACACGAAGCTGCGCTGCGTCGTATTGTGCTTTCGTTATTTTTCCAAGAAATGTACTCTTTATTTAGTATCACCCGTTCTATGTTATATTGGATATCGCAATTTGCGCAGGGTGCACCGCGGCGACACGACTCTGTTTGAAGAAGTATAACTTTATCGTGTAAAAGATAAAGATACTTTTTTGTTTTTTCTTATTATACTAGAACACCAAATTTATTTTAATAATATCTTACTATCTGTTAAAAGTTTATGATACCTATTACTTCTCGCTTAGCGAATTTGTGATCTTGCGAGAAATAAATATAGTAAACCATAGTTTATGTCTATGAATGTGTGCGTTATTATGAGCTTGTGGGAGTGTGTTTGTGCGTTTTTATCTTTTTTTTAAATGTAAATAACTGCAGTAACAGATTTTTTTGAAAAGCTTACCTGTGCCGAGAATCGAACTAGCTAAAAATGCAAAAAATAACATCACTATGTTATTGTACTAATTCACAAGATGAATGATAAGGATAAAATCCCTCCAGTAAATTTTGATCAATGTTTTTTTTTGAGAGATGCATAAACCCTTTCCACCGTGTTGTATATATGTTAATAAAAATTTCAATACAATAAGTATACAAAATGATAAAGAAAACGAACAAAGACTAGTACTAAGCAGTAATTTCCCAATTGAGAACAAACCTTACTTCTCAAATATTTCAAACAAAATCCAATTACTTTCCCGCAATGTCAATCACCGCAAATGCGAAATAGCTGAAGTTGATTAAGGTTATACAATAATATTAAAATTGGCAAACATTTACCTAAAACAATCGACAATATTTGGTGAGAAATGTCGGCTACATTTTCACCCTCATTTTTGTGAGATTGTCATAGAAGACATAGAAATGAGGCTCCAGTGACTGTTATAAATTATATTATAATATCTTTTCACTATAAAGAAAAACACGTCCTTTCTCATCTAATATATTTTTCACAATGGCGACCGCTCGACACCTTTCCTTTAATACCCTTTTATTTCGATGAAACATAACAAAGTAATTTAAAGAAATAATAATAATAAAGCACACACTCAAAGCCCCGCACTGGGAAACCCTGTATCGCGGGTGCCATGGACACACATAGACAACCACAAATGACACCCAAACTCACGAGAGAAATAAATGTAGGCCATACAAAATGTTCTCCCAGGCCGGGAATCGAACCTGGGACCTCTGCGTGGCAGCACAGCATGATAACCCTTCGGCAAAGGCTGTTATAAAAGGCAATTATATAATATATTATATTAGACAACATCACTTACATTGCTCTGATCCCAAAGTAAGTAACTAAAGTATTTGTGTTATGGAAATGTGAAACAACGACAGTACCACAAACATCCAGACCCGAGACAACATAGTTAAAGTTAGTTTTTCTACATTGATCCGACCGGGGACCGAACCTGGAACCTCAGAGATGGCGACACTATGAAAACTGGTGTGCAAATCACTCAATCACGTTGGTCATCGTCGTCATCATCAGGATATCACAGTCAAGGTGGCAACATACTATTCAAAGTCAACACAGTCCTTAAGTAAAAGAAGCATCGACACGATAAAAAGAAGAAGCTTAAGCGTCTTCAAAACTTTTTGCCTTTTAATTCTAAGATCTATTTAGCCCAATCTTTTATTTTACCCTTCGTAGAAAATGCTGATTCCTGCTATTTGGATGCTACAGAAGAGCTGCTAAATAAACTTGAATGATTACAAAATGTAAGTATCAGGTTTATATTTGGCCTTCGTAAATTTGACCGAATCTTACACTATCGCAGTCAACTCAAGTGGTTTCCCATTCGTGTCCGCAGGAATTTGCAAATTGTGTGTGTTCTATTCTTATAACTCTTCGTCTCCCGTGTATCTGAAAGAGCTTTTCAGCTTTCTCAGGTCTCAGGCCAATATCTTTTCAGCTCTCTCGTTAGTTCCCAGTTATCTTTTCCTTCCTTCAATTCCAGTTTTTATTCCCACTCCTTCACTGTTCATGCTGTCAAACTTTGGAACGCACTTCCTATTTCTGTTCACGAAAGTATATCGTTAGCTACTTTTAAATTAAGAGTTAAGGAGCATTATGTTATACTTATTCTGTTCCCTCAATTTTATAGGTACTATATTACGAAGTATGTATTTATCTAAGCATTTGTGCATAATATCTCAGCATGACTATTCACAATCTTCACAAAAGATGAATTTTAATAACTTCATAACATAGGAAGATATCGAACTCCCACTAAAACCATTATGCAAGAATTGACTCTAAATCATTACCATAAAAATTGGTGCTTAAAGTTACCTCTTTCTGTCAATATTGGAACAAATCAATATTTTTTATTATTGTTTATTGCACATAATATTACTAACATTAAACTATTATAAACTCTAGTTTATTTAATATAATACAATATTACTAACATTAAACTATT
>NW_020654289.1:14540390-14559738 GCF_003589595.1 Hyposmocoma kahamanoa
ATATAATACAATATTACTAACATTAAACTATTATAAACTCTAGTTTATAATAGTTTAATGTTAGTAATATTGTATTATATCATTTTGTTTTTTGTGCACGTAAGGTTATTGTAGTCATTTTGTCCTGTATTTAGGGGCTGCAGGAAGAAATTTGTTATAGAAATAAGCAGTACTTTTTGTTTATGTTTTTCTTTTATTAAATGTAATTTGTGCTCTTCCTGTGCAATAAACAATAATAAAAAATATTGATTTGTTCCAATATTGACAGAAAGAGGTAACTTTAAGCACCAATTTTTATGGTAACGATTTAGAGTCAATTCTTGCATAATGGTTTTAGTGGGAGTTCGATATCTTCCTATGTTATGAAGTTATTAAAATTCATCTTTTGTGAAGATTGTGAATAGTCATGCTGAGATATTATGCACAAACACACGATAGCTGTTCAAAATCATGTACAACAGATATTACGAACGGTGCAATTCATTCAAATAAATCAAGTTTTCTCAATTCATATAAGCTTATATTATATACTACGGGGCGCCTCCTTAGCCAAAGGCTTTCGTCACACTAGAGAGCATGTAAATGTCTATGTAATGTTTATTCGCTCGTATTTGTTTTCTTAGAGTCAACGTGTGCGTTGGTGTTAGCCTCGACCAAAAGTCCCAGAATGCTTAAAGAGTTTGAAAGTTATTATAATACGAATTTATGGTATCTAATTGAATAGGAAATGAAACAATTATTTCTGATATTTATTTTTTCAAATAAATAAAAGTTTTTAGCCTTTTACAGGTTCCATAATGTCCCTTTACAGATGATCATGGGACCTGTAAAGTGCCCGAAGGGTTTGTTAGGAAAAAATATATCGCCCACTTACCAGAGCAATGTGTTATCTACGAAGAACCGACATATATATAGATAACACGTTGTTCTGGCAAGCGGGCGCTATAGCGATTGAGATCCGAGAAAAATAGTTTCATTGCCTATGTGTAACACTCGCAGAAACCTAAGTTTAGTTTAGTTTAGTTTATGTCTCTCAACATTACAAATTTCATGCAAATACAATTAATTACATGTCATTTTATACCACTCTTCGAAAAGTGATCTTCAGTTTACAAAATAATGAGAAATAATTATATGTACAATAGTGTACATATACAAATCAAGATAATGAATGAAACTAATAAATAATTGAATTAAACGAACAATGTCACGTGTACTGTATACAGGAAATGTCAATATGGCTTCGAACATGAATTAATGCACAATAATACGGCGAGTGTTAAATTGATTAATAAATATAAATAATAATTTCATAAGGTACTTTGAATGTACTCTGTTACTGAGTAAAGGGACTTTTACAATAAAAGGTTCTTCAGTTTGCATCTGCACATTTCCTTACAACATTCATTTTATAGTTCGGCATGTAGGTGCTCGTAGTAGATCGGTCCTATAACCCGCGGGTTTTTCTCGTGTAGTGCAGTGTGACGCGATATGATCGGAGTTGTCCCGCACGACAGAGGCACGAAAGGAACCGAAATCTAATTGTATGTTTTTCTTTTAAAACACGGGACAAGAAAAGTTTGTAATTAAACTTTGTTTTCTCAAAGCAATAAATCAATCTTGCCGAATTTCCTATTAAGCGCTTTTGATAGTTAATTGACTGTAATTAATTTAACTTACTAATACAACGTTGCAACTGTCAATCCGGCTTGACTTGGAGATTTAATTTTTTTTTAAATTTGCATATCCTATGTTTACATGCATTTGTTGTACATCAAACACACTTAACTGAAAACTGTGGTCAGCTAAAGGGTTCAAAGACGTGAATATTTGGAAATACGGTGTATGAAAAAGAATAAACCAGTTGTTGTCGCACACTCACCGTGTTTCATTGAATTATTACAAAAATTTATTTATTATATGTATTAAAAAAAAAGGTAAATCGTGGTCATGTTATATTAGATATATACTAAGTTCGCAGAAGATTTACTTAAAAATATAAAAGGGGTATATAAAAATATCTCAAAACAAATATGTGGCTCGGACAGGAAAGCAGAGTCACAGATGTCATCAAAACGAACCTTAAGTGGCGGTGAGCGGGTCCCGTTGCTCCAAAGCATGGCTCCTGGTGTAAAGCGGTCTTCGAATGCCGACCTTGGGTAGAAAAACGCCCAAGAGGGAGATCACAGATGCGTTGGAAGGATGACATAAAGAAAGTGGCGGGATTGAATTGGATACAGGTTGCACAGAACTTGGAGAAGTGTCAGAAACTGAAGGAGGCCTACACCGATATGATTGAGAATGGCTAGAAAGAAGAAGAGAAGATAAAAATATGTGCAATTATATTGTAAATATATGAATAATGTTGTTGAAAATGTAAAGATAGGTAGAAGAAAGCAAAAACAAAATCTTATCTAAAAAAAAAACAATCGACATTATTGCGAAAAAACCTAATAAAACCGTGGGGGTTTATCAAATCATTCTTATTTAAATAAACATGCGTTTACGTGAAGCGTGCGTGTGCGAGTGAACACATTTTTTCTAATAAACATTATTCGCACGGAGGCTTACGGGGCAATGTTTTGTAAATCCAGCGCAGACTAAATGGCCCATTGCGGGCGTATGCGGGTTTCTGCTGAATTAGCCTAATAGCACCTTACTTCTTCAATTCACGTTCATCGCGAATTTTTAACGGTCCATTTAATTTACATTGCGTTGCCGATTGTTACCTGTATGGCGACGTAGGGTCCCTGTAATGTGGAGCAGTGAGAGACTATTAAGCTAAAAGGAACGCACTAAATCCACTAAGTCTTTTGCCTTGCAAAGCGGAGCGAAGAAGAGCTATGATTTAGTAAGAAATATTGTTTTGTCACTGGACTAAGCGATGTGGAGACAATATAACAAAGAATGTTATTGGTTGTTGCAACACAGCTCTTGTTTCACAACTTTGGTAGGTTATGGGTCTAAGTTTCAAAGAGGCGGCGTGTTTATTTCGTCCTCCTTAATGAGCTTAATGGGCCTATACCTTAAAGCTCATATACTAAGCCCCCTTAATCACTGTCCCTTTGTCTGAAGTTACCTTCGCCAAAGGGAATACAGTCAGAGAATCAAGCGTCGACGAGACGTTTTCACGATATTTAAAGTTCAATTGAGATATTTTAAAACCTTGTCGGTGTAAAGATGAAACGGAACTTAAAGTGAAACTAAAGACGAAAGGTTAAAAAAAGGTCAAACTCAAGTTGAAACTAAATGTTGAAGATGCAATCAGGTTTTCATATATCAATTAGAAATTGAAATTAATTCAAATATTTGATTGCATTAATTTGTGTTTGTTTATTGCATTTATTTATTGTGTTTCAACATATTTCAAATTTATAATATTATACACATACCTAATATACAATTTTTCTATATAGATTTGTAGGATGGTAGCCGATGTAAGCAACATACTGTATTATTAACCGACTTTTAAAAAGGATGATGTTCTCAGTTCGACTGTATTCAGGCGACTACTCCCGACGTTTGATAGCCGATTTCGACGATACTTTTTTGTTGGAAATGGGGTACCTCAGAAGTGGTCTCACTAAAATTTGAAGAAAATATTCCACCTCTAAGGGTGGGAAATTAAGGAATGAATCCGGTTTATTGGATTTCACCTATTTTTCGTTAACCAGTAAAACTTGGCAAATATATGTAATTCCGTAAACTGTTGAGGTCGTTTTTTTTACAATTTTAGATTGATAATTCATCACCACAGTTTATATTCAATAATGCACAAGCAACGCGGATTAATACAATTACTGAATCCGTATTGACTTACAACAAAGAGGATATGATTAATAAAGTTACAACTATGTACAATTATTCTTCCATTATACGAAGAACTGGCAATTGCTAACAACAACAACGATGCACCAGATTCTGTTACATCTACATATATAATAATTTAATAAGTAATAAATTTTCCCCTGATTTTTTTATTTTTATCGTCGAAATTCCGTAGATTATGTATCTGTACACATACTGAAGATATAGTCTGTTGTGAATATAACAACCACAGATAATGTCTCCAGAGAGTTCAGAAGCATCTTTGCACACGTAGCTATATATTGACACAGATATGGAGCGGCTCTCCACTGGGTACTAAGCTATACACAATATGTCTCCTTAGCAACCTCTCCAGAGAAGTACGTGTCGGACTCGAGTTTGTACTCTCTGTGTGTTGTGTGTTGTAATGTGTTCTAAGTCAATACCACACTTGAGCTGTATTTTTGAAACCTCAAATGGAACTCTTTAACACTGAAACGTGAACTCTTTGTTATATTTTTCCACATTGTGTAAAAAAAAATGTTAAAATAAATACAATTTAGTATATAATAATGTGTTATCGCAAAGTAGGTAATCCGGTATTCTATACAATATCTTGGTATTCCATAAAATGCCTAAAATAGTCAGTCAATGTATGAAATAAACTTCTTAAAGTCTTCAATATCGGGAAGTTAGAATGATCAATATCTATTTAAAAGGTTTATTAATATTCAAAAACTTTCTTCAAACTATTTATGTATTAGGTTTCCCAGAAAGAAACGAAAAACAAACTTCCTAATTTCTATTAGGTAAGTCAGTCAACCTCTTCTATGTATAGCTGAAGCTTGATGTCTTAATTGTATAAAACCTAGTCGAAGGTAGACTATTGATTTTTTTTTATAATAAGCAATTGACGGGACGAACAAGGAGTCCTGACACGCCTGTTCATAACAGTTGCGGTGCCACTTAGAGTTTTAAATAGCAAGGATCTGAGGGTCACTGCCACTGCGCCCGACACCCTGAGACATAAGTTGACCGCCGTGTCACGGTCAAATGTCTATATTATGCTTTTGTATGAACTAATTCATGTTAGAGCGGACTTGGCCCGCTTGTGCCCCAGCGGCCCCGGCACGGTGTAACTGAATCAGCCTTAACCCTTAACACCCGGAACACAGTAATGCTGATTTCCTGCGTGGCGGCAAAAAATAGGTAAGGTGGCAGTACTTCCCTCGACGAACTCTTTCACAAGGAGCTCTACTGTTAACTAAACTGCCGATAACAGAACGGTGTAGCGATGTTAAAATTGCTTTGGTAAACAAAGGTCTTTAGCAGAGAAATCATAGTTATTTTGTTAGTAGGAAGTTATTGTGTAATATTTTTTTACTTTAATGCGTTCTGTTGTGGCCGTCGACTACTTTGGTGTATATAATAGACAGAGTTATCCTCAAAAAATGCTATTAATGTTAGTGTAGGTAGATAGTATAGTAATAGTAAAGTGTATATTCAAAGTAGTTAAGGCTTTGTTTCTGCGCGCATCATTAGGCTGGGTGTTAATGAGTGTCGTCCCGTTGTGTAAAAAGAAATTCACTGCAACTAAGATATTTTTAAATTTAAGTTTCTGAGCATTGCAGTACCATTGCCGGATAAACACATCTTAAAATTTTCAATTATTTTCTTATTTGTATCTTTAGTTTTAAATAATAAAATATTTTCAAAGATTTTCATAAAAGTTAAAGATTTTCAAAAGTTGTTGAACATTTTAGAATTTTTATTTTGTAATAGGCACAACGATGTGTACCGTGGCATACCTCTATAATTTTGATAGAAATTGAATTGAGCATAAGGTGAGAGATTTTCATAGAAAAGGAATTGAGCGTAAGGTGAGTGATAGATTAGCCTTGAGTATCAAAATAACAAAAATAAATCTCTCACAAGATGTCGCTTACGGCGTTGAAAGCCAGAAAACCCCAATACAAAAGTCTGTAGCTGACACATAGAAGAATTTCGTCGACCTGTTTGCGCTCAGTTTGCAGAGCGACGCTAGCGTGGTCGCAGGTTCAAGTCCTGTCAAGTCGATGGAATTTTTCTTTATGTTCGATCTTTGTGTTAATTATTATAACAAACAAGTGGAGTATTTGTCAAAAAAAATTTTGAACGTCACAGTGGTAATCAATAAAAATAATCTCAGTACATAGTACCTGAAAAACCGACCTCAAAAGTCATTAATCCCCTAGTTTGCTACCGTTAGGCTCAATTTATATTGCGGCGGAACGGAATGGAAGTTCACGTATTCGCGAGCATTCAGCGGAAGATTTTGTCTCGTATCTAGTTTGTACGTTACACAATTGACCATAAAGTTCATTATGCTATGTACAAAAATTTGCTTGCATTCCGTTCCGCTGCAATATAAATTGAGCAATAGAGGTAGAATATTTTCTTTAAATTTAAATGGTACCACTACTCAGGTACCCTCTTTACAACAAAAAAGAATCATCAAAGTCGGTAACTCGCGGAGTTATCGCGTAGCATACATAAAAAAACGTACAGTCCTCCTATATTTCGTCGCAAAAATAAAGAAAATTACACGCACGATTAAGGGCTTCTTTAAGTATGAAAATACTTGTATCGGGAGGTGTTAAGTAATTCATGAACTTTTAAGAATGAATTCCCCGACCGAAAGGAACTAAGTCCATTTGCAGTTAATAGTTTACCTATTTTGCACTTCAGTAGGAACTGTCTGCGCTCTTTCACGAAAGCAAAAGTCATAAGCCAGCAACAGCGTGCAAGATAGAAAGAGGAAGAAATATTATACTAAAAGAAAAACAAAAAGTACCGATACTTACGTAAGTGTAATAAATAAAAACAATAAGATGATTGCAAAGAGAGTGCAGAAAGAAAGTGCGCTATCAACCTTTTTTGAAGGAAGCAGTCGACGGGCTAGATTTGATGTGGGAAGGTGGTGTCTTCCACAATGGCATGAGAGCTAGAAAAATCAAAAAAATAAATTTGTGTTACAGATGCTACGAACAATCGTCTTAGTGATGTAGCGATGCAGCAGATGGAATCTGAACGAAGGTAGGTGGAAATTACTTGTCTAAATTTACAATATATATATAAATTCCAATACAACAGTGTTATTAAGTTTTACGTCTCAACGACGTAGCTGTAAGTTACTGAATATGAAAAAAAAAACGAGAAGCACAAAAGAACAATAAAACATTCCTGTTTAAAGTACACACGCACACACTCAACATAGCCCCGCACTAGGGAAACCCTGTGTCGCGGATGCCATGGACATACACATAGACAATCACAAATTACACCCAAACTCACGAGAGAAATAATTGTAGGCCATACAACTATTTCTCCCGGCCCGGGAATCGAACCTGGGAGCTCTGCGTGGCAGTCATGGTAACCGTTCGGCCACGGAGGCAGTTAGAGTGTTTAAACTAATAAGAATAATACTTTATTTCGAACTGTGAATCCATAGTGTTAGTAACAATAAAAATTAGTGTTAGTAACAATTGGAAAGGAACATTTTATAATTATTAATCCAAAGATCGAACACTCAGAAAAAAATCCTTCGATCCAGCCAAAAAGAAAAAGAAAAATTTAAAAAATACAGTGAATAGCGACATCTCTCGCTGGGTAACTGTAAAGATATCTAACTGGGTGATAAAACTTTCATAGATTTCTCATACACAGAAAAAAAGGAATTCTACTGATAAGAAAGAGCAATTTCTCAAAATATTTGCTAATTCGACCCTTAATTTGACCGCTAATTTGACCCTTTCAATTAAATGGGATCACTCCCTTTAAAGACCGGCACATGTGTAAAATAGATATTAGTATAAAAAATAGTTCATTTCTGATGTTGGTACCTACCATGTGATTTTTAGCTGACTTCAAAATAAGGAGAAGATTCTTAATTCGACTGTATTTTTTTGTATGTATGTTACGCGATCTCTCCGCCATTTGTGAATCGACTTCTATGATTTAAATTGTGGAATTCTCTCCCTGAATCGATTCAAGGTTCCCCTTCTCTTGATTCCTTCAAACGACGTGTCATGGATCACTTTCTCAACTCCTAAGTTTTGTCTTTTTCTCCACTATCCTTTTATTTATTTCCTATACTTATTATTTCATTTTCCTTTAAAGTATATAAGAATTTATTTTTATTATTATTGATGTGTTGTTATTTATTAATAATATTTGTACGGATATTTCCATCTGCGTATATGAGTTTATTAATAATTATTATGTACTGTATTTATAATAATATCTTTGGTTGCACCCCTTTTGCATATCACAAATTCTATCCTATCTATCCTAAGGTTGCATGTAAGAAATTGCTACATAGCAATGAGGCCGCCTGTTGCACATTATCTTACCATCTTTATACCTAAGTATATTTATTACTACTTATTATAACTGTATTGTATTTTAACTGTAATTTTATGTGCAATAAAGAATATTTCATTCTCTCATTCATTCATTCAAATTTGAAGAAAATAATCCACTTATAATGGTGGCAAATTGGAGGATGTTTATGTTTTGATGTGTGTAAATTATTTCTGTAAAGTACACAGAATCACCCTACCTCTCTACCCTGTCACTACACAGGTATTCTATGTCTCTGGACGGTTTTTGGTAGCACTTACATGTGTATGGAGGGTTTGCGTATGGGAGTACGAAATCGGGTGTTGTTATATAATTTTGATCTCAGCTTATCATTAAATCCGAAGCACATGGCTTTTACTCTACGGCCACAGAAGTGCCGGCAGACTCTAAATAGAAAGAATAGACCGTCCATACTACCAAATAATCTCTGTACAGCGTAGTAAAAAAACCGACCTCAAAAGTTCCTGGAATTTCATTTCTAATGGCAAGTTTTATTGAAATCGGTACCGGAAAGTGCGCGAAACTGGATTCATCCCCTAGTTTGCCACACTTAGAGGTGGAATATTTACTTCAAATTTGAATGAGACCTTAACTGAAATACCTACCCTCTTTCCAACAAAAAAATAATCATCAAAATCGGTTCATAAATGCCGGAGCTGTCGCGTAACATACAAACAAAATATTTTAAAGTTTCAACTTGAATTTATTTTTATAAATTCTTTATTTAATAATTAAAATGTATGTATTTTGCATGTCAAATAAAACGGATTTTATTTTATTTCTTTAGAATTTATTTTAAGTTTAATTAAAAGTTTCCTTTTTCGTACAGACTGTAAAAAAATAAAGATTTTAAAGAGATGGTCTCAAATTATGCTTATAATTTTTTGTATATATGTTAGTCAGATTAGTCAGTAATCGCCAATTCCGGTTGAGCCTCCCGGCACGATGTGCCACTCCTTTCCTGTAAGTCTGGCACACCGTGGGCAACAAACAATCACCTTACACCGACTGGCATATCATTTCACCACCATGGCGACCATAATAGTGTATGCTGTCGATACGAAAAAAAGAAATTGAAGCTGCTGCTTTTCAAGTACAGTATTCTGTTCGATGTCACCGTAATCAAGCAGGTGTTGTAGCGTACAAGTTATTGATCGCCCAAATGTATGATAAATAAAAACGGTTTTATTGTTATTTGGCATCGTATTTGTTTGCTCAAGGACAGCGATCGGAAGAAAACGATATGTACATTTATGTATATAGTAATGGAACGACATTTAATATGATTATATACGAACATGAAACAATAAACGTATGAAGGAACCAACCTGTCCTACACGTATTTTACAACATCAACGACATGCAAAAGCAATATTGCTAGTCCTGACAAATGTTTTAGAAAAAAAACGGCACCTCGCGAGCGATTTAATTAAACTTTGCACTTCTTGGATACAAAAAATAAATATTAATTTTACACTAAGTTTGTTATGCAATAACTAGGATAGCAGACAATATCGAAGTTACATAGAAGTTTCAGTTGAGTGCATAATAGGCAAGTTGCGAGGTTGCAGAATGTACTCTGACCGGCTGCTCTTAAAACTTCCAACCACACATAATCCACAGACGAAGTAAAACTTTTAAGTAAAGTTATCAAACCCCTAATTCAACAATTAACGGAGCGTGCGCATGGCACCTAACTTTCATATTTAAGCATAGGTGAGGGAGCTGCCGTGTACCTCGGTACCAATAAGATATCCTTCTAATGATATTGAGGTCTGTTTATTTTGTATCGAGTGAAAAAAAATGCAAGGCAAGAAACTTTTTTTGTTTACGATATCAAGTGACAGGACGAACAAGTCGTGCGTCTGGTAATTGGCAACATGCCTGTTCATAACAGTTGCAGGACCGTTTAGAGCTTTTAAACGCAAATATCTTAGGGGCACTGCACTACACGCGTTACCTTGAGACATATGTTGGCAAATCCCATGTGCCTGTAATTTCACCAGCACCCTTACCCTTCAAAACCAGAAGACAGTAATGTGAGCATTATTGCTTGGCGGTAAAGTGGCAGTACTTCCCTGGACGAATTCTTTCATAAGCTTCTACTACTTCTAAACTTATTGATTACATACGAGGTTACTAAATGTCTTAAGTATCTTTATTATTTTATAAATAACATGTATTTGTAACGGAAATGTAATTTCCACAAGTAATCCAACTACGTTGAATATTTTCCTCAACGGTTGAGAAAACTTAATTACCTACAGCACATCCACTTCAACTGCTTTGTGGAAATTCCATTATTTACTCTTGTACTATGGTACAAATGCCACCTGATTCTGGTACACCAAAATTCAGGTGTACTGCTCATCTACAGTTTGCGATCACTGGTTTTAGTGCCTATTACTAACCGGATTACCTGTGGTTTCCCAGTTTGAACTGGTACCATATCTAATTATTATCTTGTTAATGTTGTATGTTACTGAAATGGATTTTTAACGATGGAAATACTGAGAGCAACGGTGTGGTAACAACAAAAACAGCACGAATGTTCTTAATTCGATTGTTTTTTTTTGTGTGTATTATTCCGGCATTTGTGAACAAATTTTGATGATTCTTTTTTTGTTGGACAGAGGGTACCTCAATCCCTTCATTAGTTTCATTTAAATTTAAAGAAAGTATTCCACTTTTAAGGGTGGCACACTACGGGATGAATCCGGTTTCGTGCACTATCCAGTAACCGATTTCAGTAAAACTTGGCTCATAGATGTAATTCGAGGACTTTTTGCCGTAGGTTTTTTTTAATAAAAAAGTTATAATTATTTCATTTCTGTTACGAGATCTTTAAAAAATTTTCTTACAAAATTTCTTAGTAGTAAATAAAGTAGTGCTATACAAACAACCAGACAGACAGACATGACGGAAATATAAGAGTTCCTAGTTTGACTATAGAACCCTAAAAGTATCGCTGAGCAATTATTCTTTTTCTTATCTTTACTATAGAACAATAAAATCGAATGAGTGACAGCACCGGTACAGTGCTGTTATTATTTAAAATATCTACGTCTCATTACTGATATAGATTACGAATAAAGTTTCTGGCTGATCAGTAGCCATATTAGGTCACGTGTTACATATGTGTTGACGTATAAAACTTTTTAACGTAAAATAGAGACATTGTGACAGTCTTACCTGATGTTAAGCGACGACGTGAATTACAATAGTACACCTTTATATAAAACATAGAAAATAAGTAAATAAATACAAATCTAAATACCTGAAATAAGTTCACATATTTGTTCTAACAAACAAATAAATATTTTCGAGAATTCTGAATAAAAACCCTGTCGCTTCATCCATGTTTTACTGTATTTTTATTACAATAGGAAATATGTACAATATGTTTTCCTTCTTCTACCATAATGAAAAATTCAAACGTAATGTGATTTTCATTTAGCCTATTTCGTGGAAATTGTTATAAGGCTAAACGTTAAAGTTATGCTTACAATTTATGATTCCTTAAGGAATCATAAATTGTAATTATTTGAACGTACTATACTTAAGTACAGTACGTTCAAATAATTGTATATTGTTGCAGAGAACTTTAAACTCAAAACTTGAAATACGAAAGTAGAGACTATACTCGGCACTCGTCGCTCGACGCTTGTCTCTCGACTCCCGACACTGGACGCTCGACGCTCGACGCTCGAACCTTGGCACTCGATAATCGATACTCAAAACTGGACACTGACACGAGACTAGAGACTCAATAATCGGCGTGCGGGCCTCGGCGCCCGGTGCTCACCGTACGACGCTCGACACTCGACGCAAATAAACTTGAGACTCTAAACTGTAAAGAAACTCGAAACTTGAAACTCGAGACCGAAAACGCAAAATATAAATAACTTAATTCAGAATGAGATTTAGAAAAATATAAACATGACTCCGTTGCAGCGTAAGTTACGTAGAAATAATTGCTTAATGATTCCTGCTCCAGTCTGGGTCTGTCTCAAATAAGGTGGGACAAACAATTTTTGAACAATGTTTTTATTAAGTTTTTGCATTCCTCAAATTGGCATAACTCTAACCCTTACTTGGTGCGAAAGACGTTTTTTATTTAAGTCCACCAATCATGTGTGCATAATCATATGCAAATTTTCATACGCACTCTTACAGGTATGCAAATCCCCTTTTAGAAAAGAATCTAACAGATTGAACGTTTCGGCGATCTAATGAAATACATTCGTTCGGCAGTCTTCAAACTAAATGAACTAACTGTATTAAAAAATTATTGTGAGAATAATTTTGCACTTGGTGAAGAATCAGTTTTCAATTAACCACAAATCACCATTGACTTAACACATTTTCATAGGTAAGATACTCCGAAGTGCGTTGTTAATGGGTTAATATAAATATAAATGTATAATAACGACCTTGAAAACTGTTACGTAGTATCTGAACACTTTCTAATATCCTGGAAAATATATGGGACTATTTCGTACGGAGAGTTTTACTCAAACTCGCAATGAGTCCCGGGGGTACGATCAACTATACTTTACAAAAGGTTAGAGCCTGCTCTCGGTGTCAAGGTTCACTGGAAAATGGTATAGTTTTGTAATCCTTTGCCGTTTTATTTTATGCTTAACTGCATAATGAGAAAAACATTGTGTAGAGATGAATTATATATACGCGATTATGACAGAACTCTAAGAATGTTATGTGACGATTTCGTTAATATGTATACAATAATTATAGGTATTTACGTTCACCTCACACGTTGGAACTGACATTGAGATCGTTTGGGTCCACTGAAAACCAGCGTCACTGCTTTTTTTGCCCGTGGTATTAGCAGAGTGAATATTTTCGCATACGCCACAGCTCTACACAATACGCCACAAGCTAAGTTCAAATGCCCTGAACATTTTTTTTTCCTTTGGAGTTTTTATATTCTTTCTTTCTGTATATTTATGTGATGACGCGTGGCAATAAAAGTTTTGTATTCTTTTCTATACAAGATATTGAGATGTTCTCATTATTCATTGTGTCGCGTAATAGGAACAACGGCATATCTCCTTTTAATTAGATTAATGTTCAACTCTACGCCACTTAGAACAAGATAGTTTATAGCCTAAAGTGAAAGTCCAGCATACGTCAGTAGATGCACTTTAGTTCAAAATACACTTAAAGTTGTGCCATTAGTTCCAATTTGGTCAATCAAATTAATGGCAAAATAATCCTCCTCTAAAGAGGACTTTACATTCGTAGTTAATACGCATTTATCGGGCAACGGCACGTCTCCTGATACAATTAAGATTTAAATTCAAACTTGCCATTTATGGTAAGATGGTCCAGAGCTTGAAATATATATTTAGCATCCTGTTAACTGTGCTAAACCATAATAAAATGTTCACAATTTCGTATAAACAACAAAAGAAAAACGAAATGTGACAAACAACCCTCGTAGAAGGTCTAGGATTATTACCGATTAAAATATTCAAGAATCCGTAACGCTACTGAGGCGTAAATCTCATAGTCGATCGTAAAAACTGTTCCCTAGAGCGAGGGAACTGTTTCATTCCGACTATCATTGTCCTCCCATACGCACTCGAAAAAAAGACCAATTTCTTAGATTTCCGAAGGGCTTAGCTTCATTTCCTTTTATATCTCCCCAGATACTAAATTCGTTCAGCCAATAATAAAAAATCGTCGGGGACACTCGAAATGGACTTGACGTAAAATTTACTCCCAATCCCTTGCTAGATTGGATATTATAACACACTTACATGATAGCTGTTCAGGTGATTTCTTTTTTTGACCCCATTATTGGAGAATCCTTTGTGATTTGTTTTACATTTACTTTCATCTATGTCAACCAACTAGGTCATGTAAATACTATCGTGATTGTCCACACATCGATGCGCACACGGCAATCAATGTACCTTATTTATTTTTGAATCATTTGTCTAACTTTATTGTGATATTCGTTCCGTGGCTTAGTTGGCATAGCGTCAGTTTGCTAGAAGACGTCGGTTCGAATCTGGCCGGATCAAAGGAATTTATTCGAAGTATTCGATTTTTGTATTCATAATTATAACAGACTAATGGAGTAATTTCACTAAAAATAATTGAATATCAATTCAATAAAAAGTTAATTGATTGTAATATTTTTTATGATACTAAGTAACACAGATACAAGGGGACGAATAAGTCGTGCGTCTGGTGGTAAGCGACACGCCAGTCCATAGTAGTTGTAGTGCCATTCAGTGCTTTAAATCGCAAAGATCTGAGGAGGACTGCCACTGCGCCCTTCACCCTGAGACATAAGTAGACAAGTTCCATGTGCCTGTAATTTCACCAGGGCCGTTAACCTTCTAAATTGGAATGCAGTAATGCTCACAGTACTGTTTTGCAGCTGAGATAGGTAATGTGGAAGTACTTGATTGGACGAACTCTTTCACAGGGCTACGAACACTATTTTCATTGATAATCTTTTTTACAAGATATATCACATTATTGTTTATCTGCGTTTGTTTAGTTTTTTTAAGGAGCCTATATTTAATCAACTATTAAGTTTAAGTGTTAATTATGTCCTACATGTTCAGAGATTATCTCTGAGCTCGAATCTGTTAACAAAATTCATATAGGTAAATGTTCAATTGTTATGTATGGATACTGACGAACCTTATCGGCCTTAAAAGGGTCACGGGTTCAAGTCCCAGCCGAAATAAGGGTCTTTGTTTCACTCTGATTGGATTGTTGTGTCTTCATTATTTAAGGTCTCATGAAGGTCGTTCTTGGGGTCAAAGAGTTGCCTTGTCGATTTTGACGTGGTGGTCATGTCTGCAATACATTAATGTTCTTTATAGGTAATAGAACACATAGTTACTTCGATTGTATAAAGTAAATTCCTACAGTCGATAATTACCATTTTTTATACGCAAACATTTTAAAAAGAAAATTGCTATTTTTTCAGTATTTTTTAAATTATTATTATTCGTAAGTACCTGAGGCTACAGGGAATTTTATAAATAGATTGTAATGCATTATTTTTCAATACGAATATTTGGCACTTTTCATTTAAAATTAATCACTATATGACTATATGTACAGAATAACAAAATTTTTATAATTTTTTATATTCAAAGGCAGTTAACGCGTAATATTCATAAAGTAATTTATATGTTACTAACAAAAAAGTAAGCATTAATGTCATTAATAAGTTTTATACCGTCCTGATATATTAAAAGGAAGGTACGGCTAGGGGCAATAAATACACGTGATGTCGTGTACACAGTGCCTGTCTTACCCACGTCAAACTGGCTCGTAAAACAAGACGACAGGCCATGTTTGAAAGAACATCATATTGTGGCTGTAACTTGGTGACGTCATTACATTACCTCATAAAAGTATTTGGCAATGTCGACGCATTTCTTTTATTTCTGTCAGGTGGTAATTTTGGTGTTCAATTTAGATAAAGTGTGAACTCTCGTATGATCCTATTTCTTATACGATTCTGTCTATTCCCCCTACAATTTACATACGTACTCCGTACGTTATGCAACAGGAAATTTGAGTCCCAACTCTCTTCGATTCGATCTATGCCATACCCTAGTAGATAGTTTTTCTTTTCTCTAGATGTCAATCTCCCTAGGCCATCTCTATGAATTCAAGTGGGTTTAAGTATGCAGCATTCAATCATATTTTTCTTCGGGCCTTTACTAGAATAAATACACCGCCTATCCTCGAAGTCATGAAAAGGCCTGACGGTATGCTCATTGCACCTTAGTTCCTCACTTACAACTAAGATACATTTTTTTTATGATACCAAGTGACAAGGAGAACAAGTCGTGAACATTTTTTTTTGTGTCAATTTTAATATGTTTTGTTTACTGCCCTTTTAATTTCGTCTAGTGCTTATTAAGTTACCGTTACAGTACCAGACCGTCACTACAGTCACGTCACCCAGAAGAACCAGACTAGAAACAATTTAGGAAAGGTCATTTCCCAAATTTGTCTTACTAGGAATCGAATCCAGGACCTCTTTATCCAGCGTCCACAGAGCAAACCATTGGGCCATCGAGGTTGTCCAAAAATTACCTATTAAGATTACCTACTAAAATGTAATCCACTTGGATAAGATTTTTGAGTTATTTGGGTGCTACGCCAATGTAATATGTTTCGTAGTGGTCCGCTACGAAATTTAATTATTATTTGAATACTTTAGCTGAAAGTTAATATAAAGATCGAACACTTAAAAAAAATCCTTCGATCCGGCTGGACTCGAACCAACGTCTTCCAGAATACCGTGCCAGATGCTATGCCATCTAAGCAGAACGAGCTAGCGGGCCTAAGAATTTTTCTGTGTGCTTGTGGCAGATCTAGTTTTTCGGTTTTTAAAGAAATCCATTTCTGCACTCAGTTACTATTTGACATTTGATAAAAATTGCCAGAGATTGACAAGTTGTGAGTGGATACAGCATGAACATTTTAAAGGAATGCAGAGATCTATGCAGATGGAAGATAAAGAAAATTGTTCCCTTAACAATTGCGGCAGCGTTTATGTTACGTATTGTACCAGGATAAACTGAACGGATTTGATTGTCGGCGAATCTAAGATAGGCAGAAGTGGAACTTTAAATGATGGTAAATCGGCTAGAAAGTTTTTGAAAACCCTGCAATTTCCTCTGAGATTATAGGATAAAAACTTGATAGAACGTTGTGCCATTATTCTGCAGACCTTAGGTTCTAGTTACAGGATCATCTCGGATAAGTTTAAGGAGTTTACGGAATCAGACAGGCAAATTGTTGCAACTTATCCAAGGTACAACAATGCCGGCTTTTATCCTTAAGATATTAGACCCACGGAGATATAGCGTGTTAAAACATACACTGTAATTTATTGAAGAATTGTCCAAAGAAATCGAGGAATAAGGATATCAAATCGTTTCGACTTCCGCATGCCCTGAAGAGGGTTATTACTAATGGGGACCTTCTTAACAGGTTTCTTGATTCGGATCCTTAGGTATAAGGACTGTGAAAGTTGTCTAGAAAGAATAATAGAATTATATAAAAACTTGTATTAAAAAAATGTTTCAACGGGCATAGCGCTCTTTATTGTAATTTTGTTTTTAATTTAAATGTACGTCTATGTGGTTGATTAAGTATATAATTTGTGATTATTTAACAACTATTAAGGAAAATTTTAAATGTTTTAAAAAACTTGTTTAATAATAATTAAAAAATCGATAAAACCCTTAAGTTACATAATTTAAAGCCTGTGACTTTCTATTTGTTTTTTCAACAATATATAACATAAACAAGCACATAGAAAAATTCGTGAAGTCCGCTGGTCCGTACCGTGGCTTAGTTAGTATAGCGTCTGACACGGTTTGCTAGAAGACGTCGGTTCGAGTCCAGCCGGATCGAAAGAATTTTTTGTAAATGTTCGATTTTTGTATCAATAATTATAATAAATATTTCATTTGACATATGCATATTCGTGACGATCGGAAACGGGTCTGAGTAGCTATTTAATAGGTTAGGCTTGTAGGATGTCTGTGCAGACACTGACCCTTTCCATGCCTACGCAAGCGTGGGTGGCGTGGGCGCTAAAGTAGCCATTGCCAGCCTATTGCGTACGATGCGTCAGGGCATGGGAATCGACAAAATTTTAAGCATATTTAGTACATTCATTGTTATTAATTACACTTTCTGTATTTATTATACATCATACATAATATACTTCACGCCCTTTTCCCATCGGGGTAGGCAGATACTACAACCTTTCACTGGCTATGATCCTGGCACACATCTTTGGCCTAATCAATACGTATCAGTGATTTCATACGTGCTCGTTGGTTAAGGATACTCTTGACCTGACCATTCTTTAAGACGGTCTCAATTTGGTCATGGTAATTTCTTATTGGTCGGTCCTTAGCAACGTGCCCGCTCATTCTCGCCTTATAAATCTGTTTCGTAAATCTTCTTTCATTCATTCTCCTTACAAGTTAGAACCTAGCATCCCTTTCGCTATCTTCCTTACTACATTTTCTTCCACGCGTCAGTCATACTTCTCGATAATCTATCACAAACTCGAATTTCTTTTTTCCGAAATAACGTTTGTTCGAATTTTCATTACCCCGAAAACCGAATTATAACGAAACCGTTGTTCTTTCAGGTTATGTTGGATGTTTATCGCAAAGACACGATTACGGTCGGTTAGGTTAGGTTAAGTTAGGTTTCCCCCCCCCCGCCCCCCCGAAGGGATTCCCGCCTTGTCGTGGCGGGGGGGCTCTAGTAGCCGTGGTCGATTTCATCCCACGGTGAAGCTAAGAGGAACCCACGGGGCCGGCCGATGGTGGTAGGCTGGCCCGAGGAGGAGGGCGTTCCGCGCGGGCTCGTCTGGTCACCGGGACCGCGCGGATGCGCGAGGAGGAGGGTCGCGGGGGGAGAGACGTGTCGGTGTGTCGTTGCCGCTCGTCCTGTCCTCCGCGACCCTGGCGGGGCTGCACCGCTTTTAATGATGCAGTGGCGGTGGGGCCGCGGGGGAAGAGACGTGTCGGTGTGTCGTTGCCGCTCGTCCTATCCTCCGCGGCCGAACGTGGGCGGTTGGCCCGTGGTGGGCGCTCCAAGGGACTCTCTTCGGAGAGTCCGCGCGGAAGCGCGTTAGGTGTTGCGGCGGAGCCTGTCATCAGATCCGCCGCGGGGGCTGGGAGAGCAACCACTGAACTTCACAGTTGAGTGGATGCTGTCCTGGCCCCCCATGGCCCCTGGGTAGCGGACTCGGGGGAGCTCGTTGCCCAGCATAAAGGGGCCCGGGATGGAAGGCTCGTCTGGTGTTCGGCGAGCCTCACATTCGGAGTCGGGGGACCGATGTGTCTCCCTTCTCGAGGAGGGGCTGCGCAGGGCGCGGCCAGCCGCTGGTGGGGGCGCGGACGAGTGCAACAGCGTACCCGTACCCCCACCTACAGCGGAGGGGAGGAACACTCCGGGGGTTTAGTGCGGTCGGGCTGCTCCCCTTCAGGGTTCAGCCCAGTCCCACATAACCCCGGCTCTGCCCCCGCGGGGTCGGGGTATCTGTAAGCAGATTCCCTCGGAATATAAAAAAAAAAAATAAAAAAAAAAAAAAAGGTTTCCCCCC
>NW_020654289.1:14559838-14585232 GCF_003589595.1 Hyposmocoma kahamanoa
AAAAAAAAAAAAAAGGTTTCCCCCCGACTATGCTGCCACCTTGTCGTGGTGGGGGGGCTTGCGTGCCCTTATGATCCTCAAGGCTATGATAGCGCTTCGCATACCGGACAGGCTTGTGGGGGAGGGGCCAGACTAAGAGCGGCACACTGCGGAGGGTCCACTCCCGGTACCACTCTGATCAGCAGAGCAGACCGGGATGTGGACGCCTATGGGAAGAGCGGTGCCTGTAGGCGGTGCAAGAGCGGGTCTCTCTCTCGAGAAGGCTTGCGGGCGAGAAGTTTCCCACTTCTCTAACAAAAAAAAAAAACTAAGGGTTTACTGCACAGCGGTCTGGATGCGGGTCGCAGCGTGTCCAGTACCAGGTCTGGGCCAAGTAGGTCTTGTGGCTGAAAGGGTCAGATCTGGATTAGCAGCCGGCCGGAAGCACCACATTAGTGGCGAACGGGCGGGCGTAACTGCCACAAGGGGAACTCACCCCTCAAAAAAGAGGAGGGTGCTCTCCCTTCATCAGGAGCAGGGGACCTCACCCCCAAAAGGAACAATGAGCACAATCAAAGAGATCGTTTTACCCCAGGAGGGTACCGGCATTGCCGGAGAATCCCTCCCCGTGTCCGCGGACACGGGCTGCCCCTCGTATTCTGGGGGGGGCAAATTGCGCTCACAGGGCACTGTGCCTATCTCCGAGGGCTTCGGCCCACAACCGACGACAACTGGCATTCGCAATGGATCTGATTCAGCTTCACGAATGGACAAAGAGGGGAGTAGCGACTACAGCGACGTGGAATTGGTAGAGCCCGCAAGGCATTCGTCAGCTGTCTCGCTGAAGTTCCGGAAGGGTCGCAAGCGGAGTCGCGACAAAATCGATGGTAGCGACGATATCAGGCAGCAGACAGCGAAGAGAGGAAGGTCTCGAGCGATAAGCTCTAAGATCAGCAAGCGAGGGCAGACCTCGGCCTCTGCTCTATTACGTAGAGCGGAGGATGAGGTCGCTGACTTAACGGCATCAACCGAAGCCACGCGGTCAGCACTATTGGCCGATAGAGTGACAGTCGAAGATGGTGCAACAACGGCCATCCTCAGCAAGCAGGTGCTGAACTGCGTGGCAAGCATCGAGAAGGTCTCTGCCAGGTCTAAATACCTGAAAGGAGAGTTCAAGCGGGCCCTTAACGTGGCGGCTGTCGCCATCAAAGAGGCAACAGAGGCTCTCGCTAAGCGCAGCATCTCAGCCGAAACGCGAAAGCTGCAGGCGGACAATGACCGTCTGCAGACTGAGCTCAATGAGCTGCGAAAAGAAGTGACGGAGCTGAGGGCCAGTATCATCAGCACCAGCAAAAATCGAGGGATGGCCCCCGTACGAGCGCTTGCAACACTTGCACCCGGCGAACAGAGATCCGACTTGGAGGAGATGGAGAGCCTCTTCATGCGATGTGCAGGAGCCATGATGGACGCGCGATTTGAGGGCATCGAGGACAGACTGCTTCCACCGGTGCGGGTCCGCCCTCCACTGGCCGCTGACAGACGCCAGCAGGTGCAGACACCTCAAGTACCGGAGGCTGCGGTCGCCTCGTATAGTGCGGCTACTCAAAAGGGGCTAAAAGCCCCTTCTTCTCAAATGGTGCGAGCGAAAGCGGGCAAAAAAAAGAAGAAGAAGCGCAAAAAGGCAACACCAGCCTTAAGCACTCCGGGTGAGGCACCACGACCGGAAGTGGCGCCGAAAGACGGCTGGACTGTGGTCGGGGGGAAACGTGCCCAAAAGGCGAAGGGCAATGCCCCAGCTCGGCAAGGGCAACCGGCGAAGGGACCCATCCAGCCACCCAAACCGAAGCTCCGTCCTCCGAGGTCTGCAGCGGTGGTCCTCACACTGCAGCCGGAAGCGGATAAGGAGTTGACATACGGCGCGGCCATTGCCAGGGCCAAGGCAAGCATTGACCTTTCCGTCCTTGGCATACAGGCCGTTCGTTTTCGAAGGGCAGCTACCGGAGCCACAATGGTAGAGGTGCCGGGAGCCGACAGTGGAGGTAAAGCCGACTCTCTCGCAGCAAAGCTCAAGGAGCTCTTCAAGGAGGAAGACATCAGGGTGTCCAGACCCGTCAAGTGCACAGAGTTGCGCCTGACAGGTTTGGACGATTCCATAACGGCCGATGAAATTGCCACGGCAATATCCAGAACCGGAGGATGTCCTGTGAATCAAATCAGGATTGGACCCATCCGGTGGGACCGATCTGGTCTCGGCGCCGTGGTCGTGCGTTGCCCGGTAACCGCTGCCAATAAAGTGGTAAGCGGACTAAAGGTTGGGTGGGCAATGGTTCGTGTGAAGCTGTTGCCCCAGCGAGAAATGCGGTGCTACCGCTGCCTTGAGTTAGGGCATGTCCGGGAACGGTGCACCGCCACAAATGACCGTAGCACGCTGTGCTATCGCTGTGGCCAATCGGGGCACAAGGCGGCAGCCTGCTCTGCCGAGCCACACTGCGCTCTATGTGCGGACGCAGGCAGGCAGGCTAAACATAGACTGGGTAGCAGACAGTGCAATCCCCCAGTCTCGAAACGAGACAGAGGACCACCTGCCGCTGGAGCCAGAGCCCAGCTGCGGCATGTCCGCCCACACTTATCGGCTGAGGTGGTGGAAATGGCCACTGATTAAATGGCTACTACGTTTCTGCAGGGAAATATCAACCATTGTATCGCTGCTCAGAATCTTTTGGTTCAGAGCATGGCACAGTGGTTGATACAGATAGTGGTAGTGGCCGAACCCTATTTAGTCCCCGCCCGGGACAACTGGGTAGCTGATCATGGGGACACAGTGGCTATCGCCACGAATATCTCTGCCGGTTCATCGCCATTCCAGCGAGTCATGAGGCGCCGGGGATGTGTGGCAGCGCAAGTGGAGGGCACAGTCGTAATCGGTGTCTACTTCTCGCCGAACAGGAATCTCGCCGAGTTCGAGAGCTTCTTATCGGAAGTGGACACCCTGATCGAATGGGCCAATCCCTGTCAGGTACTCGTCGCGGGGGACCTCAATGCCAAGTCTACGGCATGGGGGTCCCCGGCGACTGATGCCCGGGGGGAGGTGGTGGAGGAGTGGCTGGCTGCCAAAGGGCTAGTGGTTCTAAACCAAGGGTCGGCAAACACATGCGTGCGGTTTCAGGGCGGCTCAATCGTGGACGTCACGTTTGCTAGCGCCGCCTTGGCGCGCCGGGTTCAAGGCTGGGAGGTTCTACAGGAAGTGGAGACGCTGTCAGACCACTTGTACGTCCGATTTCACGTCTCCACACCCACAGCGACCCCGAACAGTCCAGGTCGAGGCCCCGGGCAACTGGGCCCAAAGTGGGCGCTGACGCGCTTGGACAGGGACGCACTCATGGAAGCGTCCTTAGTCGAAGCCTGGTCCCCTGCACCGGAGTCCATTGAGGTGGAAGGAGAGGCGGAGTGGTTC
This sequence comes from Hyposmocoma kahamanoa, assembly GCF_003589595.1. NCBI lineage: Eukaryota > Metazoa > Arthropoda > Insecta > Lepidoptera > Cosmopterigidae > Hyposmocoma > Hyposmocoma kahamanoa. Next base: position 14,563,272 of record NW_020654289.1, read on the forward strand.
CGCGAGGCAATGTCGCACGTGTGTGACGTTGCCATGCCACGAGTTAAACCACTCCCTCCTCGGCGGCAGGTGTACTGGTGGTCTGCAGAACTCGCACACCTTCGATCCACGTGTACCATGAGTAGACGCCAGTACACCCACTACCGGAGACGGAGGCAGCGTGACGAGGAGGAGGAGTCTCGTCTGCATACCTCGTACAAGGAGGCGAAGCTGGCGCTGACGACAGCCATTTGGGTAGCGAAACAGGTCAGCTGGGAAGAGCTCCTAACATCGCTTGATGGAGATCCATGGGGGCGGCCATATAAATTGGTAATGAGCAAGCTCCGCCCTTGGACCCGCCACTGACGTCCTCAATGTCACCCGAGGCTCTGAACAGGGTGGTGAGCACTTTGTTCCCAAGGAGGCCCCACTATGTCTCTCCTGTAATGACGCCCCCGGACACACAGACTGGCCCCATGGCGGATGGGGATATTCCGGAAGTATCAGAAGGTGAACTGGGTGCAGCCGTGTTGCGGCTTCAAGCAAAGAAAACGGCACCCGGCCCTGATGGAATCCCCGGACGCGCATGGGTCCTCGCCTTAAAAAACGGCCTGGATTCCCGCTTCCGGGCACTCCTCACCGCGTGCCTAAGACAAGGGCTTTTCCCAAGCCGGTGGAAAGTGGGAAAGCTGGTCCTCCTAAAAAAGGAGGGGCGACCTGCAGATTCTGCATCGGCATACCGCCCAATCGTGTTGCTTGATGAGGCGGGTAAGCTCTTTGAGCGCGTTATTGCAACCCGCCTCATCCACCACCTGGAGGAAATAGGTCCGAACTTGGCGGATGTTCAGTTCGGCTTCCGTCGGGGCAGGTCCACCATCGATGCTATTGCACGGGTGAGGGCCCTTTCAGAAGAGGTTGTATCTCGTGGCGGGGTGGTATTAGCGGTGTCTTTAGACATCACTAATGCGTTTAACTCCTTGCCATGGGAATGCATAAGGGAAGCGCTGCGATATCACGGGGTGCCACCTTATCTGCAGAGGGTGATCGCAACCTACCTATCCGGGCGTCAGGTGATTTTCCCCGGTAGAGACGTCTGGGGGCGATGGGAAGTGTCGTGCGGTGTTCCACAGGGGTCGGTCCTGGGACCGCTCCTGTGGAACATCGGGTACGACTGGGTGCTGCGTGGGAGTCTCATGCCTGGAGTTGGCGTCGTCTGTTACGCAGACGACACGTTGGTGACAGCTCGCGGCGAATACTATAGGGAGGCGTCCATCCTGGCCACGGCGGGGGTGGCAGAAGTAGTGGGGAGAATCCGCCGGCTAGGGCTAGAGGTAGCCCTGAACAAATCGGAGGTCCTGTGTTTCCATGGACCTCGGAATGGCCCACCGGTAGGCGCCCACCTAGTGGTGAGCGGGACCTCCATCCAAGTCGGCTCTAAAATGAAATATCTTGGCCTCACACTGGACAGTCGATGGAGGTTTCGACAGCATTTCTCTGCGCTAGCGCCAAAACTGACTGGGACGGCGTCAGTGCTTAGTCGACTACTGCCGAACCTGAAAGGCCCGGGAGAAGGGTGCCGTCGCCTCTTTGCAGGGGTGGTCAGGTCCATGGCTCTCTATGGGGCTCCTATATGGGCTGAAGCTCTGAATGCCCAGACCAGGACGCTGTTGCGGAGGCCGCAACGGGTCATGGCGATCAGAGTGGCGAGGGCGTATCGCAACGTGTCCTACGAGGCAGCGTGCGTCCTCGCGGGTACCCCCCCATGGGACCTAGAGGCGGAGGTCTTAAAGGCCGTATACACCCATAGGGCTGACGCCAGGAGGGAAGGGGCAGACCTGTACCCCGAAGACGTTCACAGGTGGAGACTGAACGCGAGGCGGGAGCTATTCCGAAAATGGCAAACACGGCTGGAGGATCCGACTGCTGGCGTCCGTACGGTAGAGGCAGTACGGCCAATACTTAAGGAATGGGTGGAGGAGCGGAAGGGGCCGCTCACCTATCGACTGGTACAGGTGCTCTCGGGGCATGGATGCTTCGGGAGATACCTGTACAAGATCGCTGGGAGAGAGCCGACCCCTGTCTGCCATCAGTGTGGCTGCGCCGAAGATACGGCGCAGCACACGTTGGCGGAATGCCCAGAGTGGGCAGAGGAGCGGGCGGCAATGGTCGCCGTGGTGGGACACGATCTCTCATTACCGGCAGTAGTCAAGTCTATGGTCGGAAGCGAGAGGTCGTGGGAGGCGGTGAGCTCCTTCTGTGAGGTTGTAATAACACGGAAGGAGACGGCGGAGCGGATTAGAGAGGATGACGTTCTCGCTGATCCCCGCCGGCGGAAGAGGACAGGGCGGAGGCGCCGCGCGGAAATGCGCCTTTTCCCACCGTAATGGGACTCGAGTGACGAGTCGGGGATTACTCGTCGCCCGTAACATTCAGTCCCAAGAGGGTAGGGCGACTTTCACGTGTTCCAGGAAGCCGCCACCAGGTGCACCAGTGGCAAGGGCCACTTGAGAGGGTTCGCGCGCCAAACAAAGGCCGCGAACGTCCGCTCTTTGGGGGTCGTGGGTAATGGGTAACCGGTACCATAACCCCCGCTAAGCGGCTGGTTGGAACACCCCGGAGTTTTAGTGGGTAGGCTTACTTTCTGGAAAAGAGTCCCACATAACCCCGCGCCTCCCCGGGCGCGGTGGTATGCGTAACGCATTTCTCCGGGTTAAAAAAAAAAAAAAAAGGTTAAGTTAGGTTTAAAAGAAAAAAACATTTACCTCTCAAAATTACTTTCGAGGTTATGAAAATTCGAGCAAACGTTATTTCTGAAAAATGTCGTTTCGGCGATCTGATAGTTAACCATACATTTTATTGTACTTAGAATACAATAAATAAGGTACATTTCGCTTACGTCCAAAGTAGGTATTTTTTTTGTTTTAGTAACACTCATAGCTTCTAAAAATATGACAAAAAACCAGAGACAATTTTGTGATCTTCTAAAAGGAAAAATATCGTACTAAAACTGCATGTCCCAAAATGTTCTATAAAATTGTCGATAACGTGTAATGTCCATCATTCGAATTCGGCTTTTGTGGTGGGCTGTCTCACCCTATTTCTAAAGATGACCATTCTAAAATTTTATACGTAGAAATGATGTATGAAATAGATATGCAATAAGTATTTAACTTCAAAGAGCCTTTTTTTTAAATATGTACTTACGTTAAATGGGTAAGAATAAGGTGTTAAGAAATTCTCTTTCTACACTCCCTAATTTACCAGTATAACTTACTCTTAATAACATTTGTATAACAGTTAAGTTTTCAAATATAGGGTGAGATCAAAACATCAAAATATGTCTAAGTGAACCAAAAAGCTCGTCAAGCAAACTTTATATAGGCATCGAGCAGACGTTGCGGCTTTTAGCGGGGAAAGTTTTAACTGCACGACGTTTACTCAAAATGCAAATTACAGGCTCCATATAGAGGAATAGGCGGGGAGGTACACCCACAGTATGTGATACACGGGACCCCAATATTAAACCACACGATCAGGTCATAAATTTTAACATCCCTTGTATAACGTGTAATTTTGAGATTTTGTGACATGTTGTTTGAACAGTTTTTTGTTACATGTGGCCGTTTTTAATCGATAAATTGTCAATTACTGGTGTGGAAGGGAATAGCATGTGTATTTCTGGCCTTAACGGTTGTAATTTTAACCGACTGCCTGAAATGTTACGTTTCAACATTTTTCAAATGTTTGTTTGTATGTCATTATGTCTGTTTCTTCGGTTCTTTCAGTAGCTTGAACGACTCGATGGAATCTGGTGTATAATGAGTCGTTGGGGTTGTCTTGATTCTCATTAATTTTGTATACAAAAAAAATGGTTAAATTTATAGTTGGTGGACATTACTTACTGTCTTCTTCTTATTATTTCTTATTATTTAATAGCTAGGCTGTTGTCGGTGGAGTTATCGCCAACTATGTCTGTTTAGCGCCCTAACTTTGATTTTCCGAGACCTGACGAGCCGATATTAACTTTTTCTGTTATCTATCTCAATAACTTCGTCTCGGCTGTCCTCTGCTTCACTTTCCTTCGATCTTTTCTTCTACGATGTTTTTAAAAAAAACAGTCGTGACGTATCGGATGCCCAAACTACTTTCCTCTCCGGTTTTCTAGACTTTGCTTTTTCTTTCCGTCCTATTAATTTTCTCCATTCATCTCCAGGACCACGCAGTGGTCCATACATCATAAATAAGTAGCTTTTTTTAACCAGTTTCAAACAAAGCAGGAGGTTCTAAATTCGATTGTATTTTTTTTGTATATATGTTACGCGAAAACTCCGGCGGTATTTGTGAACCGATTTTGATGATTCTTTTTTTGTTGGGAGGAGGGTATCTCAGTAGTGGTTCCATTTAGATTTGAAGAAAATGTTCCACCTCTAAAGTTGGCAAACTAGGGGATGATCCCGGTTTCGCGCAGTTTCCGGTAACCTATTTCAATAAAACTTGGCAAATAGATGTAATTCCACGAACTTTTGAAGTCGGTGTTTTAGTACTCTGTACTGAGATTATTATTTATTTATTTGGACAGTAGTGCGACTTCTTATCAACTGTACGTTTTGGTATTTCTAAAATGTTAAAATCGATTAACTGTAGCTTGTATAAAAGTAATCTACAAATAAAGTTAATGAAATAGTATCTAATGCATGTTTTCTTTGGAGCACATCGCCTAATAAAATTTAATAAGTTTCACTTTCAATATACTTATGAAGTACGCAGTGTGTAATGCGGTGAGAGAATTAACACATTATCGTTTTTAAGTCATTATATCGTACGACAACTTACCCAGAATGTTCTAAATGCAATATCCCAGATTTTTTCGAACTTTCTACAGGTGTAAGTGCAATCGAGGTTAATGAAGACAACGCGGAGTTCTCCTTTGTCGTAGCTTAATTTACTTTACAGTTCGCCTTTTGTTCGCTCGAGTAGTATGTTAGTATACCTATTTTAAAGAAATAAGAAATAGGAGTAGGTATTTTTATTCTAAAGTACCTAATGCTTTTTCGAAAGTACTAAATAGAGGTATTGTTTTGTGTTGTTTTTTTAGATTTATATTGATTATAAAATGTACGGTGTCTATTGAGTTAATTTTTTATAAATTCTTGTTCAAGGTCCTGTAGTAAGTAAGCAATAATTTTTCTTACTCTAATAATACTTTAGTTTTTTTAATGGTATTTATATTTTGGTATTTATTTTTTAAGTGACGGGACAAACAAGACGTGTTCGTGCAAGACGGTAGTAAGCGACATAACTGTTGCAGTTCCGTCCAGAGCTTTTTTAAATCGCAAAGATGTAAGATACGTTGCATTGGCATTGCGCCCGTCACCTTGAGATAAAGTTGACGAGTTCCGCGTGCCTGTAATTGCACCCTTACGGCGTTTACGCACAACGTCCGATTTGTATCAGTTCTGAATCCGCGAAATAATGGCCAGAAATGTCAAAGAGATCATTTTATCGCTAGGTGTAGGTGGTATGTGGGTCCGAGTTTTTCTAGATATGTTTAGTCTCGGATTGAGAACCAATACGAATCGGATGCAGAGTAAACCGCGTCAGCCCTTTAAAATCGGAACGCTGTAATGCTCACGTTACTGCTTGGCGGCAGAAGAAATAGGCGGGGTGGCAGTACTTCCCTGGACGAACTCTTTCACAAGGAGCTCTACGGCTACTAGTAATCTATATCAAGGTCGTGTAAAGTACTTTATCCACAATATTAGGAGAAGAGCTTATTATATGACATTAACTTAACTAATGAGCAGTTTTTTATAAATTATAATAAATCAAAAGTCTAACATTATTGTTGTTATGCATTCTTCAAATAATTTAATTGAAGTTAGCATGTACTAAAATATGATTAGATTGTAATATGTATACTGTTTATATATGTATTTATGTATATAAAATTCATGTAGGTTTGTATATATGTCATACGTAATACAATACGTAATAAAACATGATTTATAGTTTATATTCCATCTAAATTTGAAAAATGTATTGATTAGCTCTGCAGTCTTTTTTCTATATCACGGCTAGGTATGGCTGGAAGAGATGAACTTTTGTATATGTCCATTGTGACATGTGGTTATATTTGCCTTTTCTTTTTGCTATAAAGAATTTATAAACAAAATACCAAATCAATTATCGGCGAGGCTGTTAGACTTACTGGTTTTTGTTCTAAGCTTGTTATTTTTCACATCTGTTTGAGCTAATCGTTTTAATTTTTATTTAATAAAATATTGTACGTACATCTTCAAAAGGATATTATAAAAGGAATATCCTGTACGAAAATTGCAAAAATAGCGCTGCTTCGTCCATAAAAAATAAATAACCTATTTCTAGTTTAGAATTATAATCCATGAGATTTATGTTTTAAATTTCGTTTTATACGATACGAATTAATAAGGATTATTGTGTTGTAATGAGTTTTCTAAAACAATAATTAGGTTTATTATTTAGTAAATAAGAAACTGAATTTACCAGATAATAAGTAATGATAGTACACATTATATATTGTTTCACAGCTCTTAAAGCTATGTTGGGGTGCGGCAAAGTGGGAGAAAATACACTGGTATTATGTTTTGATACAATAAAATACGCATTTATAGCCCGATAACTACAACCCTTTTATCATTTCTCTTTGACAGGACTTAGGCAAATATGTTGCGTCCTCGACTACACTTAACATCCGCTGACGTCGCAATCAAATACTTGGCTATAACCAAAAACAAATAACAGAAGCAAAAAAAAGAGGTAGTTTACAACATCTTTACACGTATCGAGTTCTTTTATTGTCACGATTGTTACGCATTGCAAATGAAACAGTCAGTCGGGGGTCAACAGTGAGCATGTGACTTGTAACAGGCCCGAAACGTAGGTTTGTTTGAAAAAAAAATATACGCGATGTATAGATCCAGAAAAAAAATTAATTCACAATACTTACACGTGTCTCACCTACATCTCATAGCACTAGACAACGGAAATTTAGTTTTAAATCTCCAGAGGATAATTCGTAGGGATGCTATCGTTATTCATTTGGCGGCTTTAATATGGAATGCTATTATTGTGAATGTCTCTTACATGCACAATAGTGTAGAGAATACCAGCGTGATTATACCCAAATTCAAATCGTAAATTCCATTTATTTGCGGTACACACAAAAAAAATAAAACATACAAATCAATGAAAAGTCTTAAATATAATAGTAACTAAAAACACAATACTATATCTAAGGTCACTAAGGCGTGGCGAGGCTTCTGAACTCAGTATATGCCGTGCAGACTTGGTTTATATAGCACTGATTTTCAGCCAGAACCTCCCTATCAGGAGCTACGCTCTCACGTTGGAATAACGCATCATTTATGAAGCAATGTTAATTTTACTAGGAGCAATAAATTAGGCTATCTTTATGAAGCATGAAAGGAAAAAAGAAAACAAAAAGAAGTTACTCAATAAAAAATAAAAAACAAAAATGTATAAAAAATTGTTTGAAGGGAAACAAAAAAAAAACAAAATAAAAGCACAACAGTTATCCCAAACAGATGATATGTCTGCAATTTACTTAAAATATATTTTGATGACCCGGGGGTGATTCAGCATCCTTCTTCTGAGCTATTAAAAATATTTTCCTCCGTTTCGGCTTAAAAGATTGCTGGGACATTAACGTTACTAACAGTAATAGCCTAGTTTTTGGTGGATTTATGCATTTTCCGGCTTGCAACTCATTATAATTTAAGGCTTGCTTTTATAAATGAGAATAGTAGTTTATGTGACTGTTACATAATGAAAGGCATTAAAATACAAGTGAGGGTTCTTAAAAACATCTCACGAGTATTTTAATGCCTAATTATGTACAGTTACATACACTATTTTATCTACACACATATTATAAGCTCTCTGTGATGTGTTCAGGGACCGCATGTTACGACTGGCGAAATGGCGGCAAATAAAAACTTTTCTCGCATGTCACACAACCGTAGTTTTTATTTTTAATTCATAGACAACCTAGAATCGACCCCAACTGATATATCGTTCCATATAAGGTAACGTGTGAAATTTCAAAATTGTTTGCTATTGACATTTCATTTCGAATAAAATTTCGTCTCGGCTGGTATTAGAATTGAAGGCCAATTTAATTGTTTTGTTTTTCAGAGATGTTCGAAATTTGAATGTATAATAACATCGAATTCGATGTTATTATGAAGCAATAATAACATTTTCACAGATAAGAAATTTGTTCTAACAAAACAGTTTACCTTTGTGCTGGTTGTAATTTGCGGTTTTTGAACACATTTTAGAGAGTTTATGTTATGTATGTAGATAAATATCGTAATGAAACCAGTACGTCATTTGACAAGCGTGGTGACCTACAGTCTTATAAACTCTTAGAAGAAATATAGCAGTAGGACGTTATGACATAACTTTGGTGATTTATGTTTTTGAGCAAATGATTAACACTCGCTTATAATGGAAATCGCTTACAATCATCATCATCATCATATTCAGACCACATGAATTAAATAACCAGCAGAGGGCTGATAGTTCTTTTTTATGATACTTAGCGATGGGACGAACAAGTCGTGGTCTTGGTCGTAAGGGACATGCTTACTCAACAGTTGCAGTGCTACTCAGAGCTATAAATCGCAAAGACCTGTTGGGAACTGTCACTGTGCCCGTCACACGGGGACGTAAATTGACAAGTCCCATGTGTTTATAATTCCATCAGCACCCTTATAATCAGGAATACAAGAATGCGAGCTTTACTGCTTGGCGGCAACAGCAACCCCTAAGGTTAGAATTTTCCTGGTCCAACTCATTCGCAAGGAGTTTTACTACATAGAGAGAGGGTATATAGAAAGGTCTATACCTTCTCTAAAGAAAAGTCTTAATTGCTCGAATTTTCACGGTCCTGTGCTAATCGCATCCAGCTCGATTCCCGCAAATCATCAGATCGGTGGTCTGCCCACTGCCCATTTCGCTTCTCTTGGTCACCATTCTGTGACTGCATCGTCCATCTTCTCATCTAGCCCGCAATCCCGCTTCATGTCCCGCACATCTCTACGTTAACCTCGTGATGCGATTACCCAAGTCATCGACCTTCGTTTTTCAACGAATTTCGACGTTTGGAACCTTTCCACGAGAGAAATGCTCAAGATAGAGCGCCCTATCGCTCTTTGTGCCACCGTAATGTTGCTTAGTAAAATTGAATGCTCAAATTTGGCAATCTAGTGGTAAATTATACCTACATATTAACAGTGCTCATAGGGTTACTGATAGATAGAATAGAAGAGAAAATTACACAATTACACAGTACTGTAACCGGGGGGTAGCTCTAATGCGTAGCGAGAGGTACTTTTAAGAATATAAAATGGAATAATCTTCAAAATATACTTTATTGTACTTTCACATAATTTCGGCGTTGGGTTACAAATCAATAATTGTCAAGATGCTCCATTCTTTTCTCTTACTTCATTTTCAAAGCATTCTAATTATAAATCTATTCACTCAGCCAGTGATTCTACTCATAGAGTAGAGCCTAGACTACAGTACACACATATTACATAACTACAATACATAACACTTTGTGACTACAACACACGACTCATTATTGATAATGTTTTGTTTGGAACATGTGGTTGCTGTGAATGTTCTTGTCTATAGATTGAAGTGGTTGGAAATTACCATGAGGTTTTCGGTGAAGGAAAACACCGTGATGAAACCTGCACATCAAAGAAGGTTCACAACCCTCGGAAAACGTGGGAGGTCGCCAACCCGCATCCCGTGTCCAGCAATGGGACGGGTTAATGATGATTTCATTTCAAATAAGTTAGAGACGTGTTTCTGCTATAATTCGTGTGAGATTTTGAATAAAGGTGTGAGACATATTTTTCTAGTTTTTATAATTTTTATTTGATTAAATGCAAATGGGTCTGTGTTGTGGATAATCAAGTAATGCTGTTAATTCCTGTGTTCAGATCATTCACGAGGCTCATTTGCGAAGTTGAAATTTCCACTGCGGAATCGAGTAAACCAAAAACGTGCACTGTGTTCATTAGTCTCTATAATAGTAGTTAAAGTTTTGAATTTTCAAATTACACGTGTTTTAGTGTTCGTGGTTTATTTCAAATGTTAACAAAATGAAAACAAATGAGTGATGTCAAAGGTTTAAAATTAGAACCTTAGGATTTTGTTTGAAAAGTTTGTAAAGTGAATCTAACACTAAAAATATTTTATTACATTCCAAAGTGGCCTGAATTTCGGAACGCTATTTTCGTTTGACCACGAATATATATAATGAATTAAATAAAAAACCACTCGTCGAAGATGCACAAAGTAGATCCACCGGTATTATCTTAGCTTTAACCCACTTAATGTCACTGTAGTGGAATTAATTCGAAGAGCTGAGTGCATCACAATTAGGTTCTGAATGAGATATTTCTGTATGCAGAGTCGAGGTATAACGACAATGGCACATTGATTCTGTCTATTTCAGCTTAACTTCTTTATTGTATTAATAATTGAATATTAAATAATACTGGTTAAGTGCGAGGTTAGTAATCGCGCACCAAGGGTTCAGTTTTCTACGTGACAGTCATTGACTTTTATTTGCAAGTTAACCAAGCCATCCTGTCACATGATACCACACTCTAGTTGAACCACTTTGTTGTTTCTATCCCCGCTTTTTAGACGCCATTTTAAATCCAAGGTAGTCTATCTGTATTACCAGGTAGTCAGGTAACATATCACGACATCTCGCAAACAGATTAATATCGCCCTCAACAGCTTCACTTAGTGCTGAAAATAGCCGCGGTGAGGCATGAGTTGATAAAATACTATTTAATATCAGTTATTTTTATCAGGCTTCGAAGTGATGATTAGCCATGATAATATCATGATAATTATCATGATGGTTATCTTGATAAATATACTTTGTAATTTTATTGATATTTATAAAATTAATCGGTACAAAATGCTACCGCTAGCAATGTTGTACCATGTTTTTGTATCAAAGGCGTATTCAAATGTGTAAAACGTCAAAGTCACAAACCGAATCGTTTTCTCATTATTTGTCCTTTCTTTGTCAGTCAAAACTATGAATCTCTGAGTCACCGAACAAATTTTCTATACAGATTTTTGGACGGACACTGGCAGAATTGAAACCACTAGTCTCACAAGCCATTCATTAGCAAAAAAAAATCAGCATGGATAATTACCAGGTGCATATCTGATAATTAAAAAAATATTTGTCTTGATAATTTTTATACTAAGCGCCTGTTCAGATAAATAGATGCGTGATAAAATTATTACTTTTTCTTTTTTTGTACAGTGAAGTATAATTGTTCGATTCATTTGTAAATAAAATAACTGATGACGACGTGGGTGTTGCTGTGAGGCTTCGATAGATCCATTGTGGTAAACGAAGTATTTTGAATTGTTTTCCTTTGTGATTTCCTTACTTTGGTTAATGGCACTTGTTTTATTATATCGAAAGCTGACTATTTCTCGCTGTTCCATAACCTTATCTATTAAAAACAATATTTACTCGTGTCATCAAAGCACGTTAATTGGATTGGTTATATACTATTAAATCTTCAAATCATGGGAACTGACCAACTGCTGCTGCTGTTGGTTGCTTTGTAATTGTTGGTCATGAGACATGAAATTAAATCAAATATATTTATTTTGTATCAATCAAATTAGACTTGAAATCGTCACATCAATTTAAAAACCACTATTCCTTCGTAAAAATTTATCTGAGAAGAATGATTTTTTTTGGATCATCACACATATTTAGTACACCATGCGTTCGACTCATTCATGTGACCATTGATTGTATAATTAGCTTTTCTTAATACATTACTATACGGTACATTTCTAACATGAGCTTTGACCGTCAACCGTGACCATGGGACCTGTAAAGGGCCCGAAACGTCGGTTTGTTTGAAAAAACAAATATACGCGATTTAAATCCGGAAAAATAGTTTCATTTCCTATGAGCTTTGAACTTTTTTCTGGTCAATTTTGTACATTTTCTGGAATTTTGTTATAAAAACGTACACAGTCCGTACAACGTATACGTAAACATATACCCTACAAATGACGAACAAACTTTAGTTTCCTAACTACTAGTAAGCTAAGTACTTCCGTATTTTTTACATTTAATTTTTTTAAGTTTTAATTTATCAATCATCATTTTACAACTTTATGTACGTAGTTATTACATACATTGTTTGTAACCTTTTGTTTGACTGTGTGTTACAATGTAAGCCTTAAGACGATCCCAGTGGTCCAACAGCTAGTAATGTGGGCAATATGCCGTGGTCCCAGGTTCAGTTCCGTATACAAAACTTTTTCAAATTGGTTCTAGTCTAAGCGTTGCGGCTAGAGTCTAATGTTAATTTCGTGGCCACTGGGATGCGACTTCCTTCATCGTCCTCCCACTTTTTTATCACCCTCTTTAATGGTTCCTGGTCAATTGCTTTTAAAAATTTTAATCGTTCTCGAATGCCTTTCTTCATTATTCTTACGTTGGTTCGTTCCATCATGACTCCTATCAAAATTCTCGAAGCGACGAATTATGTTTTTATCAATTATTTTAATAATAAAAATATATTTTATAAACGCGATTTAGAACCGAAAAACGGTTTAATTTCTAATTTATAACAATCGCGAAATCTAAGTCCTCGATGCGCTTTTTATTATAAATTTTATATATATATTTGTACGTCTACAATGGCTACAATAAACTGCAAGTCTGGCAAAAACGTAAGCAGCAGATCAAATAAAGACAATTTTTATTTTGGTCATGCAATGCATTACGGTAGGTTAATAATTTAAAATTTTGCTATTTTGGATTTTAAAAGAACGTATTTCTAAAGGTTGTACGAATATTATATTAAAGTACTCATAAAATTTAAGACATCACTGTCGTCAACTCAGTGGTGTCGAGACAATTTTTATGACTCATAACAACTAGATAATAAGAACGATCGTTACTATCAATAAACATAAACCTTTATGGGATAGGATGGTAAATTTTATTGTATTATTGATTATATTCATGAAAATTATTACGTCAGGATAATAAAATCTCTAAATGTTAATAAATTAAATGATCTCTTTATTACCTTATTTTATGGAAAATAATTTTGGTAGATCTGTGCTGAGAAAATTTACATCGTAAGCAAGATTTTCCGGGTTCTATAACTGCTTCGGGCCTGCGCTTTAGGGTTACCATGGAAAATATGGCTTTAATTTTTTCTGAAGGACCAATTTTGAAGGGGTGCAAAGATGTCCCAAAGGGTTTAAATTGCAGGAACTTGATTTGTACCAATAATTCGCTATGTACTACGACAATGCGATGTTTCACCAGCGCGAATATAGTCTACAATTTTTCTTGAGTAGTCATTCATAATAGACTTACTCAGTTTTTGAAAACTGAATTATTTCATGACCTATGTCGTTGTAAACAGGTGTTATGTTCGTTTCTTATTTATTAGACAATAAGTTTAAATTTAAATAGAAACTAAAATTAGGATTAAATTATATGAGTAAAATTGGGTTACGGCAAAGTGCCCAAGATGCTGGTAGCGTTATCTCATTGTATGGCTTTGTTAAGCAGCTGCGGAGCCAGCCCTCTTGCGAGTGTGCTGGAAATGGGATGGGGCAAGTGTGTCGGCAAACATGGCGTCACACGCCAGTGCCTTGTCCATACTCCAAGGGATGAGAATCATTCCGTCTAGGCGTTTTTATAGTTCTCTATAAGGCGAACTACACCATAGAGAGCTGGCAAAAATACACTTTAAGCAATTAAATGCAATTTAGAAATAAACTACCAACTAGTTGAGTACCAACAATGCAGCCACCAAGATAGATTAAATGAAGGGGCCAGTAAACCCACCTTACCTATTTCTGCCGTCAAGTAGAAATGTGAGCATTACTGCGTTCCGATTTTGAAAGGAAAGGTTGCCGGTGAAATTATAGGCACATAGGACTTGTTAACTTATGTCTCAAAGTAACGGGCGCAGTGGGAGTGCCCCTCAGATCTTTGGGATTTGTTTTTTTGAAGCTCTGAGTGACACTGCAACTATTATGGACATAGGCATGTCGCTTAGCACCAGACGCACGACTTGTTCGTCCCGTCACTTGGTATCATAAAAAAAAGTATACAAAACTATGAATAAAAATACCTAGACGAATACCGAGGCACATTTTAATCTCAGAGTTTAACTTGCAGCCGAACTTCTTATCTGCGAAGTGTTAAAGAATTCCTATAAGAGATTAACATTTCAAAGAGCTTCGTTTAAATGTGTGATTACATTACGAGAGACAAATATCTTAAATATACTTTCGTTAAGTAGAAGTCAAAAAAAAAATATTGTTGGCAAAGAACGGGCAATAATATACAGAAAGAAAACCGAAATAAAATACAGAAAGAAATCTCGCCAGAATAAAAAAGTATCCACAGCGAAAACCCTACGATATAAAATCCAAAATTACACGAATGATAGAGTTCTCAAAGCAGGATCTTAATAGTAAAGCCATCTCTACACTATTCTTAAAAAGGTTTATTTCGAGCTAATGCGGGAGAGCAGCATTTACAGACGCGTAAATTTGCAATGGCATAGGAAAGGATTGTAAGTGCGCATGTACGGTGGCGCGGCAACGCCAGCCAGCTGGATTGAGGGAGAAACGCTCCAGTCTGCCTTATACCGCCGTCGTAGTGCGACCGCCAAACGAGTGTCCGCCTTTGCCTCACGTAAACACTATTTTTTAAAGTGCAAATAAAAACTTGTGTGAGTCTGTGTGATTAAAAAGTTCATTTAAAAGTTAAGGAGCGTTTGACGCGTGACAAGTTGTGATTCCAGGAGCAGTGTACGTACTTTTCTTGATTAAATTTTTTATGATTCCATAAATCGCAAGTTACTCACTAATAAACACTCTAATACGCCGAAAGTGCGTACTTATTAACGTTTGTAGTTGTTGGGAGACTACTCAAGTATAAAGTTATATTTAGGACGAAATAAAAATTACATTTAATGGGAATTACGGACATTAATCAGTGCCTTATCACGCAACCTTGCAACCTTACACAACCTTTTGTACGCTCGACGACCGTAAATTTTACCATATTTGTCTGTTTTGTTTTTATGTTTTAGATAAGAAAAACATTTTGCTATATTTGTCTACCCAGTAATGTGTTCTACAATTGTCACTAAAACCGTTTTTATTTCTCACGATACGTACATCAATGCCAATACGTTAATTGATAGTCGATATGAATTGTGTAGAACGACCCTTTTAATTTCTTTGACATAGTTTATATCTAAGAAATTTTAGTAGTAGTAGAGCTCCTTGTGAAAGAGTTTGTCCAGGGAACTGCTAACTGACCTATTACTGCCGCCAAGCAGTAATGTAAGCTTTATTGCGTTCCGATTTGGAAGAACAAGGGTCCTAGTAAAATTACAGGCACATGGAACGTATTAATTTATGTCTCAGGATGATGGGCGCAGTGGCAGTACCCCTCAGATTATTGCGATTTAAAGCTTTGAGTGTCACTGCATCTGCTATGGACAGGCGTGTCGCTTACCGCCAGGCACACGATTTGTTTGTCCCGTCACTTGGAACCATTTAAAAAAATCGTATAATAAAGTAAGTTTCGCTAATTCTGTAAATGAATATTAAACTGTATGGAATATTGCAGTGCATTACACCATATTCGTTCGTATACCAGGAATGCGTCTCTTTCACGGTTTTAAGCCTAACGTCGGGATGAACCTGCGTGTCGTGATCAACCCTTTATAGAAATGTGAAGTCCCCAATTTGGATAAGTCCTGCACGGCTATAATATATAAAAATATTAGTTCAATTAAGTCATACATATCTGTTTTCGTAATATAAATTGTATCAAAAGCTGTCGTAATCTCCCAAGCGGAGGCCATGAGTTCGAATCCGGGTGCGTATCTCAGAATTTCTCGAAATTTATGTGCGAAATTTAATTTGAATTTTACCATGACCATGAGCTTGCATGTCGAAGAAGGTTCATAACCCTCGGAAAATGTGTGAAGTCCCCAACCCGCATTGAGCTAGCGTGGCGGATTATAATCTAAACCATAGTTTTCCAAAGTGTTCCCTACCGCCCGCCAGTGGGCGCTGAGGGTCCTAGGGGTCCTACCGCATTTGAAAAAAAATGTTAATCGTCTATATTATAAACTACACTAATTTGTTTCCTTGTGACTTTTCGTGTTAATACAAAAAATACGTGTTTTTAATAATTTTTTGTTGTGATGGGCGTTAAAATTTTTTTATCATGCCTAAGTGAACGATGAGCCAAAAAGTTTGGGAACCTATGACCTAAACCCTTGACTGAGAGGAGACCATATAAGTGGATTAATGATCATGATGATAATAGTAGTTTATGTGACTGTTACATAATGAAAGACATTAAAAGACAAGTGAGGGTTTATGAAACGAGCCGACAGGCGAGTTTCATAAAAACATCTCACGAGTGTTTTATTGCCTAATTATGTACAGTTATATACACTGCTTTATCTCCACACATATTATAAGCTCTCTGTGATGTGTTCAGGCACCGTATGTTACGACTGGCGAAATGGCGGCAAATAAAAACTTTTCTTACGTTTTTAAACAACCGTAGTTTTTTTTTTTAATTCATAGACAAACTAGAATCGGCCATCGGTATCGTTCGATATCAAGTAAAGTGTGAAATTGTCAAAATTGTTTGCTATTGACATTTCATTTCGAATAAAACTTCATCTCGACTGATATTAGAATTGATGTCCAATCAAATTGTTTTGTTTTTCAGAGATGTTCGAAATTTGAATGTAATAATAACATCGAATTCGATGTTAGTATGAAGCAATAATAACATTTTCACAGATAAGAAATTTGTTCTGACAATACAGTTTACCTTTATGCTGGTCGTAATTTGTGGTTTTTGAACACATTATAGAGAGTTTATGATATGTACGTAGACAAAATTGTATTCTATCGCTTATGTAGTCAAAATGTTTCACTTTTAATGTTATTTTATAATTATATAAGTAAACTATAAGTAGGTTTTATTCAAGACTATCTAATCTAATATAAAATTAACTTCGATTAACTTTGCTCACAGACGACCATCGTGTTTGGTACGATGTAATAGTGAGGTAAATCTCACACTGTGATACCACATACAACCATTGCGTACACGCGTGAAAGCAATGAGTGGTGCTGTAGACGACCATAAGTTTATGCGTAACTAAAGGCGCAATGTCGAATGTCTGCGTGTGAGGTGTCACCGTGAGAGAACTGTCTAAAAAACTTACACCTTATTTAATATTTCCCAAGTAGATATCAGTTCTCCAGCTTGAAACCATTTAGCCTTGACGATGGTAGATCGTTTAGACGCCACATCGTCTGCCCTATATTGTACATAATCCCATACCAGTCGACCAAGCGGGAAATATTTGTATTATATCTTCCCCTTACATATCTATTCAATTAAAGAACATTGTGTTAAATCCACGTGTCAATAGTAAATGTAATACGGTCTCTGCGATACAACCTTGTGTTTAATGCAGACGCCGCAAGTATAAATAACTAATTGTTAGACCTCGCTTTTCTGCAAGCTTCAGCACTGCGCTCATATGAAATTAAGGTCTTACATTGAGTATTGTCAACTCATATAAAACAGATTTCGCATGAACACCCAGATGAAGCGTGTTGACGAGTTGAGTCCAACCCTAATGAAGGTTTACATAACAGTGTTATATTTTCTAAATGTGTTTTGAGTTCTGTTGTTAAATTATAAAGATTATTATTATTTCATTCCTTTTGTGACTTTAGTGCTTTAAGTACTGTATTCTGTATATCTTTTCCAAAGAATTTATTTTCCAATACGCGAAAAATATTCTCTATTTTGTATATAACTAGTTGATGTAACTAATTGTTCACATTGAAATAGTTACTTTACAACTCCAATTGGTTTTTAGATTTCAAACAATCCAGATGTCTTGAACTCTATAAGTAGAGCCAATCGATACATATTGACAAAGCATTCTATTTTTCTTTCTACAATCGATCGTTGATTATACAAACAATTTCGAAATGTGAAAAAGGCAAATGGCGTCTATTTATTGATGACTTTAGTTTGTAAATTAAGAATCCCAGGTTCGGTTATGCTATTTCTGCTTGAGAGGCTATCTAGATCAAACTATTAGGTTACTAAGGATTCACGGTATGTCTTTCAAGCAGAGGCCGTGGGTTCAAATTCGGTTACCGTAGAGTTTTTCGGAATTTATGTGCGAAATTTCATTTGAAAATTACCATGAACTTTTGATGAAAACATCGTGATGAAACCTGCAAGTCATAGAGAGTTCGGAAAACGTGTGAAGTCTCCAACCCGCCTTAAACCAGCGTGGCGAACTATGGCCTAAACCTTCATCTGATAAGAGACTCGAGCCTAGAAGTGGGACGTATAAATAGGTAAATTTTAAAGTCCTTTGGGATTGGTCGTTCCACTACTTCTTGTAGTGATTCGTCCTTTCCCGATCTTAATGAAGTTTAATAGACATTATTCCTTACCACCTGTTACTTTAGATAGACATCGTAAAAACGCCACTCTTCGTCTTCTGGTTGATTGTGCTTTGCCATCAAGTACTTCTTTCTCCTTTCGAACTGTTACAGAATGGGAGGTGAAAACTCATATTCTTTCTATTTCTTCCACTGCTGTTGACAATGATGATCTCAGCTCCCGTATGATAACCCTTATACTCCCTGAACTTGTTCCTATCCTTACTCATGTTTTTAACTCCTCTTTAGAATCTAGTTCTTTCCCTTCTCAATGGAAACTCGCCCATATCATGCCTTTACCCAAAGCATCTAATCCCACTTGCCTGTTTGAGTTTCGTCCCATTTCCATTCGTCCTTTTCTATCCAAAGTCTTCTCACTTTGCTTATACTTCTGGACTTCAGCAGTGCGAAGGCACTTTTTAGACAGAGTTGAAGAACTCTGTTGACCATGATGTATTTATTGCTTGCTTCTTTTCACTCTTTTAGTATTTCTCCTTCGGCTTGAGCGTGGTTTGATTCCTATCTCAGAGATCGCTTGCAGTGTGTTCGCTCTGATGAGGCTTCCTCTGATTGGTGTGAGTTAGCTGCGGGTGTCCCTCAATGTGGTGTTCTTTCCCCTCTCTTCTTCTCTATTTTCGTTAACTCTGTCACTTCTGTGTTGTCCTCAAACTTCTATCTCTATGCTGACGATTTGCAACTCTACTGTAGTTTTAAAACTTCCGATGTCGTTGCAGCCATTGAAGCGGTTAACGCTGATTTAAGAAACATTGCTCATTGGGCTGAGTCTTTTGGCTTGTTGGTTAATCCCAAAAAGTCGCAGGCCATGATTGTGGGAAGTGAGCATATACGTGGCGCTTTGGACATTGATTCCCAATTGATGTCCCAATTATACAGTATAATTCAACGCCTATTGCCTATACTTCTACTGCTACTAATCTGGGTCTGCTTGTGGATTGTAATTTAACTTGGACTTCACATATTAATGAAGTCAGTCGAAAAACCCATTTCTCCTTGCACTCGCTTAAACGCCTCCAAAACTTTATGTCTTTTAAAACCAAGATCTGTTTAGCTCATTCTCTTATATTACCGTTCTTGGACTATGCAGATTCCCGCCATTTAGATGCTACTGAAGAACTGCTAAATAAGCTTGAACGGTTGCAAAATCTATGTATAGGGTTTATAAAGATAAAAGGTAAATAAGGCCTTCGTAAATATGATCGAATCTCACACTATCGCAATCAGCTCAAGTGGCTTCCCATTCGTCTCCGCAGGAATTTGCATATCGTCTCTCTTCTTTACAACATTTTACATAATCCTTTGTCTTCCAGGATCCTTGTCGCTCTCTCGTTAGGTCCCAATTATCTTTTCCATCATTCAATTCCGGCTTTTATTCTCACTCCGTTACTGTTCATGCGGTCAGACTTTGGAACGCACTTCCCATTACTGTACATGCCAGTAAATCCTTAGCTATCTTTAAAATGAGAGTCAAGGAGCTCTATTTATCCTCTGTTCCATCCATTTTATAGATATTTTAATATGAAATATGTATTTATCTAAGTATTTATACAGTCTGTAGTAATTTAATATTTTTGCTGTTCTTTTTTTTGTTATTATTTTATTACATAATTTAATTTTGTTTTGTTGTGCACGTAAACCCGTTATCGTAATTATTGTATCCTGTATTTTGGTCTGCAGGACGAAATTTCTTATAGAAATAAGCAGTATCTTTTCTTTATGTGTGCCGTTTTACCAATTGTGATTTGTGTTTTCCTGTACAATAAATAATTAAATAAATAAAATAATAATAGGTTGATGTTGATGTCTGATGTTGTTAGTTCTGATCTGAGTGTTCTGGGTTTATTTCGATACTAAGTGCTAGTAGAATAAGGAATTCTCCAGTACGAGATCACAAAAAGACCAAAGAATGCTAATTTTAAATCATCAGTTGTATGTCGTGAGATTGTCAATAGAAGGCTTTTGTATGTCTGGTATTTTGCTAAAAGTTAAAAGTAATGGCTTGTTAATGATCTAGCTATCGACCTTAATATACAGCTGCCATTGCATTTTTTTGGTATTCTGATCTTTAATGGCGAGTCGATGGCGTAGTGCACTAATATTATGTACTTTTTGATAAGAGTCAAAGTGGGTAGGCACCTCACTAAATGTGTTTACGTGTATAGATTTATACTGCCAATTATTATACCAAAGTAACTTGAAAACTGTGAAATTGATAAAAAGTCTAAAAGTGACTTAGCCGTTTTTGTGAAAAAGTTGTCAACAAACATAAAACAATGTTGTGACCGTAGGTTGTGACGAACTTCAGATTCGTAAGCGCAGAAACCTTGCATTTTAGAGCACGGGTAACGTAAAATCGACACAAAGTCGACCTGATAAGATTCAAATCCTTGTATCTTTACTTACGAGTTTGCTGTAGAGATCCAATGAATATTCCATGATTAGATAACTTCACGCTGTATGGACATACGACATTTTTGCAGTTATAAATTAAAGCAAAAGCTATCACTTGGCGCAAATATAAAAAGAAACCATTTTTTTAAGATACGAGTTTGAGGAAAGTAAGGCGACGAAATTTAATTTGAACACTAATTGATGATTAAAAGAGATAATAATCATGATATGTATAGTAATTTCCATGTTAGTTTTAGTGAGGCAACATCAAATCGTTAGTTATTGAATGAATGTGACTTACATTCACTGACATTCTATTAAGATTATTGCCATTGTAACTAGGTTTTAGCAGAATAGTAAATATTAGGTAACGTATCATAAACTTGAATAATTTTTTTTCCGAAATAACGTTTGTTAGAATTTTCATTACACTGAAAACTGAATTATAAAGAAACGGTTGTTTTTTTAGAATATGTGCGATGATTATCGCAAAGACACGATTAGGTTCGGTTAGGTTAGGTTAAGTTAGGTTTAAAAGAAAAAAACATTTTCCTCTCAAAATTACATTCGACGTCATGAAAATTCGTGCAAAGGTTATTTAACTGCCTCAGTGGCAGTTACCATGCCGGACTCCCACGCATAGGTCCCAGGTTCGATTCCCTGGCCGGGAGAAATATTTGTATGGTCTACATTTATTTCTCTCGTGATTTTGGGTGTAATTTGTGGTTGCCTATATGTGTGTCCATGGCACCCGCGACTTTTCCGCGGGTTTTCCTAGTGCGGGGCTGTGTTGAGTGTGTGCGTTATTGTTATTATTATTTTATTGTTATTATATTATTATTATTACTTAGATAAGTCACTACTTTAAATATTCTGAGACTTTGTGAGAGAACAATAAAGATTATTACTATTATTATTATTATTATTATTATTATTATTATTATTATTATTATTA
>NW_020654289.1:14585242-14596580 GCF_003589595.1 Hyposmocoma kahamanoa
TATTATTATTATTATTATTATTATTATTATTATTATTATTATTATTAATTTCTGAACAATATCATTTCGGACTTCTGATAGGCAACCTAAATATTATTATAATTGCAATGTAATCTCCATGGTGTCTCAATGAAATTACAATGACGAGTGATTTCAAGAAAATTATCATTGCTTACTACAAAAAATATTTTATGTAATCTTTTCCTATAATACAGAATAAAAACACTATCGTAAAACTGAATTATACGTAATTATTACTAAGGAAACGAGGATTATATTTTTCTCTGTTATTTTAGTTCTTACGTACACTTACAAGCATTGGTTGTTTTGAAAAGGGAAAAAATCGGGCTAAAATAGTTTTTGGTTATGCCTTAATATCCACAGTCTGCGTTTTGTGCAAGCAAATATCCTAAGTATTAAATTCAATGTACACAACGCTTTGCTTTAAAGGCTTACTTTAAAGTCTTGCACAGTTTAGTAATGGGGTATGTTAGCCGTACAATACGTAATAACATAATTTGCTTTTAAGTATTCATGCACATAATCGCTGGTTATTTTGCACAAGTACTCTATCCCGACAAATTATGTGGCCTAGTAATTTGTTAAAATTATAGGCTTTGTTAATTGATATCGACACCTTTAAATACAAACAAAATAACTTTTGTTCAAAAAATGTTCTATCAGTCGACAAATAGTGGAAAAATTATAAACAACAGAACATGGGGCTTAAATCTGGACTTTTACGTGGCACATACTTGTGACACACGGTGTCACTAACGATTATGGTGAAAAACAAAAAATTTTTTTATAAATTTAATTTTTTTTAAATGGTGCATGCAATACTATACAGTGTATTAAAGGTGGTAAATAAAAAAATACCAACAAGAGTTTGTTAGAAACCTGAAGCCGAAGGCTGAAGGCTGTAATGACTCGAGTTTATAATTTTTATCGCCCGTGCTACATACAATGTTTTTCATCACATTTGCGATTAAATAGACATAATGATAATTTATTTGTTGTATGAATATAATATCGCTTCACAATACAACAATTACGGATTTTGCAAATTGCGGGTTTTTTGTTTTAAACAGATTGCCAGTTATTCTTTCATAGATAATACAACTCGAACTAAAATGTTACAGGCACAGACGCATGCAATCACAATATATTAGATATAAAATAAATAATTTCCAAATTCTAAACATTACGAGTAAAAGTGTTGAAAACATAGTTGCATGTTAGAGCCACCGTGTGGTGACGAGCTAAGTATAATAAAGATGGGCTTGCTGTTGTACGTAGATTCAAAGCATCGAATGTTGAATAACTTCAATTTTTTGTTTTACACTAGAGAGTGTAATTAATACTGCTATAAAATGTAATTACGGTTCCCTAATCAATATTTAAATATTTTGTAATTTAGTGATATTTATAAAGTATTGTTAATATAGACTTACACCGTTAGACTTGTCGTCTAGTATAGATCGTAATATTGGGCCAGCAAAGGATTATAATAAAATACTTCTGCCTGCAACTTAGACGCGTATGTTGATTATTGTGGAGTCATTAAATTGGATGATATAATGGAAGCTTTTAATAGACATATGAATGTTTACATGGAGTTAAACTTTGTAAAAATAGCTCGAAGCTCTGACGACTCGGAATTTTATTTTGTGTTCGGTCTGTGTATTAATAATAATAACAAATGAGTGGAAAACTTCCATACAGAAAATATGTGAACATCGTGGTAATCAAACATCACATTAAATAAATAAATTTACTTGCAAACTCCCAAAATAAACATAAATAAATAAAAGACAAAAAACAGTTCAAAACCAAAAACAAAAATCTGTAACAAATACGTAGAGAAATTCGTAACGTCATCTGATTTGATTTGTGACTTAGTAGAGAAAGTGGTCGCCCTGGTTTGGCACAGACGTGGGTTTGAGTCCTGTCAGGTCGAAGAAATTTTTCTTTGTGTTCAATCTTTGTAGTAATAATTACAACAGTGAAGTAATTTAAATAAAAATAAATAAATGCATATCACCATCGTAAAACATCATAATATGCATTAAAATCAATATTAAATAAAAGGCAGATTGAGAGTAGCACCGCTGATGCAATAGCTGTGAATTAGTCGTTTGTTCTGATGTGGACATGTCTCGGAGGGTTAGAGTCACATTACAGGGCAGCGGAAAACCAAAGAAAGATGGATGACTTGTGTGACAGATGATACGAAGGTAGTGAACAACGAGGTGACGGATGATAGAGATGAATTGAAGAAGAAGACATACTGCGCTGACCCTAAATAATGGGCTAAGGGCAAGAGGATTACATGCTTTTACTTTTTAATTCGACAATATAGACTTTAAATATAATACAGTATAAAGTACTTTGTACAAGCGCCTGCAATGAAGTATACAAAAGTAGCAAAATACAATTAAACAGTCTCCGTAACTACTTGTTGAATTACCATAATTACCCACAAAATTATTGCCAACATGGATTTTTTACACTACCAAGTGACGGAAAAAACAAGTCGTGTGTGGTAATCGACACGCCTACCCATAATAGTTGTAGTGCCACTTAGAGCTTTAAATCGTAAAGATCTTAGGGTCACTGCGCCCGTCAGCCTGA
The DNA here is from genome assembly GCF_003589595.1 of Hyposmocoma kahamanoa. Classification (NCBI taxonomy): domain Eukaryota; kingdom Metazoa; phylum Arthropoda; class Insecta; order Lepidoptera; family Cosmopterigidae; genus Hyposmocoma; species Hyposmocoma kahamanoa. The sequence goes on from NW_020654289.1 coordinate 14,587,877, forward strand.
GACATAAGTTAACAAGTCTCAGGTGCTTGTAATTTCACCAGGCTATTTATTGTTCGTGCAAAAAATGTCATAATAACTATGAAATTCGACTTTATAAACATTTCAATGCAGGTAATATTTGAGACGACTTTTCTATTTAACTCACACACTCAACATATAATATATTTCCTAACACATTATGAGTCTATAGCACAGTGTTTAGTAATTTTGTACTTTGATTTAGTGGCAATAATTAATAGATTCAGACGTTACTTTGCGGAAATTTACGTTAATAAAAATGGAAGTAAATTAATTTGCTACTTCGCGAAGCCAGTGAAGTTTAAATCGTGCAAAATGGCTGCGCCAGTGTTGAATTTATTTTCAACTGCTGTAATTTAATCTGCCAATTATAATTTCATGAACCATATCACAAAGGGGCACTTTTTTATTTCTGAACCATAATTTTATTGTCTATAGTACTCGCTACTGAACTGAAGAAGTCTTTACCTACACACATATATCCTAAACCCTCTATGATGTGTTCAAAAACCGCAAATTAGGACTAGCGTAATTATAAACTGCTTTATTAGACCAAATTTCTTATCTGTCAAAATTTTATTATTGCTTCATAATAATATAAAATTCGATTTTGTTATTACATTGAAATTTCGAACATCTCTGAAAAACAAAACAATTTGATTGAACATCAATTCTAATATCAGTCGAGATGAAGTTTTATTCGAAATGAAATGTCAATAGCAAACAATTTTGACAAATTTCACACTTTAGTTGATATCGAACGATATGATACTTGGAGCCGACTCTAGTTTATCTATGATTAAATAAAAACTACAGTAGGGTGACATACGTGAGAAAAGTTTTTATTTGCCGCCATTTCGCCAGTTGCAACATGCGGTTCCTGAACACATCATAGAGAGCTTATAATATGTGTGTAGATAAAGCAGTGTTAACATAATTAGGCATTAAAACACTTGTGTGACCCACACTCGTATTTTAATGCCTTTCATTATGTAACAGTCACATAAATTACTATTATTTGTTGTTTTGTGTATAGAACTATAATGAAATTCAAAAAAAGAACGTCGTATTTTTGCTGATTGATAATACCTTGTGTATTAAGGGCGGTAAATATGAAACGAGGTTTGTAATTTTTACCGCTCTTACAATGTTTTTCATCACATCGCGAATAAATAGATACGACGATAATTTATTTCTTGGATGAATAAATATCGCCCGCTGACAACAAAACATTTACGGATTTTGCAAACGGGTTTTTTTTAACTGAGCTATTCTTCCATATGTTATAATACATATTGAACTAAAATGTTATTGTAACACAAGTTGAACTAAAATGTTATAAAAGGCATAAACGCTTATAACCACAATGTATTAAGTAGATAGATATAAACAAAAATATTTAATAATAAAAAAAACTCGAAATTCTAAAAATACTGCAGTATTTGAATTCACAAAATAAATTTAGGAAAGTATATAGGAAATGAAACTGTTTTCCAGATTTAAATCGCGTATATTTGTTTTTGACCATGGGACCTGTAAAGGGCCCGAAACGTCGGTTTGTTTGAAAAAACAAATATACGCGATTTAAATCCGGAAAAACAGTTTCATTTCCTATATGTAACAATCGCGAAAACCTAAGAACTCGATTAGGAAAGTATAGTTAAATTGCAAATGTTTGGTTTTTTTATACTTCAAGTTTATGCTAAATATGCATTCAGATTTTTTGAGCATAAAAACTTTTTGCTAATCTTGATGTATAAAATCTGTAAGGCGATATGTAATGATAAAGCCCGTGGGAATAATTCAGGAAATTACGGTCTACTTTGCCTTCATGCCATGACACTGTTTACGAGCAAGTATGATGAAAAATATAAAATATGACTCTATTGAAACGCTTTACTGCTTCCTGGTTTATTAACTAATTTCTGAACCGATTTAGATGCTTCTTTTATTGTTGGAAATAGGGTACCTCAGTAGTGGTTCCATTTAAATTTAAGCACAATATTCCACTTTTAACTAGGAGATAAATGACTATTGAGGTCGGTTTTTTTAGTACTCTGTACTGATTTATTTATTTTGTAGCGTTTGTTTGGTTCTCATTTGAGTTTGTTGTCGTGGATTATTAACAAAATATACAATAATTATTGGTTGTGTTTTATTATTTTTAATTTACTCGTAGAAAAAGTATTGTATGCAATCATAACTATGTCAACAATAATTATTAGGTCTTAAAATCTCGTACCTCAACACTGTATTCGACTTTAATAACCCTCATTACGTAAAAATTGCCTATAATACTATTTCATGTAACTACATTTTACCACCCTTCCTCCGTATAAAATTAATAATATAAATAACACAAGCGCAACTACAGTCACAAATACCACCACCAAAAATATACCCGACACGTGTTCCGCCTTTCTACGCGGCATCCTTAAGAGTTGTTAATTGTTCGACATTCGGCTGAAAATGACTTCCCTGGCTACGCGGTGTACCAAATTAATTTACTGCCATTATTATTGACTGGGAATAGTTCGATTTAAAAGATCGTGCATGGAATTATAAAAGAAACTCATGTAGCAAAAGCAATTAAATAAAAATTTCAATTCTCTGAATATGACGCTCCGTCTTCCTTTTATTATCAATAAAACATACATAACAATATTGTTGTAAAATTATCCAATATTCCTATTACGCAAATACATTTCAAAAACTCGAAGAAAAGCGATACAAAGAAGAAGAGGGATAGCACCAAACGCAATATCTGTAGCTTGAATAATATTATTATTACACAAAATTTATTACAAAAAAAGAAAATAGACTTTTAGCAAATATTGTTTATTTTGAGAAAATGGTACTTATTTTTTATATACCTATCGACCTTAAGTCTCATGTGTGAACGGGTATACAGATAATGCAATTGGTGGGCGTTGGTACGAAGAAAATAAATATTTCAGACCCTGCTTGAGACATGAAAAATATATTTCTTGTGATCTTCTTCATATGTTGTTACATTCATAGAATATTTTAGTAAAATTGTAATTGAGATGAGCGCAAAAGTTGGCGTCTTAAATTATGAAAATAGTGGCAAATTCTTAGAGACTGATAATGTCAGTACAGAGTACTAAAAAAACCGACCTCGAAAGTACGTGGAATTACATATAATTACCAAGTTTTATTGAAATCGGTTACCGGAAAGTGCGCAAACCCGGATGCATCCCCTAGTTCGCCACTATACGGAACTTGACACAGGAGATAATAAAAATCGGTTCTCACTACTCAAAGTATAGGTATTGAGAGAAAAACGCCTTGAAATGGAGAATAGCAAAACCAACCATTAAAATAATTGCTCCTTATAATAAAATTTAGGCGCTATTTATAAAAATGAATCTTCATGCGAACAGCCACCCTTAGAGGTGGATGATTTTCTTCAAAATGAAATGGGACCACTATGGAGGTACCCTCTTTCCAACAAAAAAGAATCATGAAAATCGGTTCACAAATACCGGAGTCGTCGCGTAACATACACACAAAAAAACATACAGAAGAATTGAGAACCTCCTCCTTTTTTAAAAGTCGTTTAAAAATGGAACCTTATTATGATATGTATGTTAGCACCATAACAATATATTATAATCTTCTTTTTCTTATCGTATCGTTGCAATATATTGTAATGCTTGCGATCGTGGTAAACGCCAGATATATAGGAAGGAATGATACGTCCTACGGGGAGGCTCCGTTCGTGCATTCCGATGCTGTAATACGGTATAATAAGGCATATAAAAGTGTATGTAATTATATATTTTTTTAAGTTTCTCACTTGTGAAATGGTTGTGAGTGATTTTCTGTTACATTGAAAAGTATTTGATTACTTTCGTGGCAGTGAAAAATACATTGCACACATATGAAATTGCTAAGTTTAATTTTAAAAAACTAGAGCAGGTCAAATATTTTCTATGCCGAAAATACCATTTCCTATTACGTTTTTCATAGAATCTGTTATACTAGTCGAAATGGAAATAGACGATAGTTTTGCAAATAAAACCGGCAAGCTGCAATTCGAAATGTCAAAATGTTTTATTTGGAAAAAAATATTGAATCTCCGATTCGAATTTTAAATGATGGATTCACAATCCTTTTATTGGATTTTTCGTGGTAAAAACTGTGCTGACTTAACCTGGATTGGTTATTAAAAAAAAAGATTTGACATGCATTTTTGTTATCACTTGCACTTTGTGCATCGTGCGAAGTTAGAGTGTTATTTTGGAAGCTGATATTTTGAGAAATTTAAATATAATGTCAAGCAACATTTCATTTATGCGTTCTTGATATGTGCTTTGTTATCTTCTGTAAAATATTGCATTTTATGACAATTTATTACGCCTTAATGTATTCATAGCCATCAGAACCGTAAACTTTTCTTTATTGTCTCGGATCTGAGTGTTTGTGGTACCGTCGTTGTTTCCGATATCCATAACACAAGTGATTTAGCTACTTATATTGGGAACAGAGCCATGTATGTGATGCTGTCTTAAATTTATATATTATTTATTTATTTTTTTACTATTTTGGTATAGTAACACTAAGCCGACATTTCCTTTTTCTATTGTATGTAATGGAATTCTATGGTACAATATAATTTCATTCTAAAACCAAGTGTATGAAAAAGAGGCAAGTTGGGCAGTCAAGAGTACATCCAATTCGCCAGTTTGGCTTATGGCAAGCTGCATATTTTACCTATACGTGATACATTTGTATATTTAGTTTTTTTTATTGACTCAAGAGCTCCGACTCACAAACTCTTTGTCTTTTAACAGTCAATACTGCCTCAGCTTGAATTCAAATTTTTCCTGTACTGAATCGGTTCTATTGCGCGGGTCGAGCGACAGGGACACTTGGCTTTATTTCAGAATTTATTTTTTTACAAACAAAATTATAGCCATTTGAAAAATATATCGTATATATCGTATATATATATAAATATATCGTATAAATATATGTATATCGTACCTATACTACATTTATATGACGTGTTAAATTTAGTTCAGTTGATATAAATAAAATCATTGGTATATGTAAAGTACATGTTTAATTCAGCGGTTATCTTGTAAAATTTCGAGGTAAGTTTGCGTTTTTTTTCTATGGTGAAAATATTTAGGAATCGTGCTTTTACACCATAGACTAATCAGCATATAACCTACATTTTAATATTAATTTGTTTCACTGTTATGTGAATCCTCCTCCTTCTCCTAAGACTACGTCTTCGTGCAAATTTTGTAGTACCTACAAGTTACTCTATCAATGTTACCTTTAGACACTCCTTGAATTTTTATAATAAACAATTAACTGATACAGTTCTTATGTGAATCTTTGAAGTTTCAAGAGGAAAATAAAAGGAGTAATGTCTTGATTTTATCTGCTACGCTAGCAGCACACTGTAGTGTTTGGAATATCACTTTTATATACCGAAAATTCTGTGGCTGCCTTATGGTGTATATTTCCATGGTGAGTTTTGTCAATTTGTACGAATCTAGCTGGGAACATCATACTTGTTTGCTTTTTCTGGTTTTTGTTTGTGGAGCTCTAGGCCTAAGCGTGGATTTGAACCCACGACCTTCTGTTGGAGAGGCGGTAGGTGAAACCATTAAGCTAACACGGTTATTTTTTTTCTCACCAGAGACATTTATTTTTACAATTCTACACTTTAATTCCCTTTCTTGCCCGTGGTACTACCAGCTGAACTAGTAAACCTATATCAAACTATACCTTAGCCTAGTATATAATTTATTTTGAAATTTTATTTTAGCCTAACCTACTAAACATTCCCATTTAACCCATCCCAAACCCACCCATACCATCACTCCCAAACCCATCCCAAACCCATCGAACATTTATTAATTTACAAATGTTGACAAATGTTATAAGATCTCATTGGATGAATGTTTATTTTACTAATTGGTTATATAATTCAGGCGGCATTTTGCTTTAGAGAATTGTCACCGAGATTAATAATAAACAAACGGGTATAGTTAACAAACATTAGTAAAAACCCCAAAATAATGCAATATTTTTACACAAGACTGGCTGATTACTTTTTAATTTTTTTTAAAGATTTGTTTTAATTTTCTGTTATTTTATCGAGTGGTACGAGTGGAGGAGATGGTATTAATACTCTTTCATTTACTTAATGTTAAACTATTACAAGATTTGAATTTAATTTTTAGCCGTTTTTATCACAAAAGCTAAAAACAAAATGTCATAATTTAGATTTTTTTTCAATAAAGGTTCAGTTAAGGTTTGTAAACTTAGTGAAGGTGATGTTAAAGGATGTTAATTTAATTGTTACGTTATGCCTAACTATTATTTATTAGTATATAAAAGTTACTATTTGATGTCTTCAATTTTATTTATTTCGCTAAATGCATGCAGAAATTCCACTGGTGTCAGAGCACATTTGTGAAAAAGTGCTTTTGTGAAAACACTTTTCTGTGAAAGGCGTAATATTCATACCAAGAACAAAATGAACCGTCTGTTCTTGACAGTTGTCTTCACTGTTACAAATTCATTGAAAGGGAAGGAAAGTCTACAGTTCTATAATAAGATTCCTGTTGATGATGAAAGATATTGTACTACTTTTGCGTATTTGGATGATAATAATATCGTCGCTTGTCGACGCAGGGATTTAAATCGCTTTATTTTGTCAAAGAAATCAACGTTTCAGACCCTCGATAGGTCACAGTCAACCGTGACCATGGGACCAGTAAAGGGCCCGAAACATTGGTTTGTTTAAAAAAATAAATATACACGATTTAAATCCGGAAAAATAGTTTCATTTCCTAAGATATTTTTATTTTCTTAAAATCAACAATACTAATCGTTAATTCTTTTTTTCTACTCCTGTATTTTAATCTGTCAATTGTGATTTCTTAGGGCATATCATAAAGGCGCTCTTTTTATTTAGTTCTGAACCGAAATTCTATTGTCTATGGTACATGCTACTGAACCCAAAAACATTCGTTCTAGTTGTGTACACAGGACTATAACGAGTTTCAAAAAAGAACATCTTTTGCCAATTAAAGGAGTTTCCTTAAACGCGTTACCATGTTCCTGAATTTGTTAATATTACAATTATTTTATTTTATTTTATTAAATAACATCTCAAAATGTTACATAGCAGGTACAAAAGCGTGATCATTTGGCAAAAAACAATATAAAATACGATGCTGTTCAAACGCTCTACTGCCTCTTGATTGGTTAAAATATGAGCGGTATTTGGCCAATCACGGAGACTTCTATTCTATCTCTTTGGTTTTTTGTTTATTATTACCTCTTTTTGCCGCTAAGCAGTAATGTGAGCATTACAGTGTTTCGGTTTTGAAGGGTAAGTGTTCTGCTGAAATCACAGGCACTTGGGACTGGTCAACTTATATCTTAGGGTAACAGGCACTGCGTCAGTGTCCCTCAGATCTTTGCAATTTAAAGCTCTAAGTAGTACTGCAGTTTAGACAGACATAAATATTGGTTCTCTTTCATTATTTTAATTTACTCGTACAAGAATACAAGATATTTATTTGCTGAAAAATGTAGTTTACAATGGTGTTATAGTATATTATTATTAGATCGTACATTTCACCAAAACTTGGCATGCGAATATTTTACACAATTCTTATTTCAATCATGCACAGTGGTTAAATTTTAAATTTAATGTTATCTATTAAAAAATCATTTATATTGTAGTAGCATTGTGTAACTAACAAATTATGTAATTTTATTTTAAATTGCCTACAATTTAGTTCTTTAACTGCATCTGGTATTTTATTAAATAATTTAGGTGCCAATATAAACATCGTTCTATTGTAAAATTCCAAGGTGGGGCGTTGTTTTGGCCGTATTTCTATTTTGTTCCTTGTTTTCCTGGGATGTCTGGTTTTCACTAGATTAAAGTTGCCTGGATTTTGTTTTATATAAACATAGGCCTCGTAAATATACATAGATGGTAGGGTTAAAATCTTTAGTTTTCTAAAATAGGGTACACAGCTTTCTCGCTGGCCCACACCAAACATGGCCCTGACACATTTCTTCTGGGTTTTAAACAGTGGTGTAATATGTGTTGCAGCAGCGTTCCCCCAAAGCAGCAGTAGTAAGTCGTAGAAAAAGTATTGTATACAATCATTACGTAGTTAGGTTTTAAAATCTTATATTTATTACTTAGGGATAGGCCACACACACGGTACTTGATTTAAGAACCCTAATTATGGAACGATTGCAAAACATACTACTTTTGTTTTTGGTTATCGGAATAAAAAATTATAACATTATATATCTTTCGTGTACTACTTATTTAAGTAATTTACATTCCCTTAGTCAGTTAATAGGATCGTTTTTGAAGTAAGTTCCAAGCGACTAAGTTAGAAGCAATGAGAGTCTTAAAATCTTGCCGACATCTTGGTGTTATGTCGTCTGCAGACTTTTCTAACTAAAACTTCAACTGTTGCTTTAACTTTTTAATTCGTTTTGCTAAATATTTCCTTTAAAAGAATAAATGAAATACCTTATAAAACAAAGTTATTGTTATAATTTGTACGCAAGGTTCTATATAATTGAAGACACAATGTTTGCCTTTAATAACTAAAGTATTGTATTTGTCTAACAAGACCATTTTACCAATTTCTTATTTGTGTTTTAT
>NW_020654289.1:14601580-14655807 GCF_003589595.1 Hyposmocoma kahamanoa
TGACTCTTTATTTATTATGCTCCAAGTAGTTTTAGATTTATTTATCGATTGTCTAATTTTGTCGCTGTGAAACTTAACCTTAGCAGCTACACAAACTTTTTTAAATATTTTCGAATAAATTCTAACATATTCTATGAAATTGGAATTAGTATTATAAGTTTTCATAGCATATAGCTCATACAAACGAGACCTACTCTTATGAATACCTACTGTTGCCCAGTCGTTGAATTTAGTCTCTCTATGGAAAGTTAATGTTTTCGATTTAAATATATTGTCACATTCATTTTTAATTAAACCAAATATCGTGTTATATAAAGTATTTGGATCCTCCGGTATATGGGATAGGGAATTTAAACTGTTGCCGATATTATTTTGAAATCTAATTATTCGTTCTGTGGTAATCGGTCTACAGAGAAATTGGTCTACCTTCTTGCTCATTTTACAATTAAAAGAAGCCAATTGGCCACTATGGTCGGATCTTAAGCAATTTATTATTGATTTAGACACTGCGTCTGTGTTACAAAAGATGTTATCAATACAAGTAGAAGAGGAGGCAGTAATGCGAGTTGGTTCTAAAAAAAGATTAATCAAGTTAAAACTTTGAAATAAATTAATGAGTCTTACAGAAGTAGAACAGTTTTCCAACAGGTTTACATTGAAATCTCCACATATTACTACGTTTTTTTTGGTTGGAAAAATCCGCTTTAAACTGTCTTCCATAATTAATTCAAACTCGTTAAAATTAGCAGAGGGGGGCCTGTATACACATAAGACGACAAACTGATCCAATTCCACACATGAAATCTCAATAGTTCGTTCAGTAGAAAGATTTGTGATATCCTTACGCTCTTTAAATTTTAAGTTACGCTTAATAATAATCATGGATCCGCCTCTACTTAAGCTCTTTCTTATGAACGAACTGACTATGACATAATTTTCTATATTGTTAATGGCTTCGTAATCTTTCAGCCAGTGTTCTGTAACACAAAACACGTCAACGGAAATATCGTGCAAAAAAAGACTTATTTCTAATATTTTGCCAGAAAAGCCTTGAATATTTTGATGTACTACATGGAAACGATTAGACTTTTCTGTTGTCGTGTTTTTTAGTTTAAATTATGGTTAGTAAAATGTATACTGTTGCTACTTAAAGTAGGAGCATTGTCGTGGGACTGTGTTATATCTTCTATAACAGCGTCCTTAATATTAAAAGATAGCAAACTAGCTATATGTCTTAGATACCTTAGGGGTAAAAGTAAATTATCCTCAAAAAGTTTGAAGTTCCTTACGAACTTATTAATGTCAAAACAAAATATAACGTCACTATGACGGCATGTCAAATTATGTATGTGCGAATTTATGTTATATATATACTTATTACGAGCGATGCCTAGGTTAGAGCAGTAAGGGAATGCACTTAGTATGAATTTACACCCACACTTCTCATGAATTCTCAAGAACACGTCAATGCTACTATTTACTTCTTTTTTACTAATGTTAGTACTATCACCTATTATAAGAATCACTGTTGTATATTTATCAAAGTTGCAATCACTTAACAGTGTAATAATTTGACTAAAAGTAGCTCCTGGATAGCAATAGTTGACTACCCTTTGTTTTAAGTGGTTACTAAGGTGGTGGCCTAGTCCTACGCCTATTTTATCAGAAAAAACTACCGTTCTTCTGGATAGCCTGGTCGGAGTTCTAATAGTCTTGGTTGACCGTTGACTGTGTCGAACTTCAACAGTTGTAGTGGAGCAGACACGTTTTCCTGCAGCAACGCTGGCATACGATGCACGTGTCGGTTGCGTTGATGATGTGGGTGGAGGGGACGGAGTCTGATTTATTTCTACTGGACCATTTGTTTCACTAAGCTCATCGTGAAGAAGGACTTGAGTAAGTTCTCTATACTCAGTACCCAGCTTTAAAAGCTCATTAGTTGCAGCTGAAAGTTCTTCTAGTTGTTTCTGCGTAGAAAGTAGGTCTTTAGTTCGCGATTGAAGATCTAACTCTAGATCTTTCACTTGTTCGGCCATCTTCACCTTGTCCTTGTGTAAATTTAATTTTTCTGATTTTACTTTCTTAAGAGTTTTCGATTTCTTTCTTATCAGGTTGGTTAATTTGGAAAATCTTGGGTCTTGCGATTTAGTGCTGCATAATTTACTGTTGCATACATTCCTGTCTCCCAGAGCTAGTTCATCACGGAGTGACAAGGTCGTTAGGTGGTCGTAACTTCCGCTTTGTTCGTGTAATGATGCAACTTCAGCATTTGATTCCTTTACCTGTCTTTCAAGAAATCTGATACGGTCTAAGGCGTCTTCGTGTTCCTGGTGATTTTCTCGGAAGCTCTCTATAATTAATTCCTTTCGTTTGCACTCTTTTTCTAATTCTTCACAAAATCGTCGAATTTCATCAAATTTTCCTTTTAATGTCATTCGTGAAGTCTTGAGCGCCTGCATTTCCATTTCATATACACCGCGTTCTTCAAGAAGCCTATCTGTTAGTGCCCTCAGTTCATTTAGCTCTGCTTCCATCTTCTTGCTCTTTTCTTCAGACAACATTCTCCTGGTCATCATGTTGTACTGGATATCGCGTCACTGGAATGTATCAAATGGAATGTAAGCGCACAGAATGTACTTTAAAAAAAAATGTAAATTATGTACACAGGCCTCTTCCAAATACGAAGTTCCCACTAGCACAGTGAGCTATTGTCTATTTCTAATCCTTAATCTATCAGATAATTGAAATGAACCAGGGTTGTCTGGTCTATTCTACCTAAAACATATAAATCTCACTCACAAAACTTACGCACGGAAAGAATATTAATAAAATTACTCAAAAAGTATATATAAATATATACGAGGTATTGTTAATAAATATTATATATTATGTAATAGTTAAATCTGTATAATACAAGCAAATACATCAAAGTCTACTTCAAATGTATTGAAGTAAATTGAGACCCGCTTGCAAATACATGACAGTTATTGTAGTGTTAATGTGTTAATCGATAGCTACTTATATACGTAACGGTAATCAACTAAAGCCAAAAACTGTCTGTACTAAATTTTATGTGTAATAATAATAATGCAAATAACTAAATAAAAGTGTTTTAATGGAAAGTATGAAGGTACGTTGTCTCCGAGATTTATTTGACAAAAGTCAAGCAAAAGGAGTCAAGTTCAGTGTTGCGTTGTATGTATGTAATTTATAATATGTGTTATGTTATGAGACTGAGGTAAAAGAACAAAATAATAATAATAATAATAGTATATTTTTTTTTTTAAATAATAGCAATAATAAAATAATAATAATGAAAAAAGAAAAAACAAAACAAAAAAGAAATACTCCCCAGAAAACCCTTCAGCGTCTGAGATGCGAACCGCGGGCGGTGAAATCTGGATCCGGCCGCTATCCCGCTAGACCAATGCGCACACAAGTTGTACCGGCGAAATTGTGGTACAGTTTTGTATTCAGCTGTTATCTATTCAATGTTGCGACGAAGTGGGTAATAGCAAGACACTTTTTTAACGAACGGTAGCAACGACGCAACGAGTCTCCTTTTTAAAAAACACTTTTAATCCTGTTGTTTTGATTAATTTCACAACACTCACTGATTTTGCAGGAATATATCACGAAATTTTATTCTTTACTAAAATTTAAAGTCATACACAAGTTTAACAGTCGTAAAGAGAAAATTTTGTAGCCGATATTTACGCACTAAAAATTCCTTAAAGTACTAGATATTTCACGATGATAATAGTTTTCCTGGCGAATTGAACAACTATGAACACTTATATAAACATTAAGAACTGGAAAACTTATAGTAGCTATTTTTTTTAAATAAATTAACACAGAGCGATGTTCGTTAGGCGAATGCAGCGCCCTCTCTCCCGTGTCGTATCGTGTGTGTTATTGTTTGTGCTGGTGATTTCGGTGTTTATTTATTGAAAACATACCGTAAGTAGCGTTTTTTAAGTTTACCCTGAATATAAATGTTTATAAACTATACTTTAAGGAGTAATTTCATGGTAAACGTTAGAACTACTCAAACGTAATATTATCATATTTATCCAAGTACACCAAAAATTTCATTAGTGCTTTTTAAGTGCAGGATTTGCGGTGTATTACTGCATTTTATTTGAGATGTTTTTGTTGGTAGTACGGAAGGTATTTATTTAGCAATGGAGAATAATAATTTTTATTTATAAAAACTTTTATTTAAACTGAATGCTTTTCTAATTTGCGAAACCAAATAGCCGCCATTTTGCGGTAGGAGGAGCGCATCGCGAGTGCGACTAAATAACAACCCAAAATATGTTTTACGTAGTAAAAATAAATTAGTAGTACCTAAATCCTGGCTTAAACTACACTCATCAAGCACACTAGCTATAGCCGTAGAAATATATAATAAACTAGCGGAACAATTAAAAGACACTGTTAAAGCTATAGATTTTAGTAATAAACTTAAAGAGCTACTAATTAAGAAAGCATGCTACACTGTTGACGAATATTTAAGCGATAGACTTCAAAAACATCGTATACTTACAATGCAAACGCCTTAAACAATACTATTTTTAATCTTAAATAAATATCTTAGACATATAATATGAAACATATCAATCAATACATAAATATGTAATTAAATAGAATGTAAAATAATGATATTGGAAAATATTTCAATATTAAGTAAATGTAATAGATACTAATTATAATACATAGTAGCTAGGTTATGACTAGGTAATATAATTGTAGAAGCTTTCTTAACTAATATTATAAAATGCAAAATGTGAATTTACTGTAAGAATTACTTTTATATATAATTGAGAAAATATTGTCATGTCCGACTGTGCCCATAAATATCTGAATATTATAAATTCTCCTCTCTTTAAACATAATTTGCAGTGCTCTACAGAGTCCATGATGCGCTGTTACCTTAGCTTTAAGCCATTGTCATTCTTGTAACATTATGGCAAATGCAAGAAAGAATTAAATTGAATTGAATAGGTCAAATCGAAACGGCACAGTTAACATTTAAGTTCGACTTTATGCCGCTTAAGATAAGAATAGTGTAGTTTCAAGTGTACCGCAGACTGCATTTTAGTCCTCGCCTTTTTTTAAAACTTCTTTCTGGTTCCGTGTCCGCCGTCCGAACCACTCTGTTTCTACTAATGTTCTGTCAAACTTTTCATAGTGTTGCGTTTAAACTACTGTTTCTAGTAATTAACTGTCAAAGTTTTGACAGATATACACTGAGCCGGAAAGACGGAGTATCATTCATGACGGGCTGTCTTTCAACTTAAAGCGACGCCATACGGGTGTTGCGTTAGCGTTGTGTCGTCGCAACGCTATGATTTCAACGCACCGAGAGTCAAACGTGTGTTGCGGTGTCGCCACCTAACGCCGCTTACTTTTGCACCGCAGCTCCCCTCCCCGTTTCGTTTCCTGGTCCCTTGTTTGATGCGCACGCATTTCAACGTTGCAACGCACCGGCAGCGCCCGTGTGACATCGCTCTTACGCTGTTATAGGTTTGGTTGGCATGTAAGCCGACGTTAAACACGATTCTTTGTCACGTCAATTAACATGCTTTCTCTAAATGCTACATCTAATATGACCACTGTGGTAGCTCCTTGAAATACTTCTTACAGTAAAAGGCTGTGATATATATCTAAAAGATAAAATAGTACTTTAGTTTCCACTTCCTTAAGTTGTTCATAAAACTTTATAGACGAACGTACAGCCATTTTGCTTGCAGGTGCAATCATTCTAATGAAAGTTAATCGAATCATCTATTCAATTATACTCCGCTGAGTGTCTAACGAAATTAGTCATATTTAGATAATGAGGTTTATCTTAGAATTATGAAATACGTTCCTGTTTTAACAACGAAATAATTTAAGTGAAAAGTTGTTTAGTGACAGTTGATGGATGCAGATTTACTTTAGCATTGAAGTTGAGCTTTCTTTTATACATAGGTAGGCATAAACTTCAATTAACTCTATTTATTATTAATAAGTAACGTCACCAAATATTAGATAACGTTTGTGGACTCAATTTAAAACTGAGACGCTTGAAATAATTAATTATGACTCTGAAACAAAGGTAACACTGTCTTTGGAAGTAAACTCTTGATTTCCCACATAAATTGGATCAGAATTAAAATAACAATTACACCCAGCTTTCATACGTTCCCATGAAACTTTTTTTTAGTTTATACCAAGAGACGGGACGAACAATTTGTGCGCCTGGCGGTAAGCGACACGACTAACTGTGCATGGCAGTTGCAGTGCCACTCAGAGCTTGAAATTGCAAAGATCTGAGATGCATTGCCAATGCATCCGGCACCTTGAGACATAAGTTGACAAGTCCCATGTGACTGTAATTTTACCAAAACCCTTTGCTTTTCAAAACCGGAACGCAGTAATGCTCTCAATTATATTAATGCAGAAATAGGCAAGGTGGCAGTACTTCCCTGGACGAACTCTTTCACAAGGAACTTTACTGCTACATACATACAAATGTACATATAATACTAACATTTTTCGCCCAATGGCGTAGGCAGAGACTGCAGAATGTTATTTGGTACGCTTACGACATACCTGTTTCGCTTCCTGTACACATTATTTTTAATATTTTTTGTTTGTTCTTAATATTTGACAGATGACTTATTGTAACAAAAGAGAACACGATATATTCTTATGATAATAATAGTCTCATTTATTATTTATAACTATTTCTATTACTTATTCGTCAAGGTCTAGCAAGCGAAAGGGTAAATCGATAGGAAAATTTTAAGTTAGGGCGCGTTCCCATTAAGTCAAGGCAATAAATAGTCGTGCAGTTTAAAGTGTCGTGGCTTGTGTATTTAAATGAAGTTGTTCACACATAGAACAATACGATTAATTGTAGTTCACGACTTTTTTGACATCACGACGACAGACTGTCGTGACAATGGTAAGAGCTAGAACGGCAGTCATCCTACAATAAATAATAAATACGTCACTATAAAAATTTGACGACAGGTAATCGCAGCTTCAAATGATTCGTGCATACGACAAGGCGGCTGCCGTGAACTGATAAATTGTCGTTACGATCTAGTGGGAACAGCTAAACAAAACATGACAATCATTCAACGATAAAATACGTCCACGACACAGTCACGACATATAGTCATGATATAGGAACAGGCGACGCAACAGTCATCCAACGATAAATAAAACGTTATCATATAATGGGAACGCGCACTTAATGTAATACCAAACGTGAATCGTTAAATAAATAACTACTAAAATAAAACTCGAAAACCGGTTGAATTACCAAAGGTTTTGCCGCCCGAAGTCACTTAACGATATTCCGTGTGTAACCACAACCTATTTAACATCGATAAAAACATTGTATTAACAAACAAAATCGGTTAACTACCGTACAAACTGCACCATTTTGCATGCAAAAAACAATTTACATATAAATTTTATCACCCACTGAAAACCGTTGTCAATTTTTTTACTGGGCTGCTTATGTAATGTAATGACTATTCCGGTTACAGTTTAAGTTTATTCACCCTACATTAAACGATATTATTACATCACGATTACCCGTTTGAAATTATCTTAGTACTTCAAATTTACAGTAAAGAACAAAGCGATATTTGTAACACACACAGAAAAAAAAGATGCACAGCCTATGTTAGACGGAGACTAACATGAAATATTTGGAGATACACTTTAATCTGGTTTGATCAAAGGATTTGCAAGAAAGTAAGTACTCGTTTTCTAAGGCAGAAATTCGTTTCTGCCTTATAAAACGAGTACTTACTTTTAAAACAGATTATGTAATTGCAAAGTCGTAATTTTCCAAAACGTCAAATAATGTCACGGGTTGAAAGAACAAGGTATAAAATTTGTGACATTATTTGATGTTTTTAATTGCAATACATCCCATTCTGTACTTTTAATTTAAAAAGTCAAACTATAAGAACTGCACTTTCTACACAATGACGCCATGTCTTCAAACTAATATTTACATCATTGAATAAGTACCATCATAAATTGTTATGTTCGATCCGTCTTCTAGTATACCATACCAGCCCGTACATACCATATTTAAAATAACATTACAGTTTTTTTATATTTCAGCTGGGTTCTTTATAGCACTATACATAGATTTTGAAAGTTACGATTACGTCCAACTATAAAATACTATTTAAAATCGGAAATATTCATATAATTTCAAGTCATTCTACAAGAATAATTATTAGATCATCGCCCAAGTAGCGCCTCTAGGGAGTGGAAAGGGAACTAATATATAATATAATAATAACACCTTTAGTTTCATGATTTATGGTTATGATCTATAGTTAATTAAGTAATTTGGTGATGCAATCCATAAGGTGATTTATAGTGTTCTCTCTTGTAGCATACAATTTTTACCCATTATATTATTGCTTATGCTTACTGATCTTTATATAGGTGGATAGGAAAGACAGTAATATTTAAAATTAAAAATATTTAATATTTAAAGCATTTTGGTATCGAATCCTGTCTCATAGTCAAATTTGACACTATTGTCAAGTCAATAATTTGCCGTGGTTGTAGGTGCCATAGAGGCCATGTGCAACTCTGTATTTTCTAGTACTTATAGATGCTAATTAAACTCGCAGACCGATTCTTTTAAATGTTCGATTTAGCTATGTGATATTTTTGATGCGCTTACTACCTGAATTTCAGAGTCAGTCGTCGAACAATCCTACAGCAAACGTTCTGAAATAAATACAATAAAATGGTGTATTACAAATATTTCTGTACGAATATTTCAACTGCATTTTTAATACAATAAATAATATTGGTACATTTTCTTTATAATAAAAATTAAAACAACTATAGTTGTCACAACGAATAGGCTCGTTTTGACACCTGTCATAGGAACGTAACAAGGGATATGAACCAAATATATCGACCAGCTTACACGATAAATCGATTCAAAATTTTATGATTCTGTGATCGCTTAGATTATTTTTAGGTTCATTGGTTTAAAGTTATAGATAGAACAATTAACATTTATTTGAACATAAATTCAGTGAATTAATAAGTATTAAGGTCAATGTGATAGCAAATAGAAACAGTTGAAAACAAAGCCTATTCACTAAAAAAGATACCAAAAACGAGCACAAACTCACCCTCCAAGACGGCGAAAGACTGAGCTAGGTACACAGGAATGGGCCCCTACGTGTAGGTCGAATTAAGTGTAGCTAATTCAAATTTGCAAAAAAAGAAATAACTTAGTATTTTACATGCAATCTAATTAAGTCGGCGAAATTTAGAGACCAATTGGTTCATCATCAACTGGTTTACATCATTATTGTATAAAAAAAAGTTTTTAGGTAATTCAATAATGCATTTTCTTTTTGATATGGAAAGTAATACTTGAAATGTGTTCTGTAGTATTCCACAATGCGCCAATAAAATTAGTGTCTATTTTAAAACGCAAATACAAGCGCAGTAAGTGCATAATTATTCTCGTTGATTTCACTCAAAGTTAGATTCCATCGTCTCTCCTAGCTGTCAAAACGGGTCTACTACATCGTGACTGTCGAAGTCGTTATTGTCGTCATTATTTTGCTTTTGTTCGGAAGAGGACATCATAGGAGCTCCAGACAAACGAAATTTGGTACTATTTGTGATATTAAATAATAAAACAAAAGGGCATTCAATAAATATAATTTAGAAATTAACGTCGAGCATCGCGGTATATATTACATAGTTACAAAATTACATGAGCTCAAAATCTCGTAATTTTTCGTACAAAACAGCTCAACTTTGTATGTACTAATTAACAAATTTTTCAGGACAATATAACTTCTATTGATTTAAGTAAACCACGCCAAAAACACTTTCAAATTAACTTAAAGTAATTATTTTATACTACGAAATAGCACGGAAAATAAGGAAACATTATTTATATAATGCTTCCTTATTTTCTATGTGTACTTATTACTTTCACAGCATTTTCAAGAAACTTTACGTAGTCATAACAATAATGATTAACATAAAGATAAGATGAAAGGGGGCTCAGGTAATGCTGAAACGTAATCTGTTTTCTGAGATATTGTGTGGATGCTAAAGAGTGTAGCGAGAGCAGTACATCCAGGAGGATGATTCAAAATTTATAAAATACAAATAAGAAAATAAAAAATATGAAAATAAAACGAATTTTTACATAAGGTCTTCATATACAAAATATGAAATACAGTAAACGCATTGGAAATTGAACGTTTTTTCTGATTAAAAGCGCTTATATAAAATAAATGAAATAATAAATACGTATCATAGTATATTACACCCTCTTATTTTACTGTGTACGTATTCACAAAATAAGTGTATAGCTGGTTGTCGATACATAGGGCGCCACTATAAGTTTCCGGAACTGGCCACTTATATAAACAATATTTAAAAAGAAATTACAACATTTGAAAATCGAACTCTTTGGCTGTAAAATCTTGTGCCGCGCGTGCAAAGTGCCTCTATGCGAAAGATTGCTTCTTTTTTTAATAAAACTGGACACGTGGCTACCGTTGCTTTGGAGAATCGTTGTACCGTGAATAGCGATTGGTACACGACCATTTATTTGCCGGAAGTTATTGACAAACTCCTTAAAAATAACAGTAAACACCGTATCATCTTCACTACGACAATGCCAGTTACAACACCGCATATCACACAAAAGTTAAGAATCAGTTACGCGGTCAACGATTTTCATCACCTGAAGAGGCTGTCGAAGAGTATGAAAAATATGTTTCAAAGATTGTCACGGACGAGTGGCATAAATGTTTTCAAAATTGGTTCATTCGTATGAAAAAGTGCATTACGCTAACGGAGAATATTTTGAGAAACAATAAATTCATTTCGAACCATTTATAGTATTTTTTCTTATTCATTCCGGAAACTTATAGTGCGCCACACGTAAGAGATAGAAGAGATAGAAAAATTCAAGGTCTTTCAACGTGTTCTCTTTCTGCTTGCATTAATGTCATATTTACAAAAATAAATAACTTGATGCATTATTTTTAGTAGCTGTAGAGCTCCTTGTGAAAGAGTTCGTCCAGGGAAGTACTGCCACCTTATTTATAGGCAAGGTGGCCTATTTCTGTCACTAAGCAGTAATGTGAGCATTACTGCGTTTCGGTTTTGAAGGGTAAGGTGCTGGTTATGGTAAAAAAAATTGAGATTGGAAAAGTATGGTTTACATATTGTTTGTTACTCGAGCATTTTCTTTTCAAAAGGTTATTTTAACGTAGCAATTTTCAGATCATTTTGGGACAAAAGGAAATTGTACCCGACTTTGTTTGTTATGTACATTGAAACAAAATTGTTTGTTTTATCAATAAATTTGTTATTGTTTATTGCCAAGGAATTATACGAAGGTGTCCTTTAGAAGGACATTTTAGGCCATTACTCGGCATGTTGACCCACTGCGGGCAATTCATATATCACCTGAGGAAAGTCGTAAAATTGTTATTGATAATAAAATCACGGTCGCAGTAATTTCATATCCTCTCAAATGATCATTTTATATTGTCACACTATGCGAAAACTAGCCCTTTTTATGGCAATACATTCTCGTAATTGGGCCTGTATTTATTTTTGTGTGTGTTTATGATTTCAAAATGACTGTAAATATTAACACGGAAAAAGCTAAAATACGTTTATATAATTATTAAAATAAAAATCGAACACAAAGAAAAATTTCTTTGTTTCTCTTTCGCTCTCTGCTTTGTCAATTTAGAGCAACCACTCTATCAACTGACCTCACGAATTGCTCAATGCGTTTGTTACAGATCTTTGTTTTTTTGGTTTTCATGACTTTTTTACGTACATATTTTGTAAGAATTAGCACCGTTCGTGACCTTTATCCCCTTCGCTTTTTCGATCTTTAAAACTAGAAATACCTAATTTAGAGAGATGAAAATACTATTTGTATTGAAATTAAAATTTTGTTTAGTTTCTCTTTTATTGACGACTTTAAATGTTTTGTACGCTACTTTTATGTTTGCACAGTTACGTGTTTTCAGGGTTTTTATAGGGATATAAATAATTAAAGTACAATTTAGCTCTACCGTAGACTTTTGTAGGCCTCTAGAGGATGCCGATAAAGATCAAAATTGTTAACATTGATACGAATTCATTGAGATAATGTTGTTTTTTGAACACAAGAACACAACACACTCCGTACAAAAGATTTGAAAATATCTAACACCGCACTAAACGGTATTTTGTCGATAGCTTGAAACTACGATTCCAAAGGAGGTGGCTCACTTTAATAAAAGCACTCCTGTTTTGCCCTATGCGACATCTAACTTCTATGCTGTGGTCTTCCTGGTCGTTTACCATATAGTCAAGGTATTTAAATGAACGGATCCTGTCAAGCGGTTGATTCCTAGCGTCGAGGACATCAAGCGGAATCATGTACTTAGTCTTTTTGATGTTAATATTCAGACCTTTCTGTACGCTTTTCCTTTTACACGATTGAACAGTTGCTGTAGATCTTCCATCGAGCTGGAAAGGAGAATCATGTCATCGGCATACGGGATGTTATTGATGCGACGCCCGTTCACAACAATCCCGTCGGTTGCGTCTTCAAGGGCTTCTGAAAAAATCTCCTCTGCGTAAATTTCATATTCATAAATAAATGTACTATTATACTACTGTACTACTCTTAATGGTGTAAAACTATTAATAATTCCTCTTTCGCGGTACCATTCAACCAATGTCCACACGCTCTTCTTAATTCTGGGTATTTTCGACTTAATTTTTTTTAATTGTTCCGAATTGATTTTTTTTTAGTTTTTATGATACCAAGTGGACCTGGTGGTAAGCGAGATGTCGTCCATAGCAGTTGTAGTGACACTCAGAACTATAAATCGCCAAGTTGTTAGGGCCACTGCCACTGCGCCCATTACCCTAAGTTATAAGTTGACAAATTTCATGTAACTGTAATCTTACCAGCAACTTTACCCTTCAAAATTTGAATTTCACTCTACTACTACTTTTTGAAAGCAGAACAGTAAATTAACAAAAACTATGCTTAAGTATTTATATACTCACGCCCTTAGATTCTCATTTTGGTAAGCAGAGACTATCGATCGCCACTTAGCATTTTGATCAAAGAACATTCTCTGATGAAATTGAGAGTGTTCTTAAAAAGGCTGGAGTGTGTAGTGAGAAGAATAAGAGGGCATGTATGAAAATATTGATGAATGTAAGTGAAGCAAGAGAGATTTGTAATGATAGTGCTAAGCATAAGTGTTATGATATATATGTATATATTATGAAAACATATTAAACGACTTCTGATGCTGACAATCCTGCTTAGTACAATTAATAATAATGCCCTTATTCCAATTTATCTTTCGTTACAGAACTGCAGATCTTAAATCAACCACACAAGACATGAGATGGACAAAATATCATTTGTAAATAAAGTATGAAGGACTGTGAGTGCAGTGTGAACTTGGACGCAGTGTAGTGAACATGTGAGAAAACATTCGTCATGATGTGGGCGGTGGAGCTGAGCTGTATCTTCGTATTGTTCGGTAAGTGTGATTGCTTTGTTGTTTTGCACGCGCTTTTCAAGTAAGTATGTGCAGTCAATAGCACATCAAGCTTTTGTTCGCATATTGCCAGTGCAACGGAACAAGATCCGTCATTGTTGCTACACATTGACGGATTCATGTGCTGCCGTCTGTACCATCCATATTGATACACTTATATGAATCGCTATTTCTGAATAATTTATAATTAAGAACAACCCTAGTTTGTTCTAATTATTAATACAAAGATCGAACACTAAGAAAAAATTCCTTCGATCTGGCTGGATTCGAACCAACATCTTCCAGCAACCCGCGCTAGACGCTATGCCAACTAAGACACGGAATGAACTAGCGAACCTTAGGACTTTTTTATGTGCTTGTTGCATATCTTTAATTTTATGGTTTTTAAGTATGATTTTTAACGACTTTTTGCCGTAGCGCTATCTGCGAGAAATCTATGTCTTCATTCAGCATCATCAATCACATCAGCAAAATCGTGACATTCAATAAATTAAAAAATTACAATAACAACCCTGTAAAATTTGTAATAACTCCGCGATCATTTTAGATATATGACCTCATTATAAATTTAATATGGCTAAAGTCAGGTGCTCTTTTTTGAACACGAGTTTTTTGTTACTATTGATTTTTACGTTAGGTTTTGCCAATACTTTTGTTTCTATTTGAGAATACAAACTATCTTCCTCTGCCTAAGGAATATAGATAACATATATCATAGCGCGTTTATGAATTTAAGATATAAATATTTAACAAAAATATACATATGTTGAGTACAGAATAAGTGATCTCTGCTTTTTTATATTTTGTCTGTGCACCTTAAAGGGTATCTATATAATGCGGAGTAAAATGTTTAAAAAATAAATATCATTGATATGGTTCGTTAAATTGACTAATTAATAACAATAATATAATAATATGCCAGACAATCACACCAATTGCCTTTTCTCAAACCAGGGAATTCCCTGTACCATGGGTTCCACAGCAACGGAATTCACTCCGGGACCGAAACCTAAAAAGTATTTGCTTTGAAAATTTCTCCCTTCAAAATACAAAATGGTTCAATTAGTAACGTAGCGTCGCTACACTATGTATATTAGAAATACGTATCTGATCACAGAACAATAAATACAGTAGAAGTGGTTAGTTAGCGTCAGACGCGTGCCAACTATAGGTCTCGAAAGATCTACTTGAGCTATTTTTGCTTTGTATGGAATGATTATGTTATTCTTTCGCGCAAATTCTCTAAAATCGGAGAAAAATGGTGCTGCTTTGGAGTGCAAAAATGATAGCTACACTAAAAATATTACCCGTAGCAGTATTTTGGACTATTACGGACAGGCGTGTAATTTATTATCAGGCACACGACTTGTTCGTCTCGTAACTTCATAAAATAAAAAAAATCAAGTCATCGGTAACTCCTACTTTTATAACTTCTGAATTTTTAACCGACTTCAAAAAAGGAAGAGGTTCTCAATTGGACTATATTTTTTTTGTATGTATGTTACGCGATAACTCTTTCGCATTTGTGAACCGATTTTGATGATTATTTTTTTGTTGAAAGAGGGTACCTCACATGTAGTCCCATTTAAATTTGAACAAAGTATTCCACCTAAGGGTGGCAAAATAGGGTATAAACGACTTTTGAGGTCGGTTTCTTATTTGATATCTATTCGTTCAGATGTTAATCGTTCGTCGCAGTCCAGCTGCTGAACACAAGATGGCAGCATATTGAATAAAATTTCTATATAAAATCAAAACGTCATAAGTTGCAATACAGATATTGAGCTTTCAACGATATGTACGACAGCAATGTTTAAATTATATTAACTATCCAGAATTTGTTACATCTTTGTAAATTAGAAACTATGATCAATCATTACCAATATTTCATAGTGTTTAGCATTTTGTTGGTGTGCATTTTGGCGAAATCGGTTCCGATAGTAATCGAGGCTTGTGGCACTTCCATTGTTTTTTCTTCCGTGTGTCTCATGTTGTTCGTTATTTATGGTACAATCATACGGGATATTATTTTTCTTCTAAATGTCATTCCAGTAATTAGAGGAAAAACGGTATCCTTGAAGCCCACGCAGCAATCAAATTCCCAAACTATATATATATATATATAAAGTTTATTCAATACAAATGCAACCGGCTACCGGGTGGCACCGGGTTTGATTCCCGGACCGGGAGAAATAATAATAATAATAATAATAATAATAATAATCATTTATTTCAGACATACAAATCCATAGAATTACAATAATGTTAAATTAAATTTTAAATTAAATGTTAAATTAAATTAAATTGTTAAATTATAAATATATGTACGGCTTACATTTATTTCTCTCGTGAGTTTGGGCGTAGTTTGTGGTTGTTATGTGTGTCCACCCGCGACACAGGGTTTCCCTAGTGGGGCTATAAGTGTGTGAAAAATTGTATATACAGAACAGGTATTACAGGGAACAGGGTATTAATACAAAACAGGTTATGTTTTGTTAATAAATTAGGAAATTACACTTAACTATAACTGTGTGTGTATGTATATATTGAAGGATTATGTAAGTGTTTATTCGACATAAAAGTACACACTGCAGAAACACCATATAGAAATAAGACGTAAGCATTTACGAAGTTTATTTTATTTCACTTCGCGACGCACACGTCCTTTACTTACACGGCTAGGGTTCATTGAAAACCAGGATCACAGCCCATTCTTGGCTGTGGTTTTAGCTGAATGAGATACTTTTGCATACGCCACACATGACAGCATAGCATTAAGTTATATAGTTAAAAAATGTTGTTTAAACGTTTGCCACGCTGTTTTTTGTGTTATTTTTGTTTATATTTTGTTATAATATATTTTGTTTTTTTTATAATGTGGCGTAAAAATAAATTGGTTTCTATTTCTAAACGAAATTATAAATTATAGATTAGGGATCAATACATCTACCAAATAAGTAGGTAAGTCGACTAAATTATTTCATGCGACCTCTCTTTTATTTATAACTTAAAATATATTATTACTTAATACAAAATTTTCGAGAAATTTCCGGTGACACAGCCGATGCGAGCGTTGTTATTTATTACTTTGGGTAATGCCGATGAAAGGAAAATTAAATTACCTACATAATTACGATAGAAGCGTCGATTAAGGTTTATGCATACTAAACTTATTATTTCAAGGCACCTGACTTTTGTTTGTCAGTGAAAATGTAACAAAAGTTTTTGGTTAAGTTTTGAGCCATTAGATGAGTCGAGACCTATATAATCTACTCGACAATTTTAGACGGCACGCATTTGCAAATTTTAAAGAAGATGTCATAATTTGATAAGTTGTTACCGAAATAAAATTTTAAGCCCATTTCTGATTCATAATTGAAGACTGGTATGCTCAAATTAGAGCCTATACACACGGCGTATTTTTTACGGCGCCGTAAACTCGCGTCATCTGCGCGTATAATAGCGTCGCAGACGCGCAGTAGTGAATCGATTCAACATCAAAACAAACAAAACATCGCGCTGCCAGCAAGAAGAACATATACTCTACTGAGTTTACACTTAGAATACCATGCAGTTGCTTCATTTAAAAAACAAAATGTATGTATAGGCTCTTACGCTTGGTTGACGTTTGACCGAATCGACGTCACAGTCACCAATTATGTATATTAATTACTTATTTAAAGAATATTATTAATATTAATATATTTATCAATCATCGTCATCATTTTAGCCGAATGACGTCTAATATTGTATTAATAATTTATATTAATACAATTGTGGCTGGAGCCTCAATTTCAATAATAGATTAAACCACTAGGACTGCCACGACCAACGTGGTATCCTAATGGTTTAATCTACCGCTTCTCAAACAGAGGCCATGGGTTGGAATCCGGACTCAGGCCTCTGAGTTTTTCGGAATTTATGTGCGAAATTTAGTTTGAAATTTACCATGAGCTTATTGGTGAAGGAAAATATCGTGAAAATAACGTCGAAGAAGAATCATAACATCGCAAAACGAGTCAAGTCCTCAACCCGCATTGGCTCAGTGTGGCGGACTATATTATTAATATTGTGACAACACCACACCGATTACCTAGTCTCAAACTAGGAAATTCTCTGTACTATGAGTAGCAACGGAATTCATTCCGAGGCACTACCAAGAACACCTAAACAAGAACCAATTTACAAAAGTTCATTTCCAAAATTGATTCTAACGGGAATCGAGTCTGGTACCTCCTCATCCAGCACCCGCAGTGCAAACCGCTGGGCTACTGGGTCAATTTATGTTTTAAATATTACACCATCACTGTAAACAATTTACTACCTCTCCAGGCAAGGCTTTGACGTAACCTCCACAAACGGAACAAATATAGAAAACAATTTGTTAAAACTTGATCACGTACAAACAGCAATATAGGGGTAACAACTCCTGTTGTTGTTTTAGAGCCTCTGTTCGTTACCGAAAATTAGTTGATGAGGTTACGCGTCCCCTTTGTTACCAGGAACTCAGCAGTCTCCTGTGAACGCACCGATGTACAGTGAATAGCAAATTAGTTAGACGGACAACAACCGCTCGCATGTACTAAGCTCAAACATTCCCCAAGTTTGGTCAAAGAGACCCTCACGTTAAGTACTAAGATAAACATAAACAATAGAACGTGTAAAAATTTACTCGTATTAAGCAAAGGTTCGATTATGTAGACGAGTTTCTAAATGGTTTCTCATGCTTTTTTGGTTGCTATTGCCGGTTGCACTTGTAACGTGTTAATTTATGCACACACAAACATAATATAAATCACACACACATCACTCACAACACACACATAATTTAAAAATTGTTGTCTTTATTTCTCTCGTATATTTTGTCACTATAACTTATTGAGTTTTTCGAGGTTTTCGCGATAGTTACACATAGGAAATTAAATCTGTTTTTTTTCGGATGTTTTGCATGCACTATAACGCACTCACTCATAGTCCCGCACTAGAGAAACCCTGATTGGCGGGTGCCATGAATGCACGACAATCACAAATTACACCCAAAGTCACGAGAGAAATAAATGAAGGCTATACAAATATTTCTCTCGGCCCGGGAATCGAAGCCGGGACCTCAGAGTGGCAGGCCAACGTGGTAACTGTTTTGGCCACGGAAACAGCCCGTGGTCACGAAAGACTGACTGAGTCATGAGGGACCATCGCACCTGTAAAGAGCCTAAAACGTTGGTTTTTGTTTAACAAAACATCATCATCAGCCTATTGCAGTCCACTGCTGGACATAGGCCTCCCCTAATGCACGCCATTTCGCCCTGTTCTCGGCTTGACGCATCCATTTCCTGCCAGCAATCTTCCGCAGATCGTCACTCCATCTGGCTGGAGGGCGTCCCACACTACGTTTGCCAAGTCGTGGTCTCCACTCAAGAACTCGTTTACCCCAGCGGTTGTCGGTTCTTCGGCAGATATGTCCAGCCCACTGCCACTTCAGCTTGCTTATCCGAAGAGCTATGTCGATCACTTTGGTTCTCTGTCTGATAACCTCATTACGGAGTTTATCTTTCAGAGAAACTCCGAGCATAGCTCGTTCCATAGCTCGCTGAGCGACTTTAAACTGGTGGACTAGCCGTATCGTGAGTGTCCACGACTCAGCTCCGTACGTTAGAACTGGTAGGACGCACTGGTTGAAAACCTTTGTTTTCAAGCTCTGCGGGATGGGCGACGAAAAGACTCGACGTAGCTTCCCAAACGCTGCCCAGCCAAGCTGAATCCTCCTCCTGGCCTCCTTCTCGAAGTTATTTCTACCTAACTGCAGAATCTGCCCGAGGTAAGTGTATTCGGAAACAACTTCAAGAAGGTGGCCATGGACGCAGATGGGTCTCGGATCAATGTGGTCATTGATCATGACTTTGGTTTTATCAAAGTTCATGCCGAGACCAATCCGCCGCGAGGCGGATGCTAGGCTGTTCAGCATCTGATCCAGTTCCTCCAGCGATTCTGCCATTAGGACTATGTCATCTGCAAATCGCAAGTGTGAGATGTACTCGCCGTTTATGTTAATGCCCATCCTTTTCCAGTCCAGCGTCTTAAACATATCCTCCAATGCAGCGGTGAACAGTTTCGGGGATATGACATCCCCCTGTCTCACCCCTCTGCGTAATTGGATAGGTTCAGACTGCTGGTCCTGTACTTGGACACTCATGGTAGCAGCATCGTAAAGACATCTCAACACTTGTATATAACGATAGTAACAAAACATATATACGCGATTTTGATCCGAAAAAATAGTTTCATTACCTAAATACAACTTTATTATGTAAATTTTGTGGTATTATAATTATGTGTAAAGTAAATCAGGTGAAAGACCTTGCGTCTGTCATACAGTTTTATTACAAAACTAATACGGGCACTAATGTTCAACCTCATCTTAAAATGTTCTTCACATAATAATGTCACATAATGTTAACATACCATGCAATTGTCTTGAGTCAATAAAGATTTTTAATTTTTTTTTTTCAAATCGCCGTAAAACTATTTTGCAAAATAATTAAGAACTAACTATATCGTCTGGGAATATTTCTTACGGTTTTTCCTGATTTATTCATAATACAACAATAGAATTAAACCAGCCACAGCAAGCCAGATTTTTTATATAACCATTGACGTTACTTTGGTTGCCAATGGTTAGAAGAACGAGTGTAACAGACGATTGTACTGTTTTTTTAACCATTCTGTAAAAATCGGATTTTGGTATCACCGCATTCTTCTCTTTGATTATCTGTGGAACTCTATAAAAATAGTAGTTGGCAATAAAATAAACATTTGTTGTTCATGATATATTATGTATAACATCCGAATAGGTAAGTACAATACTTTCTGGCTCTGAGAAAATAAATATTATATGTTGATCTGAAAGCTGTTTTAAGTATATCGGTAACGTACTCGTAATGTTGGTTTATTTATCAGGTAAAATGTTCTTAATAATATTTTATTCTGGTGCTGCAGTGTCCGTGTCAAGTACTCCGAGTAAGGCACACATATAACACGTGTCTACGTGTTAAGAGCACTTAAAGCTTGGCTCTTAACACTTAAATATGAACGATCCAAAATAAAAACCTAAACACTAGTGTGGTCCGAACTGAAAAGCAAGGAGAACCAGTTTAATCTCAGACGATCATTCGCCTAAAATCTTCTATTACTAGGAATATAGGTCTCTTCTTCAGCAAGACTATAATTTTCAAATGGTAAAACTAGCTTGCAAAGTTACAACGGATCTGAAGAGAGACTAGGCGCGAGCACTTTGTCGCGACGATACGCTTCGGCATACCTAACGATACCGCGGCATAATTGCTGCCAGTAAGCGTTTGCTTGTAGGAATTCCGAAGGATCCCTAACGGTGCCGTTTCGCCAATGGCCACCGGGCCTTGCGAAGCATTTTTACACAGCAAATGTGATGACAGCGCTTCAGTGTCTGTGATTACACTAATTCTTCTTGCTTTTCAATTCGGAACACATTAGTGTTTCTTTACTTTGGACCGTTCATATATACATTTTAAGAGACAAGCTCGAAGTGCTCTTGATACGTATACATGTGTCATATATGTGCCTAACCAGGAGCATTATAAATAAGAAGCATTAGTAAGCACTAGAATAAGATATTATTAGGAACACTTTATCATTATCCGTTTATAGACGAAGGTTACCACTTCCATCAGGTGGACTGTATGATTGTTTGCTATTTTGAATAACATAAAAGTAACATATTTAGACCCAAGTTGTCCTACGTTGTGATGGATAGTGTAAACACTCACGAACTGTAAGAAATGATGGATAAGAGTTTACTTCAGAATATAGTCAAAATAAATTTTGCAGTCTTTGCTAATGGAGATCCTTATGGTCTTTGTATGTCCCAGTAAAATGATAATGTAAATGTATAATACTCACACTGGTCACAATAGGGTGGTTTCCATTAATATTAGATATACGTTACCGTGACATAGTTTACCGTGACAGTGACAGTATTTAGGACTGCAGGAAGAAATTTCTGTTAGAAATAAGCAGTACTTTTGTTTGCGTTTTCCTTGTTACTAAATGTGTTTTTGTTCTTTCTGTACTACAATACTTAAATAAATAAATAAACAGTTGTTGCTAGCGACCGCGTATATATTATTTCATATATGTTGTATTGGCAAATTATATAGCGCCCCTAACGGTCACAAGAAGAAACTACATTTTGTATACTAAAATTTTACGCGGTCGCTTGTGCCAACTGTTAGTGGAAAGTCATGGTATAGGCACTGGCACACACACACTTTACCATCTTATTCAGCCATAATATGGAATGTTTCACTTCCTTATTCGTGTTCTTAAGTTTTTGCGATTGCTACACATTGGAAACATTACTATTTTTCGGGTACAAATACTGTTGGGTAATTTTCCGGAAAAATTCCCGAAACATTTGAAAAATTGGAAATATAATATATAATTTGGAAGGGTCATATTATGTTGTACGTTTGAAAATATCTTTGGAAGTTTTATTTAGCGTGAATTAAAAAATAAACTTGTATAGCTATAAGCCATATAAATCAAAACAAGATTTAAAATCATGTCACAACAGCGAAAAAACCTCCAATAATCACACAAACCACCACTTGTTGTTGAGTCCATCGTTTTTGTTCAGTAACTTCAACTTTTGACAGGTGTCAACGTCAAATGTCGGAAATTAAAGGAAAAAAATATTGGAAAAATATCCGGAAAAATATGATTTTTTTCAAAATGAAATTTTTTCCATGACTCAAATCTAGGTATAAATCAATGGAGTATTTGTGGCGCTACTGCAGCGCTTCTAATAAGCGTCTAATTTAAAAGCGACAAAAAACCTGTAAAACGCCTGAAACGTTGGTTTGTTTGAAAAAAATACGCGATTTAAGTCCGAAAACAATTATATGTTATGATTTCCTGTACGAGTATGCAAATGTTAATGAAGGCTGTAAGTATTTATCGCGTCTATAAAGTAAGTCTTTAAAATAGACAAGAGCTTTTTATCTCCTCTTATACTGACTTTAGACTCAAAAAGGCCAGTCTTAAATACTGACACTTGAAATTAATGACTTGCCGCCACTCAATTGGCCTAAAATGACGTTTATATGCAAAATGAGGTCCCTAATATATATCACTCGGGTTTTATAGCCAATTGGCACTTAAATTGGAATCCTTCTCTCATTTTATACTAAGTAGATTATTAAAGTGGTTTTCATTTTTTAGGTCGGATGTTTTTGAACGGTTCAGCTAAGGTACGGTAGGAATAGGTATTTTAGGATGAGATATTATTACCCTCTATTAAGGGTGACTCGTGCTCAGCAGTGGGCTGATGCAGGTTCATGGTGACTATAGATAGATTATAGTATATGTTTACAATACCACGTACACTAGGTATGTAGGAAACGCAATTATTTTTTGGATATAAGTAGCGTATGTTTGTTTGTTTTTTTTTATCAAATAAACCAACTAAGGTTACGTGCGCTTTACAGGTCCTATGATCACGGCTGACGGAGATGATAAAGTTATCATTATGAATTTTATTAAATTATGTTTATTATAATTAATAATACATATATTTACACATACATTATAATTAATAATGGAAATTAGAATAAATCAAAACATATTAATTAGTACTGCAGTCTTATGTCTGCTTGGTATTTTTCATCACAGGAAACACTGTATCCCAAACTGGTGATACGGAGAAATCATCTTCCCTGTTGAAATAAGGGTGCTTTTTCTAATTTCAATTGCTTTAACGCGGAATCCCGAGTGGATAACGGTAGACGGTTGAATAGCAGTAGAGCTCCTTGTGAAAGAGTTCGTCCAGGTAAGTACTACCACCTGACCTGTTTCTGCCGCCAAGCAGTAATGTCAGCATTACTGTATTCTGGTTTTGAATGGTAAGAGTGCTGGTGAAATTACAGGCACAGGGGACTAATTAACTTATGTGTCAGGCTGACGGGAACAGCGGCAGTGCCCCTTATATCTTAGCGATTTAAAGCTCTGAGGACACTGCTACAGTTATGAACAGGCGTGTAGCTTACCATCAGGAGCACGACTGGTTCGTACCGTTACTTACTTACCGTTAAGTCTCTTTTATAAGGACCTGGGGTTTGAAGAGGGAAGCACGTAATTGAGTTAAGTAACACTACAATAATGTAGATGTGTGGTTTTATAAAAAACTGTTGATTTGAATTTATAAACAAAACTATAATCTATAATCATTTCATTCAATATTGATCACGTTCTACTGAAAAAATAGAAAACCAACAACATCAGTAGCTTGAAAGTAAATGTGACTGTTGAATTTTGTTTGTATATGTTATTAACGCCATAAAGCTGTGAATACAAAAGATGAATAATTTGCCTCGAAAAAAATCAACATTTCAATTTACAAAGAAAGGGTCCTGACGAACACAATTCAATTTCGAATTCAAACAAAAATCTCTTTTATCTCAGCAACAACAGCCTTTTCAATAGGCTGACTACATAATGAAATATTTACAAATACAGGGTTAATTTTTAAAAAGTGGTTGGTATAAAAAACAACGGGACCTGACGGGAAACAAAGTGCGTTTTTAGCGTTGATAGGGATCGTTCTAATGGTCGCTGTTTTGGGATGAACCCGACCCTCGGTCGCGGTTCGCTCTGAAATTTCGAATGATACGAGCAAATTTATAGCACTTAGGAACTTCGTAGAAATATAATCGTGACAAAGCACATAAAAGCAACAAAAAAATGTTGTTCCCAATGAATAGTCGGCCTATTTTGAATTTAATATTAATAATGGTCAGGATTTGCTTACCCGACGTTTTAGTAATTCATGTGACCTCATTGCCGATGCAAAGAAATACCGAGAGGAACTTTCGGATAATTTAATTTTGTAACCAAGAAATGGGAATGTGTCACTTGTGATCTTTAAAAGCACGAAACGTTATTTTGTCCGAAAAAAAAAATGTTCGCTATTTAGATACGAAAAAATTGTTTTATTTTCAAGCAAAATTAATAAGGTAATCACTATGGCAAGTAAGTGTAGCTGAAGCCGTGGTAGTAAGGGTTTAACATATTGCCTCTACGAATTCGGGCTTGCAGCTCTCAGTGTTCCGGAATTTATGTGCAAAATTGAATTCGAAATTTACCTTTAACTCTTCGAGGAAGGTTTTCCTTCGTGAGGAAACCTGCACAAATCTGTAAAGCAATTTAATGATGTGTGTGCAGTTTCCAATCCGCATTGAGTCACCGTGTAAACTATAGCATAAGCCCTCCCATTGTGAGAAGAGGCCTGTGTTCAGCAGTGGGACTATATAGTGGAGGCTAACTATTATTATTATTTAAGTAGCTGTTTTTTCATGATACCAAGGGATGAACAACTCATGTGCCTGGTGTTAATATCCGTAACAGTTACGGTGCCACTCAGAACTTTTAATCGCAAAGACATGAGGGACACTGCCACTGCGTTCATCACCTTGAGACTTAAGTTGACAAATTCAAAACCGGAACGCAGTAATTGCACACATTACTGATGAGTGACTGACATTACTGATTGGTGGCAAAAAAGGAGCTCTACTGCTGCTAATACTATCACACCGCATACGTTTCCGCTAACTCTGTTGGTATTGTGGTGTTGCGAAACCTTTTTGACAAAAATTTTGTAAAATTATTTTTTAATAAACGGCCGTTTTTAGAAACTTATATTTAGAAAAACATAATCAATATTTTGCTTTAATCAATCTTATAATGACGGGCTTATATTAAATTTCTTTATCACACAATGTATCTAATTTATTGTGTGGTTTGAATATAAAATATTGTAAAAAAGTTTTTCGTGAACAGAAAAGGAGCAAAATTTGAGGCCGAGTGGCGCCAGACTGTTGTTGTGAAGTCTTCGAGGTAAAACTTTTAAAAGCAAGTGGTCTTTGTGAGCAGTTACATTTTAATTTAAAATATGACAGTATAATAATGATACAAATTTATCATTAAATTGAGAAAGGTTAGATTAAATTTATTTCATTTCGTCTTCTAAATAGGTGGTTCAAAACTTTTGACGCCAAGCAGTAAATGTGAGCATTACTGCATTTCGGTTTGGAAGAGTAATGGTGCTGGTCAGGCAAATGAGACTCGTCAACTTATTTATGTCTCAAGGAGACGGGTGCAGCGACAGTGGGGCAGTGCAATTGTTATGGACAGGCGGGTCCACTTGATATTATTAAAAAAATAAATGAAACATTGGTTGTTATTTCGCAGAAAGGAACCATTTTTCCAACTTCAACTTCTTCTTTCAACTTGGGCCTCAAGTACTATTCCATATTTTTGAACAAAAAACAACGGCTAATTCATAAAAAATACCATCCTTGTACCCACAGAAATCTGAATAAATAGGCACTAGACTAGAAGTTAATTCCTAAATTCATGTTTCCACTTTTATTTAAATCACTTTGTTCACTTGCTAATAAAAGACGTTGCATTTTGAACACGAATTAGTAGGTATTTCTTCTTGTGTGCTTCCATGTTTTGATCCTTCTTCCAAAAACTTTTCCATAATGCTGTCACAATCTTAATTGAAATTTTTAAATCCTTTCACTTCCTATTCCCGTCATTTTTTCATTCACACTTAACATATAGTTTTTCATAATGTTTAGGGATAAGGTTTGATGGATGATGTCATAGAGATTTATATGTATATTTATGTACAATAAAAAAAATATTTGTATTTCTTTCCATTCTCTAAGATTTTATTACTTTAACCAATACAATTTTGAGGTATAATGTCAATTTATTGATTAGCTACAGTGATAGTTGTCAAATCACGAAATGCGCGTTTCGTCGAACGCAGTAACATTTAAATTTATAATTTAAGTTACATTTTTCAGCAAGGATAATTTTCAATATAATTTTAGAATTTTTTTGACATAAGTTATACTTCGGTACACAATTGGGTCCAAACATTAATGGATGCTTTCACTTTTTATAATTTATTATATTTATTAATTATATTTAATTATAATACGTTTAGTCTTAGTGTAAATCGGCTTAGGATCTTCGAAAAAAAGAAGCCGCCGTTTCTTCACATCTAGATACAAAAGCAATTAGTGGCCAAAATTAATTAATTCTATATTATTTATAAATTACGTGAATTTCCAGACTTTTCTGTTATGTATGTATTTGTGGAAAACTTAACTATTTTTGAATAAAAAATTGAAATTGGACCCAGATATATTAAGGCATTCATAAAAAACATATTTTTTAATGTTCACCGCTTTTTACTTCGATAACGGGAAACATCGTTAAGTGTACAATACCCGCGAACATTGTTTTTGTTGTTATACATATCATGATGTTTCGTGTCCATAGGTTTTCGCGATTGTCACATGTAGGAAATGAAACTAATTACTCGGATCTAAATCGTGTAGATTTATTTATTCAAGCAAACCAAAGTTTCGGGTCTTTTACAGCTTTCATGACCACGGTTGGCTGACATTATGATTTTTTTTGTAATATCAAGGGACGGGACGAATAAGTCATGCGCCTGATGGTAAGCTACACGCTTGTCCATAACAGTCGCAGTGCCATTCAGAGCTTCAAATCGCAAAGATCTGAAGGGCACTACCACTGCGCCTGTCACCCTGAAATATAAGTTGATAAGTCCCATGTGCTCGTAATTTCACCAGCACCCTTAACCATTCAAAACGGGAACACAGTAATGCTAATATTGCACCCCTCATGGGAGAATGGCATAAGTGGAATTACGTCAAACATGTTTATTGCTCCATTGGATGCAGAAAAATGTAACCCACATCCGCAGGTACATTTTTTTGTATCTAACCTCCAATTGGAGATAATGTGTATTAGATAGTTATACTTTTCTGTATCTAATGAAGCAATAAACATGTTTGTCATGATTCCACTTATGCCTTTTATCCATGAGGGATGCGATATTAATGCTTGGCGGCAGAAATAGGTAAGGTGGCAATACTTCCCTGAACGAACTCTTTCACAAGAAGCTCTTAAAATAACTACCATAATTTTACTACCATGATATTCATTTCTTTTTCTAAAAATACTCAACTAGTTTATAAGGCGCACACACTCATATCCCCGCACTAGGGAAACCCTGTATCGCAGGTGCCATGGACACACATATAGACAACCACAAATTACACTAAAACTCACGAGACAAATAAACGTAAGACATACAAATATTTCTACCGGGCCCCGGGACCTCTGCGTGACAGTCCAGCAGTAACCGTCGGCCACAGAGGCAGTTTGTTATTATAATATTGATACACAGATCAAACAAACACAAACAAAAATTACTCGTACCAGTGTTTGTAGCCTCGTTGAGGCAACAGAGGCAAGGGCGAGCAGTTCGGTCTTGATCCGATAGTAAATTTAGACAGTGGAGGTTAATTCGTGCAAAATAGTTGTGATTGTGTTGAATTTTGAACCTCGCTCCTCGTAAAATTAATAATATAAATAAAACAATCGCAACAATAGTCTCAAACACCACGACCAGAAATATATTCAACAGATGTTATGCCTCTAGTGTAATGGAATTTAATTTCAAATTCCCAAATAAAAACAAGAAAATTCCCATACCGCCCGATCGATCGCGTTCATATTATATGAAAACCCAAAAAAATGAATCTTTCGGCTATTTACATTACTTATTTGCCAAAAATTATTTATTGTCACTTACTTATGATAATAAAGAATTTTTCGACCATGATTGATGATGATGATATAGATCGACCATGCTTGATTGACCAAGCATGGTCGATCGAGCGCTTTCACGAGTTATTGTAACATTTGCAACTCCAAGCCTCAGTTAATCTTTATCAATACGTGCAGCTTGTCTTTTGTAAAAGGATAGAGTAGACGACGTCCAAGTATATGTTTAAAAAATGATGACGGAATTTGAAATAATTTACATTCGGTCTATTTTAGGCCAAATTATACGACATGAAACATAATAGGGATTGTTATTCCGTATTTCCGAGTAACAACCATTTAAAGTTTGCGGTATTCATTTGTCATTTTATACCTTAAAAAACGTTAAACCTTAATAGAATTCGGTTATTTACTTGATGAACCTAGACTTCTGACTTTTGCTTTTTGCTGCAAGTTTGTTTTTCGATGTAATCTAAAATAATTTGTTATGGAAGGCTAAGTTATTGTAACCCACATAACGTACGTACATAGGGCGCACTATAAGTTTCCGGAATTGGCCACTTACATAAACAATATTTCAAAAGTAATTACAACATTTGAAATTGGAACTCTTTAGTTGTAGAATACAATTTGTTTCATCTGACTGGCACTTGTTTTTAGATTGTGGCGTCATTTTAGAAATTGGTTGTCTACATCACTACGGATTTAACTCGTTAAAATTTTCGTAGTATGATTTTCTACGACTTTAAGTGTAATTTTATAGCTCAGCGGAGCGTTGCTTGGCATCAAACTGCTTTTGGCGATGAAACATCATGCAAGACGACTGTTTATAGCTGGTTTGCAGAATTCAAACGCGGTCGTGTCATTCTCGGTGACGAATTTCGTGATGGTCGCCCGTCCACTGCTGTAAACAACAAAAACATCGATACTGTACGCCGTACGATCAAAACATACAGGCATGTGATATACCATGAGATTCGGGCGTCTTTAGGCATAGGCATTAGTCAAATACAATCAATAACTACACAAACATTTGGGTGTGAAAAAGCTGTGCTCTCGGTGAATCCCACACAATTTGACAGAGGCTCAAAAAACTGATCGCGTCACTTAGTGCAATGCCATGCTTACTAAATTCAACGAAGGGGCGTAAAATTTGGTATAGGACATAGTGACAGGTGACAAAATATGGATTTATAGTTACGATCTCAAAACAAAGCAGCAATCGAGCGTATGAGTCTTTCGAGATGAGCCGAAACCAGTCAAAAGTGACGCGCGTGTGAAGTGCCTATAAGCGGATGATTACTTCTTTTTTAAATAAAACTGGACACGTGGCTACTGTTGCTTTAGAGAATCATTGTACCGTGAATAGTAATTGTTACACGACCATTTGTTTGCCGGAAGTTATTGACACACTCCGTAAAAATAACCGTAAACGCTGTATCCCATCCGTCCGAACCATCCCGCGTCTAGTCCCGACCAGGCACCTTGTTTATTTCCAAAAATTAAGAACCAGTTACGCGGCCAACGATTTTCATCACCTGAAGAGGCTGTCGAAGAGTATGAAAATTGTCACGGAGGAGTGGCATAAATGTTTTCAAAATTGGTTCATTCATATGAAAAAGTGCATTAACGCTAACGGAGAATATTTTGAGAACCAAATCCATTTCTGACCATTTATAGTATTTTTTTCTTATTTTACGCCTTATATGTAGCACGTCAGTACTTCGTAGTAGCCATTATTCTGCCACGAAATATTAAAACGATAAATAGACGAGTTCCATGACGAGTCTAAAGGTATTGATAATAATATAATACGAGTACATAAAATACAATATTACATGCATTTGTATGATTAACTTTGTTGTTATTTGTTGTAGACGTCCACTCAGTTCCTCAATATTTAGAGAATACCAGCATTTGATTGTTTTACATGCGTAGCTTGACAAATGCTGAAACGTAAAGACCATTTTGTATCAAAATATTTGATGATTAATTGTTTTACTTCATATTTTCTTATGAAAGAATGAGACAAATGATTATTTCTTTCTTTTCCTCTTTCTTTCTGTACATGTAAACGCATGTAAATGTAAGCTCAATTTTCTTTTGACCGACTGTATAATAAAATAAATGGTTGCTTTATTTATTAATCCATCAAATAAAAAAAATATTAGCGAAGGACCATATTAGAAATGTAGATTAAGTTTAGAAAACGAATTTAGATGTTCTGGGTCACACTCTAAAATCAACTTCATTCCTACTACTGCTGCCTCCGTACCCGAACGGTTACCATGCTCTGCTGCCACGCAGAGGTCCCGGGTTCGATTTCCGGGCCGAGAGAAATATTTGTAAGGCCTATATTTATTTCTTTCTCGCGAGTTTGGTTGTAATTTTTGGTTGTCTATGTTTGTGTCCATGGCACCCTCGATTCATAGTTTCCCTAGCGAGGGACTATTAGTGAGCAGGCGTCATTATTATTATTTATGTCCAGTACTTATATAGTATAGAAAATGTCCACTCATATTAGCATGCTATAATAGATTGATTCGGTGACTTGTTGTTATTACTATCTACCTAATATACTACTAGCTGGTGGCGTTGACTACGTCTGCATAAGAATAAGTACTTTAAGTAGCCTACTGTACTATACTAATACAAATATTCATTACAAAAGGTGTGAATAAGAATTTTCAGATCATTCACGAGACTGTTCACGTGAACATGAACAGACAACCTGACCGGACATAAATTTGTAGCGTGACTGTAATAGATTACTCAGCAGTGGACTGACCGAATTTCAGTTTGCAAGATCAGACTGCTGAGTAAATGTTTCCTTTAATTTGCGTTAGAAAGAACTTTGTAATATACACGCACACAGATTTTATATAATTTTTAGAAATAAAGGTTTATTTGAATCCAGACAACGCTGTCTCATTGACGACGGAATTTTCCTGAGTACAGCCAAGACTACTTTAGCCGTCAGCCTATCTGATCAGTCTTGTGACTCTGTGAGACTGGCAGTGAGAAAATTAATTCCTTTGTACCCCTTATTTTTCCCACCTTCCGTCTGTTGCCTTAGGTCGCACGATAATACGTACTTAAAGTAGTTTATGGTTGAATCTAGGCGGCTAGGTAGGAACCTAGATTTGTGATAGTACAGTTTTCCCTTATTATTTCATGTATAACCAGCTAGCTTTAATTACGGTACACGGCGATATTAAACAGTAACATTCATTATCACACCCAACAAATACTTTACGGAGACAGAAATAAAATTAGTTGACTCTACAACATCTCTTACTTGAGTAGTGATTGATTGTCCATACAAACTTTCATCACCTATTTTACCTATTTTCAGATTTATTTTTGTGACAAAAAGTAGCATATGTCCTTCTCCTAAGTTCATCTTTCTCTGTACCAAAATTCATTCACTCATCATTCGTAACAAACAGAGTTACTTTCACATTTATTATGTTACAAACTTACATAATAAATGTGTAATAATAATTTATTTGGTTGAATATTGTGCCGACGGCAATAAATCTTATGAATAAAATGAAAAGTACCTCTATTATTAACTGATGTAGATAGCTATGCCTCAATTAATACTTCAAAACTAAATCATACTTAGTGTTAGAAGTAATCGTTTGTTGCCGGAACGTTCTTGCTTGTTTGACAAATGTATGTTTAAGAAATGATATCATTTTTTCCGGATGTAAAACCGCGTAAAGCAAACCAACGTTTCTGTCTCTTTAAAGGTCCATGGTTAGCACTGCCTGACGAGTCATATTTGAAAAAGAAAAAGTTTCAATTCCAATGTGTGTCAATCGCGAAAACCTATGAACCTATGGAATGTTGTTTTATTTTTAATTAACCCGTAAAGTATCCTAGAGACGTACGGTGTCCCTTAGGGGAAGGAGGTACATAAAGAGGGCGTTAAGGGAAAACTGCAATAAA
Source organism: Hyposmocoma kahamanoa (assembly GCF_003589595.1). Taxonomy (NCBI): domain Eukaryota; kingdom Metazoa; phylum Arthropoda; class Insecta; order Lepidoptera; family Cosmopterigidae; genus Hyposmocoma; species Hyposmocoma kahamanoa. The sequence continues at coordinate 14,633,842 of NW_020654289.1, forward strand.
GGTACAAAAAACATACGTTTTTATATTAAAACTAATCACAACTCTTTGGCAATATATTAAAGTATAATTTGCCATATTCTTCGGTTAACAAATTAATCAACTAGCATATTTTTTTTAAATTATACTGGAACCCTAAGAAAACCCCACTATGCCCCAGGGTAGGGGCAGTACGGGGTACAAAAAACGGGGCAGTATGGGGTTTTTGCAAAAGAATTACCAGACCTATTTTTGCGGATAAGCAGTAATGTAAGCAATACTGCGTTCCGATTTTGAAGCGTGCTGGTGAAATTACAGTTACATTATCAACATTGTCCCAGTGACAGGCGCAGTGGTGGCCGTTGTGATTTAAATCTGTGAGTGGCACTGCAACTGTTACTTTACTTTGCCCCACATTGCACGCACAAGCTCCAGCCTTTGGATATTGGTTTGCTGGTGAAATTACAGGCACATGGTCAACTTATGTTTCAGGGTCACTGGCGTAGTGGCAGTGCCCTTTAGATCTTTGCGATTTAAAGCTCTGAGTGGCACTGCACCTGTTATGAACAGGCGTGTTCCTTACCACCAGGCGCACGACTTATTCGTCCCGCCCCTTGATATTATAAAAAAAGACTCGTTTTACCAAGGGAATCATTATAACCAAGGGAAAGGGCAAATGAAGCCATAAATTACCGCTCACCAACGAGTCTTCAACCATGAAGAGTTTTGTAATCCTCATTAGGCTTAATAGCATGGAACTGGTTTTAGTTTTATATGCAAATACTGGTGCTATTCAGCCTTGAGTAGGTACGATATTGTATGTGTAGTATTGCATTTTGTGACATTATTTTCCTTTGTTTGCAGGTGTCACAGCCGGCGGCGGGGGCTGGGAACCCTTAGGGCAGCCGTACTTCGACAACAGCACGAAGCGCGAGGCCACCGCCGCCGTGGGTCAGCCCGCGTACCTCCACTGCCGAGTCCGGAACCTCGCTGACAGAGCGGTGAGCACTCTTACTATCTTCTTGTTAAATTGTTTCCTCGTAGCTTTTTACATACTGTTTTGTCGATCATTCGACGACACATTCGTGGAGGGTATTGACGCGAGCTATCGTTTACACATTCGTGCGATGGTCCACCTCGACATTCGCACGCGAACATGGATGAAGTGAATGTTATGGTGGCGCGCGCACTAAACATTGAGTTTATACAAGTATTTGGATGTCCTACGTAAAAAAAAAAAAAAGTTGTAGAAAATGTTGGATGATATACTGTCGTCGCAATATTATGTAAACACTAAGTTCGCGTTCGTGTCTTTGATTCGCGCCCGAAAAACCATTCTCGACGCGAGCGCACTAGTGGCGAGGCAAATAGCGAGCGCACAGAGACCTGGGTGTAAATTTGTAAATATTTAAACTTAACTACCGCGTTTGCGTTAAGATTTTTATTAGATAGATCTTAATCATATGTTTATAAGGTTTACATTAAAGTCTTCACGCTAATACGACAGTGTTAAGTTTACATATTTGAAAACCTATACTAAGGACCCTGTTCGTATTTGTGTTTCGCTATGCCATTCGTCTCGCCTCTCGCGCGAATGTGAAAATACGGGATATTTGAAATTGGTTGCACAGCTTAAATAAACTACACATGTTTTCAAATTTTGGTGATAAAAAAATAAGAAAAGATAGCAAAAAAGCATGTAAATAAAAGAGGTAGACATTTTTTAAAGGTTACGCGTCAAGCCGGTACATAGATTATAATGTTATGGAACAGATTGCAATGTGAAACCACAATGGAAAGGGTAAACAAATTTATTTTGTTACTAAACAAACCGTCAATTAAACTCTACTACATTGGAATTTTCTTACACTTGTATGCATTTCTGCACTTGCTCCTTAATTAGAAAAAACAAATTGTCTGAAAATTTATTACCTAATTTTGGACTAGGTCTAACAACATCTTAGTTAAAAACAAAAAATCGAACCTTGTTAGTCATCTTAAGGTATACAAATATTAAGTTTTCGCGATTACTAAATTTTATAAAAGTCTAACGCGGGAAATCTCCCACCTTATCGTTCCACGCATAGTGACTCCACCTGGGAAGGAAGGAGTAAACTCTTCCTTCGGCTAGCGTCGCGTGTCGCCGCATATGAACGGGTTGAGAAAAAACAAGCCGCGAGCATAAGATCGGGTTGAGAACAAACATGGCGCGAGCACACCTTTCTGCGTTTTTGAGTGTAACTTTTCGTATATTTTATATATATTACTGTACTGTTATAAATGTTTGTAATAAGTGTCAAAACTTAAATATATACAAAATGCAAATTGATAGTTAACTGTATTCTCCTACAAAGCTACAGAAACAAAAACTATGATGGAAACAAACACCCATCACAAAGTATAATTATTACAAAAATAACAACCAAAATTAACATATACACTCGAAATGCAATATTGTTGTTGGTGCTAAGTTCAATACCAAAATCAACGAGACTGCCAATGTTTTTGCCAAACGGCTTGATGTCAAAGCGTCATTTCATCGGCTCTTGAAGTCGGACACTCATTATTAGGAACATAAAAAATACGTTACAAACTTTTATTTTATTCTTGGTTTGTTTGCTAGGTATCATAAAATAAAATATACACTCATCAAAATCAATAACTATAACAAAACAACAATAAGTAGGTGTGTAAAAGTTCAAGCAACAAAAATGCACCAAAACAATTTCTACAGAGAATCGAACCAACTATTGATTGACCAACTAGATATTGATTACTCGCACGCTAAAACGATCCTATCCGGTTAGACGAAATGAAATATAGTTACATATCTTGAATGACTGTTGCATGTGTACGTGCAAGTACAAAATTGAAATAACATTTTTCTCCTGAAGAATACTTTCACCAAAATATTCTGCAAATGTTGTTTTAATAAGGTTTATATACTTTTAGATGCTAAGGTGAATTTTTAAAATGATAAAATCCGTACTTCTGTGGAAGTAGCTTCATCTATTGTAAACAAAGAACCCGTCAACGAAGCTTACTAAATTTCCTTAATGTAAAATGACATTTCAAATATTGGCTTCACTATTTTTGCCTCAAAGAAAATGTCGTACATGAATTTAAAAATATTTTAGACAAAAATAACGTGTTTTTTAAAAAGAATTCTTTCATTCAAGACTGTGACGTTATTTTTTTACGTTTTTTCTAGACAAATATGTTTCCTCATTTACAATCGTGTGTGGACAAAAAGTAGATGATATATTATTAATGAATACATATGTGTTTGTGAATAATGTTTCGATTGATAGATGTATAATGTTAGGCAGTTCGATTATATTCATTGGCGGGTAGTAAGAATATTTTTCTGAAAATCGTTGGTATAATAAAGCAGCATGTGATCATACGTCTAAAGTGCTTTTATCACAAGAAAGAATTATGTACATATGAAATTGTATAATTTTCCTATTGCAGCACAAAATAGTCATCGCCTAACTCCGTTCTTACACGCATTTTCCACTAAGCGACTCCTTTAGGTTCAACTCACACTGGCGGCCGCATTCCGGGTCGTCTGTTGCATAGCGACTAGTAGCTTACGGATCCATAGGACCCCGACAGTCTTCCCGCAGTTTTTAATACGATCGGTTGTATTCTAGTGCTTACTACAATTATGTAGAACTATTAATTCACAACCAGAAAAAGAGTTATATTATAGCAGTCATTGAAGGAAGACATAGACGACGATACACTCATTTTGCTAATTTCTTCCTATACCTATACACATTTTTTTCTACTATGTTATCTTTATATCTCTCGAATCATATACATAGGGTGCGTTTTTAGACACTAAAACTACTACTACTACAGGAGCAGTGCAGAGCCGCCCACAAATCGCGCGACGCGGTACATTGCCTCGTCAGTGCTCGATATAAATTCATACTAAACAGTGGGTCGCGGTCGCCAACATCGGAATGCTACTTTAAAACTAGCCGCTATGGCTGCGGTAACTCGCGGTTAGTCACTCAGTGGAAAATGGCACTTAGAATATTTAAACTTCTGTCCTAAAAAGTGATCATTTACACCAAATTATGTAGTATATATGTAAAGTATGTAGCTTTATTACACCAACAAGGGTGCGAATTATATACTATTCTACGTTTTCGTTATCGTCATCAACTCATTTGTACGTCCCACTGCTGGGCACGGGTTTCCTCTCAGGTAAAGGTTTAGGCCATAGTCCGCCACGCTGGCCCAATGCGGGTTGGGGACTTCACACGTCTTCCGGGGGCTGTGAACCTTCTTCGGCGTGCAGGTTTCATTATCATATTTTCCTTCACCGAAAAACTCATGGTAAATTTCAAATTAAGTTTCGCACTTAAATTTCGAGAAACTCAGAGGAGCGAGTCCGGATTCGAACCCGTGACATCTGCTTGAGAGGCTGTAGGTCAAACCATTAGCTATCGTTAGGCTATAAAAATACTTTATCAATGCACATACTTTAATGTGCTCATATGTTTACCGTTGACTTAAGAGTAAAACGTGATAACATAAAGGTTGTATAGCTATTATTTATTCGTATCCTTAGTTAGTGAAAAGCTCGGCTTTTCAGCTACAAGGCTCCCATTCTCGTCTTTTATGTGGCTTTCGATGCGAGGGAGAAGTGAATGGTGGCCAAATTGCTAGTGAAGGGGCTGAGTCATTCGCGGCCACAGATTGCGCCGATTCACTCCAACGTTTACGCTCGTTTCGTATCGAAGAAATCACTGACCAAATAACTAAAACGATTCATCCCATTCATTTGTTATGATTACGTTACTTACATAGTTTCCGTTCTCTTTTCATAAAACATTTCTGTCGTTCTTTCCACAGAACAATAAATACAGTAGAAGTGGCAAGTAAGCGTAGCCCGCATGCCAGTTGTTACGCGTAGTTACGCGTACTTGGGTTCAGTCCACTATTATCGCTTTGTACGTTATGATTGTGTCACTTCTTTGGCGCAACTTCTTTAAAATCGTAGAAAATAGATAAAAGTAATTGCCTTATTGTGCTGTTTTGGAATGCAAAAATGATAGCTGCACCGTAAATATTATCCGTGGTGGTATTTCATAGCATCGGTAAGTCTTATTTTAATCAATTTCCATTTTCTGCAAAAAACAAACGAAAGTAAACATTATTCCAATGCAATCAATGCAATGTGGTTGCGTTTTGTCTTTCGGATCGTCGGTTCTTTTTATATATGTATATATAGAATAATACGTTTAAACGTATAAACGTATACGATCTATTACCAGTAATTAACATTTTTAATTGATAGTATACAGCCCCTGGCAAAAGAGTATTGCAGAAAACTCGCCATTTTGTCTCAAAATGTTGTGCTGCATGCAACCACATTATTAAAGATAGAAGACCTTAAATTTGTATTTTATTTTAAGATAAGTACAACATAGAATGTGTTAATGTTTCGGAATGTAGATTCTATAACATGATGACAGTAGAACATAAAAGAAATTGAGTTTGCCTCCAATGTAAATCAAAACAACCCAAGCACGACAACACAAATACGCCTGTAAGTCTACAGTATCCTGATACAGCTTTCAATAACAGTTTACTCGATTCCACCGACAAAGTTAGCGCTGAAATAGACAATATAACACATAGAAAAAACCATTATCACGTATGCCGAGGACGAACCTTTGTGCATAAATAATACGCTTCCAGAAGGAGATACTATAAATCGCAGCGGAGAAACTAGTTCGATACTGCTTAAGGAATTGCGAGCGCTAAGATCTCATTTTACTATACAATCTCAAAGACAAGAGTTACACGACAACGAACTTACAGAAACTGTAAGAAATAAACAAGCATCAATAGTGTTAGCGATAGATACACTGTTTTAGAAACACAACTTAAAGGTGTGACAGCATCAGTTGTGCAAAATACAAACAAAATAAAAAAATTGGAGAGAAAAAACAAGCAATTACGACAAATATTATTGCAATCCAAAGAAATCGCCTCAATAGTAGATAAGCCTGAAGATATTATGTTGTCTACCTCTATGTCCGGGGGACCATTAAGAAAACTCGACACTCAACAACACGAACATAACCGAACCAAACATAATAAAAATAACATTAAGATACTAGTTCTGTACGGACTTGACAAGATAAGGTACGAATCAGAAGCAGAGCTATGTGATAGAGTTATAGACGTCTTCCAAGGCATTGAACAAGTAGATCTTACTGGTTACATTGAAGAATTAGAACGTATTGGTCGAAGAGGGACCCGCAAACCCCTAAAACTAGAACTTCTAAGCAAAAGAATGATCAACTTCTTACTTTCACATGTCCGGCTGTTTCGGAACATTGGCCTATAGATATCAAAATCTTGATCAAAAAGGCCTACAGGACAGGAAAGAACGCCGAGGTAACCGTAGAAAAACTAGATAATATAGATTGTCTAGTTTTTACATAGCAACAAAAAGACAGGATACCCCATGATAATGTTTATTCAAGAGCTAAGATTACAGAAACAGAACATATGTATGGAACAAGAAACAAAAACCATTCCTTTCGCCAGCAATGAACAACACCTTAAAATATTTTATCGAAATATAAGAGGTATATGAAACCAATTCCACTTAATAGAAGCACTTACTGAAGAAGAAGACATAGCCATAATTTGTTTAACAGAAACCTGGATCACAGAAGCTAAAAAAGATTTGTTAAATGTGGAAGAGTATAACGTTGCGAGTACGTTCTGCAGATGTAATCATGAGGGAGGATGAGTTTGTATATTGACAAAGCAAGAACATGTTGAGTACGCAGCCATTAAAAATTTATCCGTAGAATATATTATAGAATTGTGTGCCATAGAAATGTCGAGATTAAATGTGTTAATCGTAGTAATATATTGGCCAAATTATAGTAGAGAGGAAATTGTGTTCGAAGAGCAATTAAAAGAACTATTAAAATTAATAACAATTAAATATTGTAAGAAAAAAGTAAAAATAGTAGGGGACCTAAATATAAACTTCTTGAATATGTCAAATCAAACTAAATGTATGGCTGAATTGTTTATGAGCTTTAATTTCATGCAAAATGTTAAAGAACCAACAAGAATTACAAACACTAGTATGACATGTTTAGATATAGTATTTACAAATTTCAGTAATGAACACTTAGCAATTAATGTTCGAGAATCAGCTATGTCAGATCATAGGGGCGTGGAAATTGCTATGCCAATGTCAACGACTAAACAAACTGAAACTTTTCGGTCAAGGAAAATAGTTTTCAGTCGTAAAAATATAGAGTTATTAAAATTTCACCTGCAGTGTGTAAAGTGGAGTAAAGTTGTTACAGCAAACAAGAATGTAAACCAAAATTACAATGCATTTCACGAACAACTACTGAAAATCTTGGATTATTGTATTCCAAAAAAATAGTAAGTCTTGAAAAGAAACAAGTAGTCTTGGCTGAGTACCGGTTTAAAAGTAACATGTAGAAATAAACGTCTATTAAAATTATTAACTGTGCACAAAGAAAGTAGTGTCCTTAATAATTACTGTAAAGGTTATGAAAAAGTATTAAAAAAGTATGTAAAGAACGGAAACATCAAAAAATTTTACAAAAACCATGTGGCAAATCATAAAAGAGCGAACAAACAAAATTAATAAAAGAAATGCGCAAAATATACATTCAAAACTTAACGACACAAATGTAGAAAAGCCTGACGAACTTGCTAATATCCTAAATGATTTGTTCCTATCACCCATTGACGCCACCCGTCAATTGTTTCGAATTCGGGCTGGCCAATCGGGGCGCAGTTGTCACAGTATAAATTAAAGCTCATAAAGCAGTATCTTCTCGACAACATATATATGGCAGAACAGTTTTCAAACAAATTAAATGACATTTCGTCTCTACTTCTGGCTATATATTCGATGGTGTTTCATCATTTGTTAAGGCGCTTCCATTGTTGTTTTTCTCCCGCGGTCCTTTTTTTCGTTCATTTCAGTCTTGTTAAGCTAAATGTGAATAATCTTCATTATGTACTTGTTTGTATAAGCTTAAAAAGTTTGACGTTGAAAAGAACTATCGATACGGATTTTACTTAGCACAATGAGATCGAGCTGATCTAGGCTTGACCTATAAAAAGTTCAGCGCGGAGAGAAATCTGGTCAGGATATATCCAACTATATCCAGTTAGTTTTGTCTCCGGAAAGCTTTAAACCGTGTCGCGAGGAAACTTTTTAAAGCCGGCAGCAAGTGTGGAATACAAATCCATATAAACTCTTTCTATGTGACCGCTAAATGGGCTGAGAGAAATAAGCGCACAATTACTGAGCAAAATGCACCGCTGCCACATGCCAGTTCATTTGAATACCTCTTTGCAAGGTTTTCGCTTTAGATTTCGTAGAGTTGTTGTTGTTTGTGTAATTTTCCACTGCTTGACTAAAAGTAGGAACACAATCTTTTAAATGTCATTAAACTATTTTTTATTTAGCTTTAACTAATTTGTAACCGTGTGCCGTCACTAATCCGGCCACAGAACAATAAATACAGTAGGCGTGATAGTTAGCGTAGCGCGCGTGCCAACTGCAGGCGGAGTTCCGTGAGCTCAATCCGCCTTTTCGCTTTGTACGATATGGTTGAGTCAAATCTTTCGCGCAAATTAAAAGTAGAAAAATGCCTTATTGTGCTGTTTTGGAGTGCAAAAATTATAGCTGCACCAAAAACCCGTGGTGGTATTTCATATCATCGGTAAGCCTTATTTTAATAAACTTTCAATTTTCTGTTTATCGAATTGTACTAAATTTTTTGTACCGTAACAAACGAAAGTAAACATTATCCTAGTGCAATATGGTCGAGTTTTATCTATTGGAGAACTAAGTAAACATTGTCGAATTAAAATAAAAGTAAAAAAGTGTCAATTTTAAGCTTAATCGATTGAAATAAAGTTCATTACACAATGTGAGCGTTAAAGAAGACATATGTTGTCGAGAAGATACTACTTTCTATTCGTTCTGATGTTAGACGTTCGTCGTAGTGCAGCTACTGGCCGCAAGAAGGCAGCGCGTTGGATAAAATTACAATATAAAATCAAAACGTCGAAACTTGCAATAAATGTTTTGAACTTTCAACTATATAGCTACAGGGTAAAGTTTAAATTATATTAACAGTCCAGAATTTGTTACAGCTTTTTATATTAGAAACTACGACAAATCACTATCAAGAATTCATAGTGTTTATCATCTGTTTGTGTAGGTTTTGGCGACAGCGGTTCTGATAGTAATCGAGGCTTAAGACATTTCCATTGTTTTTTTCTTCCGTGGATCGAGCATACAGGGCTACCTAGTACAATCACAATCTCTTAACAGATTTCCTCGTAATAGAACAACACGGTGATCACATTTGTCTAAAGACTTAGAAACCAGCGTATACGTTTACGGTTCCGTGCTTGTTTCTTATACCGATAAAATGGGTGATAATTAAAGTGTTCTAATTGCAACACAAGCGTGTGCCTGGAATTGAGTCTACAACCTATTCTATTTACAATTGGAGCACGTTCTCCTACAACTCTAATTTTCTAGAACTGTCTTCGCTTCTACATAAAGGTCACACTTTGATTCGAACAATAAACCACAGAAAGTATATAAATAAAAGTTAATTTATATTTAAAATTACTTCCTTCATTTGTTTTTAACCGACTTAAAAAAGAGGTTTCCAATTTGTCTGTATTTTTATCTCCTGTTTTCTACTTTCATTAGTCATTGGAGTCAAAATATGTATTTTTGAATTATTTGTAAGTGTGCTATCTATACACAACAAAAACATTTATTACAAAATTAGTACAATTCAAAAATCTGCCGTCCACTAACTAAAAGGCGGCTAAGTGACAAATGGTCAAATATCCGTTTTAAATAGAAAAAGAAAGAGCACAAAATTATCTTTTAAAAACATTTAAAATTAGTTAACGTGTTCGACTCATCGGAACTTACCCCAACGATGCAAAGCTGAAATATCATTATACAATTTCAATGTTCTAAAACTGGTTTAGGGTTTTTTATATCTCATATAATTATTTTGTCACTTAGCCGAGTTTTAGATAGCGGATGGCAGAAATATACATAATTATATTTAAGAACTTGAAGGCAAAGACTGAAATGAAATAAATATCTACGATGAAGTTCTTTGCTATATTATTATTGAACATTACGTAATTCACATAGCGTTCAAATTTGCAATTTGAAAAGTTAGATTCGCATAGTTCTTTCTTTTAGTCACAGTTGTAAAAGAATTCGCCCAGGGAAGTACTGTCATCTTACCTATTTCTGCCGCCAAGCAGTAATAATAAATAATTAAATAGTATAATGATATTGAGGAACGCAATGTTCGTAATATGAGCGTTCCGAAACGTACAATATAATAATAATAGCTCTGTAGACCATTTTTGTTAAAAATCACATAAAAAAATCACATGGATGAAGAATATCATTACCGCTATTTAATTATTTATTATTACTGTATATTAAGTGTATATTCAGTATATAGGCTAATTCAGTAAATGACAGTAAAATATATGTTTGCAAATTAGGTTGATTGCTTGGAATCGATTTGAATATCAAAAGCCTTATTAGTCAATCGAATATGAGTAATGAGATATCGGTTACAAAGGTGTTGCCAATCGCAAATCTTTAGCTAGCGTATGGTTACAGCATAATCAGTACGACAACAACATGGAAATATGAGTATCGTTTGAAGAACTGATTAGCAAAGCAATCCAAATTCTAAGCCCGTGTCGATCTATGGCGAATATTTGTTCATAAAGTGGCATGATTTATATTACTATACCTGTATAGTATATTAATAGCCTGCTATTTAAAAACAAGTTAAGTAGGAAATGACAAAAAAATTATAAAAGCATTTTTTGCTGCTGCAACGGGAAGTATTTGGGCAGGTAAAAAATATAGAAATCATTATATTTCTATGATTAGTCCACATGATTGAAGTGGCTAGGCAAACCTTACAGCGCTTTGTCCTATTCCGTACGGTAATAACGACACTGACATAAATTTTCTTTTTACAAAAATATAGATGCGCATTTGACCTCCATCTCACCTGATGGAAAGTCAACGATGGAGCATGCACACCTAAATAATGCCTTTTCACTCTCACCTTGAAAAGGCCTAATTTTTTTTATGACACTAAGTGATGGGACGAACAATTAAATCGCAAAGATCTGAGGTGCACTGCCTCTGCGCCCATCACCCTGAGACATAAGTTGAAAAGTCCCATGTGCCTATAATTTCACCAGCACCCTTACCCTTCAAACCCGTAATGCTCACATTACTGCTTGGCGGCAGAAATAGGTAAGGTGACAGTACATCCCTGGATGAACTCTTTCACAATAAGCTCTAGTACTACTAAAAGTTATACCGTTCAGGAAACCATTCTGCAGGTAGGGAATTCCACTCCAAAGCCGTTTTCCACATAAACGTAGAAGCAAAAGACTTCGAACGAATCCTTATAATATCCACAACATAAGGGTGGAACTCCAGAATACGTCTGATTGCTCCAATGATGAAAGGGTTGAAAGGGTTGTAACCCTAACAAGCCGTGACCAGGTTCACGATAGTAAAACAGAAAACTTCCGGTCCACAAATTTATTTTAAGTCGGGTTAAGAAGATATGGTAACAAAGAAGTAAGGAGTAAGGCTGTAGACTGTTATACACTTATTAAGATTGATACATGATTTAGATTATATTATAATGATTATAACTTGGTGAAAGAATCAAAATTAGACGTGATTAAATTTAAATAGCTCCGTACGCTGTCGCGATCGAGCAGGGAGTGACGATGGAACGAGACAAATTCAGAATGTGAGGCAAAAGAATGGAACAATTCAAAATTTAAATTTAAATACGAGTGGCCAGGAACCGGAGAAAGGCGATAAAATGGTGGGATGACGATGCAAGGAGGTCACACCGTCACAAGGTAATAGTGTAATAGTAGTGTAACTCACTTGCGCACTTTCCGTGATATATCCTGTAGAATACCGATAAGCAAGCAACTTTAAGGCGGCGTTCAAGGCTGCACAGCTTCACCTCTACTAACTCCGAGTAATCTAGCCTCTTGACATGCTTTTCAACTGAATCTACAAATTGAAAATTGAAGCAACAAATTGAATCGCTAATAATTTTTTTTTGTTCGTAGGTATCCTGGATCCGGAAACGCGATCTCCACATTTTGACAGTCGGAGTTCACACATACAGCAGCGATGCAAGATTTGCGGCGCTACACGCCGACGGGTCAGACGAGTGGACGCTGAGGGTCGCACCTGCTCAGCCGAGGGACTCCGGGGTCTATGAGTGCCAAGTCTCTACCGAGCCTAAGATTAGCATGTCTTTTAGGCTCACTGTTGTAGGTGAGTGTATAATAATTATGTTTCATCATAATTCATAGTTTGTATTAGTTTGTTATTTTATCAACATTATTTCAATTTTGTAGTTATTAGTAAGAAACTTAAGTGCATTATTTTTCTTTATTTTTTTATGATAGTGATTGGACGAACAAGTCGTGTGCCTGGTGTTTAGCGAAAAGTCTGTCCATAGCAGCAACTTTAAATCGCAAAGATCTGAAGGACACAGCCGCTACACCTGTCACCCAGAGACATAAATACACAAGTCTCGTGTGCCTGTAATTTCACTAGCACCCTTAGCCTTCAAATACGTAGTAATGCTCACATTGCCGTTTGGCGGTAGAAATAGGTGAAGTGGCCGTGCTTCCTTGGAGAAATTCTATTGCTACTAAAATTTTTATATATAACAAATGTTAGGCAGAGAAAATCTTTATTACAAATGTTAGGCAGATACTATGTATAGCAGATACTCGACCTTTAGTATGAGTATATACTTCTTGTTGTTTGATTATTCAAAGTAAACATTAAAACCCCAACTGTACTCACGGGAATTGTATAAGCAGAAGAGATTGTGATCTCTTCTGTTCCATGCACATGTGTGTGCATGGAAGTGTGCATCTTCCTTACGTTATTGGGAATTTAAACAATGAAAACAGAAACGTCAATAATAGCAACCCCAATGAAAATCAGCGCTAGGCAAGGGCTGGCCAAAGTACTGCTAGATCTTGACGAGTGTTACTGAGAAAACTTCAAAGTAAAAGCAGAAGAATGATGATTATTCAAATAATTTTGATACCGACTGTACTTCTAAACATAAACTTTGCATTCTGAATGTTATATCTTGGACATGCAAAATTTTATCAAAAATGTTAATTGCGCATTAATTTTTGCAGTCAGACTTACGATGGAGATATTAGATTTGTCTAATTATTATCAAGTAGTGTATAAGGATACAAAAGGTTACAAACATTAAAAACTAAAGTACTAGAACTAGCGCAACTTTAAATTTATCAAATGAGATCCCCACGACACGTCACTTGAAATACTGGCAACTTTCCCTTTTTGCGTAGCCGCTTATACGTTGCGCAAGATAAGTGCCAGTCCTTGAGTCTTCTAGTGGGTTCTTAAATTTTTTAGTTATAATTTTTAGAGAGAAACGCATCTGGGACCTCACATACTCACGGGTTGAATTTGGAAAGATGTACATAGGTAGTTGGAGTTCAGGTTCTGACAGTTGTGGATTTTAATCTTTGCGCTAACTCATCTGCGTAGCCAGCCCTTTTTGTTAGTGTTAGGTTGTAGGACGGGAGCAAGTAATGGACCGTGTGCCATCCTACACTATTGCCTGGTCTGTACTACATTGAATAAGGCTGCTAATAGATTAACTGCGTGTTTGCAGTTAATGCGTGAAGTCGTAATCAACTTCTCTCGATTGAACCAGTAGGTATGCACATTTGATAACGACTTCACTTCACTTCGCACATTTAACTGCATGCAGTCGATTTTATGAAGTCGGTTTCCACTTCTCGAAGTCTCGGCTGCATGAAGTTGATTACGACGTATTATCTCTGCAGTCAATCTATTAGTAGCCTTAGAAGCACGCCGTCTGGGCATTGGCTGTCCGATATACTACTGGGCAAGAGTATAGCGTACTTAGAGTTGGTGTACTTTACTTTAGTAGTAATAGAGCTCATTGTGAAAGAGTTCGCCAGGAAAGTACTGCCACCTTCCCTATTGCTGCCGCCAAGCAGTAATGGCAGCATTACTATGTTTCGGTTTTGAAGGGTAAGGATGCTGGTGAAATTACAGGCACATGGGACTTGTCAACTTATGTTTCAGGGTGACGAGCGCAGTGGCAGTGCTCCTCGGATCTTTGCGATTTAAGGCTCTGAGTGGCACTGCAACTGTTATGGACAGGCGTGTAGCTTACCATCAGTTGCACTACTTGTTCGTCCCATCACTTGATATCAACAGACAAAAAAATTGAGGTTTTAAAAGCTCAGTTTTTCTTTATTAGATTAGACTTTAAAATCTAATTTAATAGTATGTCACAGGGGGTTCCATACCGTGTGATGCAACCAGCGCACAATTGCCAAGAAAGACTGATTATCTACTTCCTTTTATTGGATGAAAAATTCTCCTACGAAAAGATTTTCTTACAAACCAATGGTGATTTATGTTTATTTTGACGTACTTTTGAATGTAATATTTTATATTTATTTTTATATTTTTTTTATCAGTATTCTGTTGTAAGTAAATTATAAATTATCTTTTTCTATTCTATTCTACACATTTAATAATTTACTTTAACCCTCATATCCACAAGGAAATTGCAAATTTAAACTTATGGTTCTCATTATAATCCTCACTACCTCTTATGTCGACTAACTAAAGGCATGAAACATAAGCAATTTGGTTAAATAGTTCGTGCGGTTCCTACGAACATATTTACATGGACCCGTAATCCCTTCAACAATTTCCGGTTATCTATTAAAACGAATTCTTTACTCGTATATACGAAGCTCGCACCATGTAAGGTTATTATTAGGTATACAACGATGTTGAGGTTTTTATACTAAGTCTCTTTTTGATAATATATTTTCATGTAGAATTACATTTTATTATGTTTTATAATAATATGTATTTTGTTTTAGGCAAAAACTCGTACATTTTCATGGCAAATCAAAAAATCCTTGCTAGTATTGGAGATGACTTTGTGTTTGTTGGGGGTGTACAAGCTATTTTATTATGATCAGTTTGACTTCTGTGAGCTGTTTATACGACAAGGGTGCATTTACTGGTGTCCACTACTTTATAATTATTGGTTCCTGTTGTTGTGAACTGAAAACCGAAATTAAACATAAAACTAATTTGTAATGTTCTCGCACATTTATTTATAACTTTATTGTTACATAAATAAATTTTGGACGAACTGGCCTCACTTGAAAATGGGATTATTAAAGATATTAATAAAAATACTCATCACAATTAATTCTCAAAATTCAGTGTATAACGAAATTTGCATATTTCATTTTCATTTGCAAAGTTATAAATTACTTTGTTTACGCAAAACAAGTAAAATGTTTGTTCCCATTAATTAGCCTCATTGTTAATTACTGCATACTAAAATATTCTTATAACGAAACAATTTACGCTGTGGCAAATGTGAAACATTTACAACGAAATGATAGAAGAAGATAAATGGAGCACCCAATTCAAAACCTATATACGTTTACAAAAACTTATATAGTTATTTAACCTTGACAACAATATAAAAGACAATTACATATATGTAGTGTTAATAAGTAACTTTGTCAATACAAAACATCAGATTTAGGGAACGAAATTACCACACCGTCACGTGCTACGAAAACTGCTACGAAGCCTACGTGCTACGAGATCGTCGCGTAGCGGTTGGTGATTCTTTCTCCGATAATAAAATCAAGGAAGAGGAAATAAATGGTTGGGTTTCGCCATGTTAAGGTGCCGACATACTGGCCGTTGCTATGCGGAAGAGACTAATACATAGTTCCACCCTTAATTATCGAATGCTTCATCTTACGTTAAAAATATGTGCCAAGATTTGTATTTCCCGAACGGTTCAACTGTAATATTTTCAAAGTCAGAGTAAATCAATATCGTCGAAAACTTAATTTTCTATCAGATGATATTGTGGACACTCACATAAATGTGGTGATACCCTTAATTAATAGTGTCCGTACTGAACTTAAAATAGCACAAGGCTCTACATCTTTCAAAAAATCTTTGAAACATTTCTTGTTGGAAAAATCATTTTACTATGTTGATTTGAATTTCTTGATGGAGGCAGTTGATAATAATTTGTATTTAAAAGTGATAAGGAAATCTATCTAATTTGACGTTGTATTTATTTATTATTATTATTGTATTAATATTGTTTTCATTAAAGACTTGTTAATATTGTGTATTACATTTGGTCTCTTGTGTGTATTTGATTGAAGTTTTTTAATTATATTTTGTTTCCAACACAAACACTAACAATGATCATCCAAAATCATCTTCATATGGAATTAATTAATTAGAAATAAAAGTCTTTCCGAGAGTAAGTAAATGCCTTATTAATGTTTAGTTAAATTTTATGCAAAAAGTCAGTGCTCTAATATGCTAAACATAAAACGCTGAGCACACATAAATTGTTTAAATTTCCCACACCGCCCTCACCAGTGGGAAGGCAGCCTAATGTCCCTGAGTGAAATATAAAATCGCAATGTCAGCTTAGTTGGAACAAAGCCAGCTCCGCATGCGTAAAGCTCTAGGTTTATTTCTTACCATCATATAAATTGTAGTTCCAAATTTCAGGGATCATTATATCTCGTGAAACATACTGCGAAACGGGATTTAGTCCTTTTGACATACCGGCCATGTGAAAATTGTTATAACTAAACGAAAACAAGGATGTACTTTTAGTACTTAAAGTGATACGAATATATAATGGATAGGACGGGTAATGCTATCAAAACAAGGTACATATTTTCAAAATGTGCACCCATTACCGTGGTGACAATGTTGCGGTTTGTAAAGGGTTGATTAATAAGAATGGTTGAATCGTGAAAGCGATAGATAATTCGGAAGTTTATAATTACAAAGCATTTATCTCTGTAATTTTGTCGTCTGTCCATTGAAGCAGTTAATTATTGGATTAGTTATTTATAGAATTTAATTTAGTTATTTATTATTCCAGTTGTTTCGGGAAGGTCTAACAGTCTGTTACTAACTCTGTGAATAATCAAGTAACGTAATATTAGATAGACAGTGTAACAATTGTGGTAGTAGTCTAGTATATTATTATAGACATTATTCAGTTAAACAAAAAAATGTACACGGTAAATGTTCGATATGATGTTTTTATTTACATTACCAATAGAATTAATGATACATATAACAGTATATTATAAACATCGAGTATATAACCAGAAATTGAGACGAAATGTCATTCAATTTGTTTGAAAAGTATTCTGTCAAAATCAATTCGGTGACAACTGCGCTCCGATTGGCCAGCCCATTGTTTCACTTCAAAACGACCAATTTAAATTGAGCTTTACTATAATGAACGAAAATTTAAAAAATACATATTATTGTTTAATTACCGATGAAATGTGATTCCGTTTGTTTTTTAATTAGATGTTTTGCTGTTTTTCCCACAACACCGAATGGAACAGTCCCCCATTGTTCTTCTTCTTCATCAGCATCTTTATTACAATAAATACAGAATATTTTCGGAATATATGTAGATGTACACGTAGGTTAGTTGTTGGCCTGTACTATTTTAGCTTTCAAATTTGTGATATCAGCGCTAACGAGAGTTGATATTTAAAAGTGATATAAGGCCCATAGCCTGATAAGTTGCCATGAACGGATGGCCCTTATTTCGTCTCTATTTCTGATTGTATACTCAATAATTATAAACTAAAGTAAGCCTTTGCAAATACCGCTAATTCGTCGCTAAGCGTTTCAACATTTAGGTGTTTAAACAAAACACACGTTGAAGCGTGAGTAAGTGAATGATTGCATGCGAATGTTTCTTGTAATATCTCGTATATGTTAGTTGTCTGACAAGTGGAATCGCAGGATGCTTCTAATTTTCCTGTAGACTGTAAATAGGTTTTGGGAATTGGCAAGTGGAATCTCTCTAGTCTATGCCAAAATTCTACTGCCTCCATCGAGGTGCAGGTTCATTTTTGTAATATACTTAAATTATTTTTGTACGTTTGTTTGCATATACAAAGTATTTCAAAAGAGTGTAATAATTTAAGTGTATAAATATTATACAGATGGCTTTGATACCATTTTTATAGCATAAAATCGATTCGATTTTTTCACCAAATAAGATTTTTTTTTAACTACAGAAAAATCAAGTTCTCCTCACGCAATTTCTTAATTTAAATAAAAATGTGCTCCAAATGGAAATTCTTCAATTTAATTCCAACAAAGTTTGGAAGGCTGGTTGAGTTTTTAAGAAACCAATATAAAACGTGCTTTCGCTACTTGCGAAGTCTAAGATAAATCTTTGCCACGCTCCGCGGTACAACGTGACAGTACCATGTACAGTAAGTTAGACTTAGGGCGCGTTCAAATTAGCCGCTGTTAAGGCCCATTTAGATGGAGAGAGTTTCTCGTCTCGTAGATGCGATTATCGAAAGAATATAAAAAACTTTCCTCGTCTAAACATTCGCGATTATCGACCGTCCACGTGAGCGATAATCTCCTCGCCTTTCAATATTGAACGTCTCCGTGTAAACAGAACTCGAAAGCAAAAATCGTATTTCGAGTTTATGTGCCAGCCGTTTCTACCACGAGTGCAGTGCGCGAGGGTGTTTTGATTATCACTGCTTTTCTAAGACAAGAATTAATGGAACGAGGGCGAAAAAAAAATTTCAAATAACGGTGAGTGAGTGAGTGAGTGCCTCTGTGGTCGAATATAGCGTGGGCAATATAGTATTTAGGGTGCTCTCGTAACGAATATGGCACTCCTTTCTAAATCCAGGATGAAAAGTCGTGCCCGCACTTTTCAAATAATGGCAAGTTGGGTATCGTTTTTGAGGTATTTGGGGGTGCTCATTACGAACATAGCATTTATTTCTAAATCCAAGATGGCCGACACGACTTTTTAAGTAAATGTACTTTTCAATAAACACTCCTCACTAACTCCCCACTTACTCCCTACTTACTCCCTACTCACTCACTCACTCACTCACTCACCACTCACTCACTCACTCACTCACCACTCACTCACTCACTCACTACTCACTCACTCACTCACTCACTCACTCACTCACTCACTCACTCACTCACTCACTCACCGACTCACTCACAACTCACTCACTCACTAACCACTCACACACTCACTCACTCAGCCACTCACTCACCACTCACTCACTCACCACTCACTGACTCACTCACCCCTCACTCACTCACTCATCACTCACTCACTCACTCACTCTCCACTCACTCACTCACGTACGCACGCACGCCCGCGCGCACTCACTCACTCACTCAGTCACTCACGCGCTCACACACGCACTCACTCGCCCTATAAATTTATCATAATTGTCAGTTTTGTTTGTGTCAGTAGTTATGTAATTTAAAAAAAAATGATAAATCAAAATTATATTTCTATACAGTGCAATGAACTTAATATTATCAGCAGTTTCAAATTTGAATGGTTTTTGCATCATTTTGATATATCCATAGTTATACCGCAGTAATCACTGAACTCGAATGGCAATTCTCGCACTCAAAACGGTTCGAACCGATTTGTACGATAATCGTATGAACTTGAAAAAATGTCATACGAGATCGTGTTTAGACAAGTCGAAAACTCGTAAGCAAGAATCTCCTTACTACATATTTCTCCGTGTAAACAATCGAGGAGGCGATTAAGTTGCTTACGAGTCTCGTATGACATAATCGTAGGCGAGATTTTAGTTCTTGCCTGAATGTAAACATTATGATACGATAATCTTATGGCGATTATTGCTTACGAGAATCGCCTACGAGTTTTCGTCTCGAAGCGTGCGAGAAACTCTCCCCATCTAAATGGGCCTTTAGCCGCGTGGCGGTCGCGCTACATCCGCGCGGCGGCCGCGCGACTGTCGCGCTGCTGAAGTACGACCCAATTTTTAGTGATGTTTTACCTTTCGACTCCGTTACACGATGGATTCTGACGAAGAAACGTTACTTTCATTTATTTTGTTGAAACTGAAAAAAAAAAAAAAGAATACCAGAACGTATTAATATGATCGACAATGTATAATCGACATTGTCGATCGACAACGGAATTATAGACGTTTTCGAGTTGTTTGGGAGTGCTTATTGAGAATGTAGCATTAATTTCTAAATACAAGATGGTTGCCCAGAATTTTTAAAAATTTATTTTTGGTAATCATTATGGGAATGGCATTTATATCTGAATACATGATGGCTAACACGACTTTTCTAAATGTTAGAAGGCGAGTACGATTTCTCAAGTAATGGCGAGTTGGGTATCGTTTTCGAGGTATTTAGGGGTGCTCATTACGAATATAGCTCCTATTTGTAAATCCAAGATGGTGGACACGATTTTTCCAAAAAAAATGCAATATGGGTATCCTTTTCGAGGTATTTGGGGATGCTCATTACGAATATGGCACTCATTTCTAAATCCAAGAAGGCGGACACGATTTTTGTAATAATGGCAAGTTGGGTATCGTTTTCGAGGTATTTGAGGATGCCCAATACGCATATGGCACTCACTTCTAAATCCAAGATGGCGGGTACGATTTTTCGAATAATGGCAAGTTGGTTGTCGTTTTCGAAGTATTTGGCGTACTCATTACTAATAATAGCACTTATTTCTAAATCCAAGATGGCGGACACAATTTTTCAAGAAAATGCGACATGGATATCTTTTTCGCGGTATTTGGGGATGCTCATTACGAATATAGTACTTATTTGTAAATCCAAGATGGCGGACTAGATTTATCAAAAAAACGCAATATGGGTATCCTTTTGGTGGGTGCGTGCCCGCCACTCGAAACGTCTGTAATTCTCGTTGTTGTTCGACCTTGTTGTAGGCACCTTTAGAATCCGTTCGTTACGTTTATTTTGTCAAAATAATCGAAATGAATACTGCCATTAAATAGTTACAAAACTCAATTTATGAAAAATATTTGTAAATAGTTTTCTCCTTGTTTACGGGTTTTTATGGGATTTTTACGTTTGTTTAACACTATTCTTCACACTTGTATTCAGAACCAAAAGATATATAGTTAGGGGGTTCAGAGTTCTTGGGGCAGACACTTCACGTATAGATATTAAAAATTACTCACAACTTGCTATGTTTTTTTTTTCAATGGATTAGAATAACTGGCGGAACTGATATCCCACATTGGTAGGTGTTGTTCTGCATTCTCTATAAATTCTTCAACTCGATTTTCGTCCATCGTAGTAAATTTGAAAAATTAACACGTACACTTCATTAACCGTGATGCAACCGAGCGTGACTTCAGCGCGACAGTCACGCGGCTGCCACGCGGTTGCAGCGCTTCTAGATTGTATGAAAAGTGACAATCGCGCGGCTGCAGCACTGCTGCGGTTAACATCTGCTAATTTGAACGCGCCCTAAGCTTGACTTTACCAAAAATGTAACGAGAGACACCATACTTACTGTTAGTAGCCATAGAGCGCCTTGTGAAAGAGTTCGTCAAAGGAAGTTCTGCCACCTTACCTATTTCTGCTGCCAAGCAGTAATGTGAGCATTACTGGGTTTCGGTTTTGAAGGTTGAAAGCACTGGTGATATTACATGGGACTTTTAAACTTATGTTTCAGCATGACAGGCGCAGTAGCAGTGCCCCTCAGATCTTTGCAATTTAAAGCTCTGAGTAGCACTGCAACTGTTATGTACAGGCGTGTCGTTTACCACCAGGCGCACAACAGGTTCGTCTTGTCACTAGATATCATAAAAAAATCTCATCGTTACTCCGACTAAGTCAAAATAATAAATAATAATGTAATAATATGCCAGGTAATTGCACCAATTGCCTGGTCTTAAACT